>NC_053452.1:36797679-37129430 GCF_015227805.2 Hirundo rustica
AAATAAGAACAAGCCCAACATCCCAGTGTAGGGGAGAAAAAGAAAATATATTTGAGACCCATCATGTGAAAACAATGTGCTTTTGCTTTTGTTTAAATTTGTGGTAGTTTATCCTAAGACACATTGGTTGAAAACATTTAGAACTCAAAATCAACAACATCCTGGCTCTCATGATGTCTCATATTCTACCTATTTCACATACAGGAAGACCTTTTGCACCAGTCTTTTTTATCAAATGCATTACCCACATGCACCCTTAGTCCTACCAAATCTGATCTAGCTTTACACAGGACATCTCAGAAAAAAAACCCAAACAAACAAAAAAAGAAGTTTAAAAATCTAACAGCAAATTTCTAACCACAGACCAGTTACATTTCTACAAGAATCCCTTAAATACATGGAAGTATTTTTTTCTTTATAATCACATCCTTCCAAACATTTATGTAGTCTCTTATATGAACACTCTACAAAACAGTAACACTAAACAGTGCTTCTGTAGTTTGCTCTAGGAGAAATAATTAAACACACGTAAAGTAAAAACTCTGCATGTACTGTAGAGCAGGAAGTAAAAGGCCCTACCTTAGATTGTAATTTTCTGAAGTCCTCATTTCAGTTCTATTTTGACAATTTTTTGACCACTTGGCTCCCATGGATGGGAGCTTCCAGAAATCTGCCTCAGAATCTACATTTCAACTTGTAGCAATGTAGATCACATTTTTAAGAACAATGCAAAGAACTGAGGTGCTATTTTGCCAACGCATTTTGCCCATCGACCAAAGACATGGAGTTCCAGTGACAGCTTAAACTGGGCAGCCATTATTTGTGACTTGCTGTCTTACTTTCTGACTTGATGGCATCTCTCTACACTTGCATTTCCAAGTGTAGATAGAGAGCACACAGCAGTAGCTGCAGTCAGCAGGACTGGGCATAAGCACCTAGAAGTCTGTGCAATAAGGCAACCAAACTGTAAACACAAAGCTATTTGTGTATTCCATTACAAAAGCCACAGCTGCACAATACTCTGTGACTTGAGGGTTTTTCTGAGTATATCTGACAAAGTACTTAAATCCATGAGTCCAGTGCAAATAAAACCACAGGACTGAAGATGAAAACACAGTCTGAATACTGTAGAATGCTGACAACACCAGCTTCATCTGTTCTCTGTATTGACACATGAAGACAAGAGCTCAAGCTAGTATCCAGAAAAAAAAAAATCTGGAATTTCCAAATTTTTGAATTCTTGAGTAACATTCTTCTAACAGCCCTCTGTACTGAATGCAAACTGATGAACTTGGGCTTTCATTACAGGTTTACAAGTCCTACCTTCAAGGCACTAAGAACAGCAGTGAAGATATTAAGCTGCACAGCTTGCTGGCGAACACCTTTAGCCTGCTTGACACATTCAGCAAAGTGATCCAACATCTGTAACCTAAAACAAAGGAAAGAACATAATTGAAGTGATAGCCTTTCAAAATACAAACTAAAGCACAGCTGGTAAAAACCACACACAACAAGAGGGCCTTTTAAGGTCAGTAACAGAACTTATGCTTCAGGGGCTGCAAGAAGGTATTCACTATAGGTTGTAACAGCAGAGTTACTTTGAACTTCCTTTGCTGGCTCTTCTAGTTTGTCCACAAATATTTATAATTCCTTTGAAGAAAACACCACCAAGAGGAAGTGAATCTTCAAGTGCATTTGGCTGTGTAACTAGAAAGCTATGGGGACCAGAGTGGAAAAACGCTGTCTTTGCACTCCCATTTAAAATAGTGTTACCCTTCATAACTGTTTTTCCGTTTCTCTTGTTTTTCCCATTTAACCGCCATTCCTGCCCCCAACTCCTCCCCAAAAAACATTACTGGAAGGAGGAACATTTCCTAGAATGTTCAGGAGTACAATGAATAATCTGCATTCTTAATTACTCAGCAGTTGCCAAGTTACATATTTTCACAGTTAACAACAGGTATAGACCAAGATGAATTACTGCAAGCTGGTCTCAAGTCCACCCTGCACTTACTACAAAATGAGGTTGACTGCTACAAAAAACCTGCTCCCATAAGGTTTGCAGTGAAAGATGGTTTTATTTTGAAATGCTTCTTGGAACTGCTTTCACTCTGTGCTCAGGGACAAATTACCTAAACTGAGTAACAAAATTAGTCCTGACAACTCATAACTCTGCAACGTGAAACACAAAGGAAAATACGTTGAAATCAATTTCCTATTTTTCATTGTGCATACAATTACTTGCTGATTATAAATCAAACAGTCTTACACGTGGAAGCCAAACAAAATTCAGTGGAGGCCCCTGCTGTTTTCAAGGCTGATTTGAAGTTAATTGCAATGGGTACTTTTGCAGGAAATTTTGGTTGCAGAGATATTACTACTGTTTAATGCAGTACAAAAAGAGAAGAATCTAGTCTCCATCTCTGAACACTAATCTTCAAGAGAGATAAAACTGATGAAACCACTTTATTTCTAAAGTGACTTCACATATTCTGGAATCCTGAGACCCAATAGACATCGAATACTAAACTCTGAATTTAAAGACAGTTAATACCTTAGCCAATTCCCATTTCAGGAAAACAACCAACCAAACAAGCACACAAACCAAAAAACCCCCCAATGTAACAGTACCCAGAGAAACAAGGCATTAGGTTCTGAAATTGCGCACCGATGTAAACTGACCTATGTTTGTAAGAGACATGAGGAAAAACCACACCAAAGAGAGCCACAGATGCATCAATGACAGACACTCCTAAAGGAAGGGGACCAGGTACAGCTTCACCAGCAGGGATGCGCAAATAAATAGAAGAGGGATCATGTTCCAGAGCACCACTTCCAGACGCACTGTTCGGCTGAAGCTGCAAAATGCCACACAATATGAACACCTCTGAATATACCTTTGCACATAAAATTTGGAACTAGAGATAACCAAAACACATATTCAGTTAAAACAACAGAATAGCTTACAAACACCTGAATACAACTGCAGTATCCCCATGCACACACATTAGCATTTACAGGGTCAGCTGAATTCTGAAGGGTCAAAATCATTAACAAGCTAAATAAATATACAAACTATCACTTCTGGTATTAAGAGCTGAAAATTAAGAGAAAGGCAGATTAATTTTGGTACTAATAGTAGCGACTGAATGATTGAATATGAAGTGTATTTCAGAAAGAAGGTTATTCATTCACTCTGAGCAGAGTTACAATACAGCGTATTAAATTATCAGTTTGGGCTATAATGATGCCCTACACAGAAGGAATTAGTACTAAAATTATTAACTCTCCTATCATCAAGAAAATACTTCTTAACCATCATTCCTTCATGAAACACTCTTAAACAATCATCTATTTTCTCTGAAGAAAATTCTATATTCCTATCAATTATTTAATCGTGAAACAAAGTCTAGTAAGTCTGTATTCTTAGAAGGCCAGAAAACACTGCAAGGTTTGTTGACACCTCTATGTCATTGAAAAATAAAACATGACTAAGCACAAGAGAATCACAGAATGACAGGAAGTTAAGGGTTGGAATGGATCCTAAAGATCATCTAGTCCCAACGCTCCCCTGCCATGGGCAGGGACATCTTCCACTAGAACAGGTTGCTCAAGGCCTCATCCAACCTGGCTTCAAACACTGACAGGTTTGGGGCACCCAAAACCTCCCACAGCAATCATTCCAGTGTCTCACCACTCTCACAATGAAAAATTTCCTCCTAATATTTAGCCTACATTCCCCCATTCAACTTGTTCCTGTTACTCCTTGTCCTGTCACCCCAATTCCTGATGAAGACTCCCCCTCCAGCTTCCCTGTAGGCCTCCTTCAGATACTGGAGGGTTGCTCTGAGGTCTCTGTGCAACCTCCTCTGCTCCAGGATGAACAGCCCCAGCTCTCTGAGCCCATCTTCACAGGGGAGGTGCTCCAGTCCTCTTACCAACTCTGTGGCTCTCCTCTGGACTTGCTCCCAACAGTCCCATGTCCTTCTTGTGTTGGGGACACAAGAGCAGAGGGGCAGAACACCTCCTTTATCAAAAGTTTTTGATGCAGCCCAGGATTCCACTGGCTTTCTGGGCTGTGAGCACACACTGCCAGAGTCTAGTGACAGACTACAGACCTCCACTTACCAAGAGTGCCACTGTTTTACAGGTAGGAAGTGAGAAAAAAAGGGGCAGGAGGGAGTGAGAGAGCTCTGCGGATTGAAGACCGTACTGGAAATCTACTAAGCCCTCCACAACAAACAAAGGAAGTTTGTAAAGCTCTTTTTTGCTTTCACATGCTGATCTTGGCTCAGAAACAGCTTCCCACACCCTTGGTATCAGTCTTGGCTTTTGCATCCACTCCATCAAACTTTCTGAGAAACCCCTCCCATTAGTAGATGGCTGTTGCAGAAGAGGCATTTTCGGCCAACAACATTGTGTCAACACTTTCAAATGAAATATAAGACTTCTTACTACACCTATAAAACCAGTAAAATCTTGTTCTGCTATAACAGCACTTGCAATATTGATATTTTGACAGCAGTTTCATTATAAAACATGTTAAGAGGAACCTACATTTCTCCTAGTTTAAAAAGCCTATATGAGAACTTCTAGGCTAGGAAGATTGGCAGATGGGAAGAGATGTTGAGTTAGGATCCTTTTTTAAAAGAAACCAGGCTGGTTCACTAAGCACAACCCTATGAGTAGCATTATGCAATTTATATCTCAGCTGTAGGTGGTTCTAATCAAAACAGTACCCTGGAGATGGAAGCCCTTACATCTAACAAAGCTCTGAAATAAGACTAAAAACAAGGTATGAAGCTCCAGATTCAGAAGGCTTCCCCACACACTCATCACACAGACAGGGCAGATAATTCACTCTTCTTTTTTTTTTACCTGATCTTCAATTGACTTATGATCTGTTTCCTGCAGCCAAGAGCCAAGCAGAACACTATCATCATAATGACAAAGAGACCTTAGGAGTGATGTGGTTGTATTAGCAGAGTTGTCTGTCAAAGTAAATTCTGCTACCAGCTCTCGAAGAAGCGCATTAAATGATCCTAAAAAGACAGATATTAAAAACAATCATCGCTGCTTTTTAGCCAAAACATTTCAGCCAGTGATCAGAAGTTATAAATGTACCATTATTCAATTTTAGAGGTAGCTAACAGAGAAGTAAACCTGACAATACTAGAGTTGAGAGCAAGGCTTCAAATGGAACTGTAGGCTCAATTCCCAAATCATTGGTACTCAAATACCTAAATATTAGGTAAGGTTGGAAACCACAGGAGGTCATCTAGTCCCACCTTCTGCTCAAGCAGGGTCCGCTAGAGAACATTACTCAGAATTGTGTCCTGCTCTAAAGAACAGATTGGGCCATCCTTGCAGGATGACAATCCAGATGTAGAAAAAAAACCTGCTCATCCACATGATCATGTAAACATAATGAATTAGTAAAAAACCAGAGAAACCCAAAAGGTTAATCTGTCAGATCATGTGAGAGTGTTTGGTAATTTACTAACAGCAGATCTGTGTAATGGACCAAATCAGGTTTAGAAAAGAAAACAACCAAACCAACCAAACAAAAAACCCCAAATGTAACCAAAACCAAACCTTCACTGTCACATTTGTTTTTCAGTACACTAAGAAATAAAGTTCTCTATCTTTTAAGAAGCAATTACTTAAAGAAACATTATCTAATCTCAGACCATGACCTCCATACCTCTCAATCCTATAAAGGGGACCATAACTGCTATACTCCAAATATGAGTGCTTTGCCATATTCATATGCCATAATAATACTGTCAAGATGACATACAGAAGATGAGGAATATAGTACAAAATTCTTGGAGATTCCTACAATTGTATTTTGACTCTTACAGCTGCTTCAAAGATAAGCATCACAAGTACTAAGTAGAATTTTTACTTTAACAAAAACTGTTAAAAATGGATGTACCTTCATAGGTCTTCGGAGGCAATAAAGCCAATATATCATAAAGTCTTAAACGAACCATAGCTGCACTGGCTTTGAGATGAGCTCCATGGGCTTTAATTACTGATGGAATGCTACGGAATTAAAAATGAAAAGGAGAAACTAGAAATGTTGCAGTTACAGAAAAGAGTATTTTCACATTTCTTTTCACAGGATATAACTCTAGGCAAGGCAAGAAAACAGTGTTCAGAGAACTACTCTGAACAGAATTAATTAATGATACATTTTCAGAAGTTATTGTACAGAGAAAACTTTTATCAAAAACCCTGCAAATCCACAACATATGCTGCCATAGATCAGTGACATACACTTCCTCAGAAGTCCTATTTTAATTACAGGTGGGACAGGGGAAAGGGGCAGACACCAAACCACAAAACCCAACTCCAAATTAGTTCTAGTATTTCAAGACCAGGAAAAGAAAAAAGGTGAATAAAGAGCAAAAACTGCCTACTTACTGCGACATCATTGTCATGGCACATTCTATGGGTGTCATCAGTTTCCTGATCACATCCTCAGTAAGGAGCTCAGGGCAGTGAGCAACAAAGCTTCTCATAGCTAATAACAGAAGAGTTTAAATTAAACTTTCACTGAAACAAACAAATGTAAGACATACACAAAATACAATTTAGGTAAATATCAAAAGAGCATCAATTAATAATATTTATTTAGAGACTGTGTGAACTGTTCATAAAATTGTATGTCAAAACCAGGACATAGCAATGAAAATCTGACACATTTTACTCATTTTCAGAGAAAGAGGGGAAGCTACAGGAGTTCTCCCTACAATACTTGGGATCACGTTTTAGTTTACTGTGCAGGTATGATCTTAAAACTCTGAATTTCTTACCACACAGAGCTCCAGCACGGCCTTCCAGTGTTACTTGCCAGGTGAAAGAATCTCCTCTTGCCTTCTCTGCTTCCAGCTCCTTCAGAGAACGTGGAAACACATTTCGCCAGAGCAGCAGCATCTTAGGCAGATGATACCGGACAACAGAAGGACCTATGCAAAAAAATAAAGTGACAGCATAATAAAACTGTGTATTTAAGTGTGAAAAATCTGCTGTGAAGGCTTTTGCTCTTCAAGCTATTTTTGTCTTATTTCACTTCTCTTCCTTTTTGCCCTACTTGGAACAATGAAAACCAAATGAAATTCTTTCTCATTCCTAGGTTGAAAGTGTGGCATGTAAGTACTATACATCACATCTGCTTGTGGGTATCTCTCCTAAAATAGGAAATAGACTACCCTACCTACTGCCATGTCATACAGGACCATGGTCAACTGTCTTTTTACCATCTCTTTATTCCGACTTCTAATCTTTTTATATTAATTTTGAAGGTAGGTTTTTTAGCCTGTCCTTAAAAGAAATAGAAAAATAATTCATAGTTATTGATTATATAAACTAGTTTAACAGTTAAGGTTTTCTTTCAACTTCTGCAAAATATCCAGTGCAAGTACATTAAAAGTACATTGGAGGACAACCACAATAGGAATACACTGCCAGAAAAACATGATGATAAACTGGTAAAAGAAACAATTTAGAGAAATGAAACACAAATGGCATTTGATGAGAGATCAAAATACTGCAAAATGCATCACAACTTTATCATATTTTCCAGTACAAAAGAAACTCAAAAGAACACCACTGCTGCAAAATTCAAGAGTACACTTACAACCTCTCAAAATGCGGCTTGTGATACTTCTGTAATGGCAGATACAAACACGACACATACATGGCTTTTTTAAAAGAAAACTTTTGAAGGGCTTTCAAACTGACAACAGTTCTACTCAGTGCTCTTGCCTATCTAGAGACACACATGCAACTTGCTGGAATGCTCACTAGGTTTCATTTACTGTGCAGTTTCTTCTGCACCACAGTATTAAGGAAGGAAGAGTACAGGCACTTTTGCCCTTTCAGAGAATGACTAAAGGCTGGGTTTCTAAAAACAGAACTGAATTTTTTTTTCAGGTGTGACACCTTGTACCATATTTTAGCTTATACAAGCACTAATATCTCACTTCTCCCCAGTACAGTGTTGCTGAAGTAAGTGCACGAACACTCTGCTTCCCCTGTATAAACATTCTTGTGCTGGATAACGAGCCCATTATGTGTAAAGACCATTTGCCAGAGTGGATAATCAAAAGTGTCGGACAAGCTTTAAAATAAAAAGGAAAAGAAAACCACATTTACAAACCTAAAGTCATAAGTGCTCCAAGTAAAAGCCATCCAGCTTGAGTCCGCTGCAAGGAGAGCCGGCTGTTCTGTGCAGCGGTTCGTAACAGATCCTCAGCAATACTCACCACCATCTGCACCAACAGCAAAACACAGGAGGGGTCAACAACATAAATGAAGCCACTGCAAGCTACTTCTACTTGTTCACTTTTACAGACTAAAGATGTTCTCAAATCATTTGAATTGACCTTCCATAAAGAATGAATGCAGATTATATTTCATGCTGATGATTAGTGTTTTTCATATGATAAAGCAGCCAGTAATATTCTCTCCAGCAATTATTTCAGCAATTTTTCAATATTTCAATTTCTCTTCAGCAAATTTGAAAGAGAGGAAAAGAGCTGTTAAATATTGTAGCTGAGATTCTAAAAGCACGTGCTCTGGCCGCTACTCTCGCACGAGGCACAAACTCAATTCCAACAACGCTTTAACTCCTTAGCTTGCCACCCATTTTGCACAGCTATTACTCGTAGATAAAAAGGGATCTTTTAGTACACTCACAGATGAAACACTCACTAGCTCACCTTTCCTTTGGCGTGAGGAATGCCTAGAGGACACTGATGCACACCACCTAACAAAGCAGCCATTGCAAAACTGTAGCCGCTCACAGCTTCAGGGGAGGTCTTCAGATTGTTGAGTCTCTCTGCACATCTGTCCAGGAATGGAGTCACCTGAAAGGGCAACGCCACGGCTACACAGCGCAAGCACCAGGCAGCAGCCAGTCGAGCAGCCATGCTGGGATGAAGAAGAACTGAAGTTACTGTCTCCAACAGACCTACAGAAAGGAGAGTTTGCAGTCTTTACCTTATGATGCACTTTTTAATAAACACGTGTTTTTTTAATATACGTAGGCAACTAAACTGAATTAATACTAGACAGCCAATGTGAAAGTTAAGAAAGGCAGAATTAAAGTACTTGATTTTGCTGACTTTGCCTTTTCCTTTTCAGGAAGAATGGTAGTTGTTGCAAGCACTGTGCTGCTCCCCATAAGGCTCTGTCAGCAAAGGAGGGGCTGTCAGAGCCACACACTGACTCCTACTACTGACAACACTGAAAAGAGGCAGCAGTGCTATGTAAGAGAACAGGCACTGGATGAGACAATTCCCATAACACTTTACAGATTGCCAGTACCAGAGCAACAGTAACACTGATCTTCAGGTTTGCTTCCCATTGTAGCCAAGCACATGCTGTAGACCTCACTGATTGCTGTATTCTGCTTTTGACACGGTGATGTTCCCCCTGCAGCAAGTCTACATCCTTCTACACTCTCCAAACTTCTGTGCCTATCTAATCCCATTTTCTAACTGCACCCTTCAGTCCAATTTGTCTCCACAACACTACTTTCTTTAGTCCAAATCTTGGCAAACTTCTACTTCAAATCCCCCACTGCTGCTAGTTTTCTCTGGAGCTAGTGAACAAATTCTACCTGCTGAGTTCACAGCAGCTGACAGAAATAATACTGAGATACAGTCCCCTCTGCTCTTATGGGACACAGCTGCCAGAAGGAATAAATGTGAGCAGTCTTCCCTACTCCAAAGCTGGCATAAAATCAGTATGGGAAGAATGTCATATGCAACAAGACAACAATCTATTATATGATGAAATGTCTAGAGAAGCTCATACTTCCAGTGGAAAACACACAGGCATCCACAAACTCAAAAAACATAAATCTGTAACACTACAAAATAAATGTGGATTCAGATATTGAAACAAACAAGAAGAAAATCCCACACAAACCCTGGCCAACTTCAGCCAAACAACCACCTCTTTTAAAGGGTTGGCCTACCAACAGCTTCATCTCAACAAATTACTTTTGCCTCCCCACAGAAATTTGGTATTCAAATGCAATCTTTTTCCAGGAGCAAATATTTCAGGCCTTACATAGCAAAACAATGTATTTAAACCATTATTGTAAAAAATACAAAAAATTACCACTTCACTCACCCTTAGAAAGAGCTTCAGACACGCTTCAAAACAGCTGTTTAGTACTTGGTCAAACTTGAACTAAAGTTAGGGTACTACACACAATGAGCTGGACAAATGTAGCTATCTGGAGTACTACAGGTAGCACCAATTTCATAGATACATTTCTTTCCTATTCACTTATTATTTAACTAGATTTAATGAAATTTCATATTAATTGCTCAAATGCCTCACTTAATCTGCTTCCATTTATTTGCATACCAATAGAGGGTTCTTGAATAAGAGGAGATGCAGTGGCATTCAGACTCTGAACCAAACTACCCAGCTCCTGGAGGGCACACACCATCACGTGCTGGCTTGCAGCTACATCAGCAGCTCCTGATTTATTTTCACTGTTAGCATCATTCACTACTGCTTCTGCAGAAAAGAAAACAAGAGTGTCTTGCTTAACTTTTGAATCCCACCCGAGCACCCACAGGACAGAAAGTGACAGTTTCATTTTGACATCAACCCTACTTTAAAACAAAACCACAAGTCTGGTCATAGTGAGAACTAACAAAATGAACATACTCTGCAGAGAAAGAGTTTTATAGCTATTGGCTAAACACAGCTGTCCAAAGACCATAGAAAGCAGATGCCCAGGGACAGCAGAGTACTAAGAGGTAGGATAAACAGTGTAACACAGTAAAGGCACTTATACAAAACACACATGCTGGACACGTGTATCTATACACTGTAACAAAATATACAGTCTTGACATATCTTGGTTCTGCACACAAACTTGCATGCATATATGTTCAGTGAAACTAAAGAGGAGACCTTTAGTAAATAATTAATCACAATTTCTAATCATCTCAGTGCTCCCCAACTGAGTTCCTTAATCACACAGTATGTTCTCCTACAAAATATCCCAGAAGCAGCAACTATCTCTTCAAAAAGGGACTTCAGTACCAGCTTAATGTTTGTGCATCTACTACAGAAGAAATTTAGAGAATGGTCTGCTGTATATGAAGGGAAGGTAGTTATTACCAAATAAAAACCTTCCCATTTTTCATCATATTCATGAGAAATCCTCAAAAAAATGAAAGTTTTTCAAACTATCCAAATACAAATATCCAAATTAATTTCCCACAACTTTGACAAGGTGGCACGAAGAGTATTTTCTGCAACTCTTTCCTCTCAGAAACAACATTTTCAATAGACTTGTTTTCCTGGAAGTAGTACTTATGGTAATGAGAAACCTTTTCAAGTTCCATTCCTAACCCATCAAAAAATAGTTACAAGAACCTGCAAAAGTTTCTAAATCAGTTTCATTTCCATATGTTAAACATTATTTTAAACTCAAATTAGATGGCAGCAGAAAAAGAAAGTTATGTTGGGTAAATAAAGAGATGTGTATTTCCAATTTACTCTTTTACATCTCCATCTTGAGCTAATTCCTTTCATAAGAAACAGATGCCAAGAGAGTTTTGTTAGCCCTCTTAGTGATTCCACATTCTGCAGTTTTGCAAAGAGATCATATTCTTCAGATTACATCACTTTTGTCATAAAATCCAACAGGATATTAGTATGGATATTAGCACGGGAGACACGAGGACCTACAAGATCTTGACCTACAGGATCTTTACTAACATTGTTAGTAAAGAACTCTGCATGATTTTCAATGCAACCTATCCCAAGACAGATGGCAAGTGCATAGATTTCTCCTCCACTTCCATTCCAGGCTTTTGGCAATGCATTTGCTATCAGAGATAACAAGCCAGTGCCACACAACCACTTCTGAAGAAGAACTGAACCGCTGAAACAGAAAGCAGATGAACTATCATTTCCCACAAGAACAGAATTACTCCTCACAGTAGAAGAAAGCTGAAAAATGGCTGCCTCAGTAAAATGACAGTAACTTTCAACTGGTCTTGAATGAAGAAAAATGGTTCTCACCCACTGCCTTCATTTGTTTACCAATGGCCTGACATATTTCTTTGGCAGCTGCAATCTGTGCTTTCTCCCCCAGCAAGCTGCCCACAGTTGCTCTCAGGATAAAGGACACGCATCTTCGAGAGTAAACAGCCTCCACGTGGGTCTGGGTTGCGCGAGGGTGGGAGACCAGATCAAGCACATGGGACAGAAAGGTGGCAAAGTTGCGCTCCAGCCACTGCCCTCCCAATGTTGTAACGAAGACAACGTAGGCCTGCAAATCCAGAAATCACACAGCATTTAACCCGATTAACACAGAAACAAAAGACAATGTGCAGCTACAGCCAGACTCCAGCATGGTGCACAACAGCAACACCAGCTGGCAATAAGCAACTCCAACCTAATGAGGTTACTCAGACATGAACCAATTCAGTATCCACATCTTTGCTGGGGAAATTCAACTTTCTCAGCACCAAGAGTAGCCCCTATATGGTGATGTATAAAATACCCTTGGGATGACAGCAAAAACTCAGTTCATTGCTTTAAATGTGCCTCTTTCTAAAAAGGTTAAGAATACCATGTAAATAAAAGTAGCAAGATTAGTGTGATCCAGCTCAATGAAAACCTGGCATATTCACCAAGTTCACCTGAAAAAGGCTGAGAAAAAATAAAGGGTTTCACAAAATAACCTATGATCAAAGAATCTGGATTCTGGGAAGATACTGTAGCATATTGAAATATGAGAATATTGAGTAAGACTGTCTGAATTTTAAGAGATGCTGCCACCACCTTTTTCTCTCAGATAAGAGGAGCTTCCATATTCATCAGATTTCACCAACTCATGAGAGATATATGCAAAGAAGAAATGTAGTTTAACTAATTTCTTATCTGCAGCTGAGAAGGGAGCCACAAAAGAGTAACAGAGCACCCTCTCTAAAAAGAAACTAAATTTTAAAAAGTAACTGAAGTCTTTAACATACCAAGTTTAACATACAAGTCTTTAACATACCTTTAACATACCAAGTTTTCAAATATTTTTGCAAGATAACACTGACCAAATAAGTCTTCCTTAGCTCGTATTTTAATCTATTGTTACTACATATCAATAATAAAAGGAAGTAGATAGGTGAATAATACCTCATGCACATCTCACAAAACAGAAGAGTCAAATTAGACCTGTAAGTTAACTCATACAGAAAAACAGATCAGAAATGTGTATTTTTTCTACTAAAAGGGTTACAATTATGTATAAATTTTACTTAATTAAAAAAATTACAAACCTGGGTAACACCAACTCGCACTTCCCTATTGACAGATCCTCCTACTTTTAACATCTCTCCACCACTCTTCAGGAAACCGGATCCCCCACGCAGAAATCCTGTGGCCATGAGCTCCAAGACCTCCTCAAGCGTGGCTCTCTTCACATTTTGCCGCATCACTTTTTAAAAAGAAAAGTAACAATTTGTTCCCAAAGTTCCGACCAACACAAGCAATGATCTTGAAACCAGACTAATGAATTCAAAACTGTCTTGCAGAAACAAATCTACCCAATATTTCAGATAAAAATTTGCTTGCATGCTTAAAAAATAAGCCACTTCTCCCAAGTGATTTTTAATAGTTTGCCCTGCCTTTTCTTTGTATGACTGCAACAGAGATTCTGCACTCTTTTTACCTTATTGTTTGTAAAAACAAACAATCCACCCACAAGCTGCCATCTACTGCAGCAACAATGTGTCATGCAGCACTGTCACGTAACATGGTGAACATAACTGAAGGGGCAACGATGTCTGCCAATGCAGACATGGAATCCAGGAGGGCTCCTACCTGTTGCTTGTTTTGGTATCAGTGCTGTAGCCATGACTGTCCCCAAAAGCTTTGACACTGCAACTCGCACACCATAGTTTGAGTTTTCCAGAGCTTTAAAGCACAGCGTTGCAACATTCTCTAGTTCAGCTGTCCACATAAACACTGCTTCATTCTGTAATTCCAGCAGACACTGTAGGAAAAACAGACTTGCTAAGCACCAGGAGACCATTCTTACATTTTATCTAAGTATCAGACTGCAATTGTCAGGTTTAGTCAGCAAATATTTTAATATGAAAATTTCAAGAATTAATTTACACACACTCTCCCATATGCCAACTATCTTAGCTAAGTAATCAGAAGAGCCATGAAAGGCTAATACATAAATTAAAAAAAATTAAAAAGAAATTAAGAGAAAGCTCAACACAAGAACCATGGTACCAAAAACCTCTCCCACTGAGGCCCGCAGATAACATATTCTCTCTCGCATTTTTTTATCAAGAGGGGAATACAGTACTACAGTACCTGCGAAACAAGTTCAACGTCTGAGCCGGCACTGTAAACCAGTGAAGACTTAGCTTGTCCAACCAATTACCAAATTTCCCTTCCTAAACAACGGGTCCCAGTTGACCTGCAGGCACTGCCCAGCCCCAGCACAAGAATTCCTGCGACTGCTGAGGACACGCACCTTCGCCACGGCACAGCGCACAGCCATCGATCTGTCCGTCAGCAGAGAGCGGGCGTTCTTATAGATATCACGGTGACAGGACGCTGCTGCTCCTCCAAGCCCATTGAGGACCTTCTGCAAACTCATCAGAATTTCACTGCGGCCCTGAGACTGCACACACGCAAAACCAGTGATGCAAAAACGTGGACACGGCAGTTACATGGAGAACCGGGTGTATACTTTTGCATTCTCCTGCTTCTATGCAGGAATGTTTTTGCAAACATTGAAACCAAAGGCACGTATAACTGATACGCAGCTGATTTTAAATAGAAGTAAAGACCATACACGGATTTTCTAACAGTCCCTCAGTTATCACATAAATTGAGCCCAGGCAACCCAACAAACTGGCTCTAGGTAAAATGCTTCTGGCACCGCCCCACTCTTTATCAACTGCAGACTTGGGGGAAAAAAGAAAAAGCAGCTGGTAAGAGAGAATGGGAAGCCCGAGTAAGTTAGCAGCTTCATGCTACAGCTGCACACAGGCAGGTACTTAAAATACAAGGGCACACACCACACAAAAACAAATAATCACACAGGTGCAAGAACACAGCTGAAGAAAACAGCTGCCACCACAAGAGCCAAATAGTCAGTATTCCAACTTGTCCCAACAGAGCTATTAGCAGAAAATCAGACCCACTGACAGCCCAGGATACATTATCTCAATATTATGACACACTCTCCCTTTTCAGGGCACAATGTATTCTGCTCACATGCAGAGTAACAACTTTCCCTACAAAACGTCCCTAAGTATTCATTAATAATTTTTAACAACCAAATGTTTATTCAGAGTACATGGGCAAAAATCCTAACACAGTAGTTAAAAATGACAGTCGTTTTTGAATTTTAATTACTGATACCATTATGAAGTAACTAGTACAATATTCATATGATGAAGTCTAAACTCTCTGCAGTAGATTTGAAACTAGCTGGGTAAGCGATCTGCATCCTTCAACATAGAAGAAAAACAATCTAGACAATTTGGCAAACACCTCTGGAGGAAGTAGGTTTCAGTTTAAAATGGAATTAAGAACACATAAATAAGCTAAAACTTACCTCTGCACTTTTCAGAGATTTTAACAGATTATTCACAGTTTCTGGAAAAGAACTACCCAGCATTCTGCCCATTTTTTCATAAAATGCTCCAACACATGCCACAGCAGCCCTATGAGTAAACAGAGAAAAAGAGGACACATATCAACATATCATCCAAATGAAAGCAAACAGTTAAATAGAAATTATGTTCTAATCAACAGTGATGAATAAAAATCTATTTGCTATCCACTTATTTGCTATCTACGTATACTGGCTGTTTAACACGGTCCATTTAAATAATTTTTTTGTTTACCAAAAAGAAGCAACAGAAAAGTTACCAGCTTTTAAGAATACAAATGCATTTGGAAAGGTGTTACTATAGGATCTACACACAGAGTGAAAAAATCTGGAGAAAACAAGATAGGCCAGAATCTCAGCACGATCAGGGTTTTGTGTTTCAATAAACTGTCTTTTCCAAGCACCTGCAATAAGGCCCCTAGCCTGTAATACATCCTGACATATTTTTGTAGATACTGAATTACAGGTTTTTTCAAGACTAAGAACTTAAAATGCAGAAATTATTGCATAACACAAGAAAATTTACAGGCACTGTAAAATCTCTGGATGCATAAACAGTCATTTACATGTTTTCCTTGCTCTGTCATTTGAGATTAGGAATATTTAGTTATCAACACTTTGCAGTTACATATACAAACTGTTCCAGGACAGTCACAGAAGCAGCTCCTCAAAACATGTAGTCTTTCATCACAAAGGAATGAGGCTTTTTTTAAAATCTGTATTTGCTGGCTAAATAGTTTTTCAGCAATGTTACATCGCAAACTCATTACAGCCTCCCCCTTAATGGGCATGTGTCCATCAAAAAACCTTCTGGACTATGACTTGGTAGCATAAATTTCAGAGCATACTGTAGCAGAAAACACTTACACAAGTTCCTCACACAGCTCCAAGAGCTAGAAATAAGAGGACAGTATGTGCCCAAACAGTGACTATTTCAGATTTTATTGTCAAATCCTATTGTTGTCATAAGCTCTGAAGGCAAGACTAAATTTGAGTTCCCTAGACACTGTGAATACATGAAGCAGTACATGGGCAAGTACCAAAAACAGTTTCAGTAGGAGTTGTTTGTGGCATTAACCAAATTCCTACCGATGGGTCTGCTCCTGTGACTAAAGACAAACTGGATCACACATCCATGCACACACATATCCACATATAGAGACTCTGCTTGAGAGACCTGCGCAGCTTAGCATGGGAGGGGAATAGAAAAGACAACACTTCATGGGGAAAAAAAACTTGAATATTTGGTTACAATTCTCTAGGCACAGACAACACTCTGGTTTGACAATCTGCAGGTTCCACCTTTAACGGGGTACCTGAGCAAAATCAGCAGTAATTCCAGTGGTGGAATGCCTTCATTAACTGCTATCCTCTCCATGCCATAAGCAGGTGAAGAGTCATAACACAGTACCTTGCCTAGAGAAAATCACTTTCACATAGACATGTATGTTGTCACCTTTGAGTCCTGCCCTGCCCAATTGCAATCCAGTGCTTTTCTCTGCTATCTATAGCGAGCATACGTAACCCCAAACAAGCACACAAAACAAGAGTAAACATAACATGCACATATATAGGCAGATTCTTCTGTAATATACAGGACCACTTGGCTTAAAAATCCTTCCCCTTTCCCCAAAACATACAGTTTTGTGGGCAGGTATGCTGCCGTATCATCTTTGCTCTTGATGATGTCGTTACACTTGTCAAGTGTCTGAAAAACAGTAAATGTGTCTCCGATGCTGTAGAGAGCAGCAAGATTTTTTGCAAGCAGCTTCCGTGTGGGTGGCCCAGGGGAACTGCTGATGAGTCCTGTTAGCTGTTCTACAAGTTTCTTCTGTTTTTCCTTGACATCTGTCTGTTAACAGACCAAAAATAAATAAGAAAAGTCGTTTAATCCTCTGTGTTGCTTTTAACACCCAGAAAAATCTACAAGAAATGGAAATAAACCTTGTACCACTCCCAACTGTACGTAAGTCAGCAAATTGCTTGACTCAGAGAGATATGAGATACATTCAACAGCAGAGACAGACGCTAAATGCTCAAAATTAGCTGCTGTCCTATTTAATTTTTACTTTTCAAAAATACTTACTAGCTGCCTACTGACTGCCTATAATTAAACACTTAAAATCTACAAATTATCACAGAGACTCTTCAGGCTGACTCTAAAACCATACAGATACCATTTGGCAATTATCTGTCAACTTTCTCTGCCATGAAATTAATACAAATGCTTTTTAAAAGAAAGTTTCTTTAGAAAGAAGGGGGGGAAAAAACCCATTAAATTACCTTGTTGGCAGCAACCAGTACTTTATCCAAAAATCTCAACCATTCAAAGATAAAAACTGGTCTCTTTGCTTCCGTGATTTGAGCTAATGCTTCCTCGTTCAGTAACAAACTATGAGCCAGCTCCATAATGGATTCAATTCCAATTTTATTGTAAATTTGTGTAGAAATTCTAAAATAAAAATGTAAATATTAGTATAAAGTACAGTACATCAGTACAAAGCTTTGAAAATCAAATGAAAATATTCAGCTCGCTTAGACTTAGCTAAACAGTCCCACATAAAAGCCACTACATATTTACAAATGGAGTCCATTCATTAGTATTTCAGGGACCAGAGCTGTTAATTGTTAAAAGAGCACCTACAAGCAGTTTCAGGGTACAAACTCTCAGTCGAGAGAAATATACCAAAGTCCCTGTTTAAAGAAGGTAAAGGAATCATCTCATTGTCTCCACCAACATGAAAAAGGATTGTTTCAAGTCAAGACCCTTGAGCACACTCCCAAATCTGGGGCATGAACCTGGCCCCCTTCCCAACACCCTTCAACAGAGCAGCTGAGAAGATGAGCCTACCACAAGTAGGGATTTCCAACCAACGCAAGTTTGGGAGAAGCAGGAACAGATTTAGTATTGCTGACCTAAGATTTCCCTGATCCCACCAGCCTTGCTTTAAGTGCAGGACAGGTAAGGTCCCTGAAATCCAGCAAGCCTTAGGGGTGACAGCCTAGAACACAAGACAGCAGCCAAACTACTGCAGGTCTCCCCAGCAGGCAAAATCCTGCAGATGGAACACTGGTGATCCTGCTCAATCAATGGGGGCTGGCATCAAAGCACTACCAAAAGCCCACTATCAGGGTAAGCAAACACTCTGCCAACTTCATCTTAGCAAATCACCTGCAAAAAAAAACCACGTAACTATTCAATATGGAGCCGACAGAAGACAAAACCCCACAAAATTTACCTAAAATCACAACATTATATCAATCACCTCCAGCAAAAAGAAACCCAAAAATCAAAAAAGCAACCCAACCTCAAAACCTGAATTCAGTGATGCTGAAACTAGGATCTCAGGCAAAACAGAGAAAGCAACACAACTACAGAGCATTATGTAAGACATCAGCTTTCAACAGACATCATCTTTTGACAGCTGCACTTGCGCTCTCAAGAGTTCATAGCTGCTTCCTCATTCATTGTCAAACCCAACAAATTCTTAAAGTCAAACCAAGTGACTGAAAGTGACTTTTTTTTTTTTAAACAGTCCCAAAATGAGACATTAGTAGGCTGACATATTAATACTGTATTATAGTTCTAAACCCACCTTAAAGATTTGGTCCTGAAGAAACTAAAGCATCACAGTGTCTTTAATGTTAAGGTTATTTCTTGCACTTCAGCACTTTGCATATTTTTCACTGGATAGAGTTGCAGCAAAGGTGGAAGAGCCACACATGGAGCACATACAACCCTCCCTAACTCCTCCCAAATGACATTTTCTGTCAGATTTGGTTTTTGTTTTGGTTTGGTTTTTTTTTTTTTCCTTTACATTTATTAAGAACTGAGAAGGCACTGCCTGTCAGTAACTCAGACACATCACCCCAAAACAGCTTTACATGAGAGCAGAGAGACGCAACGAATGATGGCACTGTGATTCTTTGGATATCATCCCAGAGAACTGCACTGTTTGTCACACCCACACAGCACATAAATACCATAAGTTCTGCTGGACAGCACAGCTCATTATTCCTCTTCCTCCCCACACAAAAGGTTTCATTTGCCCCTGGCCATAAGAGCCACGGACACCTTATGCACCTTCCCCACGCTCCCGTACGGCTTCATCTAAAATGTAGGAAACACAGGCTCTAAGCAACAAAACCCATACTTCCATTCAGCTGTGCTGGCAAAGCACAAGGCATCAGACACAAGAACAATTACAAAAATATTCAGCTAACTGAACAGCCAGTCTAACACAGAGCTACTTACAAAGACAATCCAAAGCTCACTGACACTGGCCAAAGGTTTGCTCCAAAAAAGTGAAAAGCCCAGTGAGTTCTACCGATGCCTGTAAGGATCCTGCTGTGACTGCTACAAGAAATAAATACACTGTGATCTCCCACAAGATGCAGAGCCAAAGCCGATCTAATTCAACCAGCAGCCAGGGAGGTATGTTGGAGCATTACACAGACACGAAAACGTTCAGATATACTAAAATTCCTTTCTACTTCTCAGCTGTTTTCCAATGCCTAAACCAACTCAGTTTCTATCTTCATCAGGCGCGCACTCCAGCGGAGTGAGAAAGCCGAGAAACACGCCAGTTTAGGCCAAGTCCCACACTCCCAAAGGACTCCATCAAGTGAAGTGGTTTCCGCGCCTGGGTCCCCTTACCTGTATCGGCTACTTTAATAAGCTGTAGCAGCTCTCAGAGCATCATGCCCGGTTCTGAAAACCCCTCAGGAGGTAGTGCTGCGGTGCAGCGCCGGCCGTCAGGGAACGATGCTCAGGCAACGACGCCGAGCAGGCGATGCTGAGGGACCGATGCCCGCTGCCTCCCGAGCGCGCAGCCCCGCACGCACAGGCGCACACCGGCCCCAGCGCCGAGGGGAAGCGCGGAGCCTGTCCCCGCTCCGCCGCAGCCCCCGGGCCGGGCCGGGCCGGGCCGGGCCGCTCACGGTCACTTACGCTCCTCGCTGCGGCGGCCGCGTCCCGCCGGCTGCGACCTGCACCAGGCGCGACGCCGCGGCCCCGGGGGCCGGTCACGGACAGGCGTGGGCGCGCTGCGCCGCGCTCGTCCCCGGCCTCGGCACCATCACCGGCGGGCTCGGCCGCTTCAGCCCCCGCCGTGCCCGGGTCCGGCGGGCGTGGAGGAGCGTTGAGGGGGGACACGAGCGGCTTTGCCCCGAGCCCGGCCCCGACGCAGCCCGGCAGCGCGGAGGCACCGCGGCCGCGCAGCAGGAAGCGGGAGAGGCGCAGGCGCCGGAGGGCGGGGGCGGCCCCGCGCAGGCGCCGCGGTGCGGCAGGGCCGGCTCGGGCTCCGTGGGTGCGCGGGTCCCGGGCTGCTCCCGCCGCTGTCCCTGCTCCTGGCGCTTGGCTGTGGCTCGCCGGGGCTCCCGGGCGTGGAGCCGCGTCGCGGCCGCCCGTGGTCGGCGGTAGCGGAGCTCGGGAAGACGCGCTGTGGGCTCGGAGGCGGGCGCGGGTGCCCCGGGGCTGGCAGGGGGCGGCCCGGCCCGGCGGGCTCGGGTGTTTCTGTCCCTCGGCCCCTCCGTCCCCTGCCTCGCAGGGGAGGCATAGAGAAATAAAATGCTCGGTAACGCGCACTGACGGCGTCCACAGGCGAGGCGTCGGCATAGAGGCGTGCTAAGCATGGAGGGAGATGAAGAGGAAGACTATATGTCTGATTTATTTATTAAGTAAGTAGGTAGTTCTTTTTTCACCCCTCTTAAGTGATTGTAAACCTTTTACAAACAAACAAAACCTCTAATGTTTGCCGGAATTACTAAATCGCAGACAGGATGTAAGGCCAGGCTTGCCCATGGTGAGGCGGGTGAAGGAATCTATTCAGAAAGAAGAAAAGCAAAAAGAAGCCAATGAGAAGAACAGGCAAAAAAGCATAAAAGAAGAAGAAAAAGAGAGACGTGACTTGGTACTGAAAAGTGCATTGGGCAACGAGAACAAAGGCTTTGCTTTGCTCCAAAAGATGGGCTACAAGAGCGGCCAGGCCCTTGGCAAAAGTGGTAGGTTTGTCATTCTCTGCCTGTGTGTCTGTATTCAGCTATACCTTAATATTTTACAAACTGCAGCTGTCACTTTAGTGGTCAACAGGTCAATAAGTGCCTCTTGGAAAGCCATAGCGTTACAGAACTCTGAAGATGCTGTGACAGAACAAAATACAAGAGCAAATCCCTAAAATGGAAGTAAAAAGAGTACAGACTACTGAGGGATGCAAGGGAAGAGCAGCACTTGCAGCTCAGTAAATGCACTTGCATACGTGCATACCTACGGGAATTGCATTAAGGATGTTTTGATGGTTTTGCAAAGCTAATGGTGTTCAACAAAAACATCAGTCCCTCTTGAAATTTATAGTTGGATTTTGAACAAGAAATAGTGCACACTGGCCTACCCTTATGAAGCCTTCATAGATGGTGTAAAATCAGTAAAGCAAGGAATCAGTAACTGCTGTGCCAGTTCAGTGTCTCTGGTAGACAGTCACAACAAACTGGCCCGGACAGGTTCTTTTTATTCTTCATTGTTGTTGTGAGGTCGCAGAATGAAAATGCTCCAGAAGATGCTAGCAAAGCAGTCTTCATCACAGGCATGTCACGCCTGTCACATCAACACCTTTTCTTTCAGTTTGGTCCTGTCATGAAAAAAGTACATAGGATTCCAGCAGACATGCCAAAAAAGAGAGGGGGTTTCCAGTACAGCTGTGTCATTTATAGTGCACTAAATGTGTATTGACTGGGGAGTTTTCAACTTCCAAGCAAAAAAAATCACAATAATGGCAAAAGCAGCTTGCCTGTTTGAATATACTGCGCAAATCATTGTTTGAGAAAAACTCATTTTTTTTTAAATTGACATGTTTCTTTCTCTCCCAGGAGAAGGCATCGTTGAACCTATTCCTCTGAACATAAAAACAGGTTTGTGGTGTTTTCTGATTTATTTAGTTGGATATCAGAGCTTCTCAACTGCTTACAATCATCTTTTGAACTTACATAGGTAGAAGTGGGCTTGGTCATGATGAATTAAAAAAGCGAAAAGCTGAAGAAAAACTGGAAAACTATAGACAAAAACTCCATATGAAAAAACAAGCAAATGAACAAGCTGCAGATCAGTTCAGGTAAAGTCATACAACTGATATTTCAGGCAATGTCTAAATAGCAATTCTTTTTATACCTGAAGTTTGGTTATTCTTTTAAAGTGCTACTATTTTTGAATGTTTTGAATGAAGGTTGAGAGTTACAATACAGAGTAATTGTTTCTCAGTTCTAAAGCAAAAGTAGATGAACACTGTAATGCTCAAAGCATGAACTGCATCATTTAGTTTTGTAACTGTTAATAATGCAAACAGTATACTTACTAACTTTTCTGATATGCAAGTCATATGCAACTTTTTAAATTGGAGCAACATATAGTTTGAAATATAAAATCCACAGATGTTTCTTAGCAATGTTGGTACAATGGATTTAAAAGTCAGAGTACGTTTTTAAAGATTGTATTGTTTTGGTTTTCTCTTGGTTTGCCTGTAATACATGGAGAAGAGAAGCTTAGGAAAGGCTGTATCTTTTGCAGATGTTTAGCGAACCCCCTTTTTCATGTCTTAGGAAAACCTGATGAAGAAACAGTGTAGTGTGGTAAGAAAAGGTATAATTCCCAAAAAGTACAAGTGTGCTCCCACAGAAACAATGTCTGAATGACTTCTTAACTTCAGAGTTGTTCAGGTGTGAGAAAATTAGCAGGAATAGAATCTTAAATTTTGGGGTTTTGTAAAGGTGTGGACTGCAATGCATCTGTCACTGTCTGTTTGTCTGCTTACTGTCCCCTGCTTGTTCTTAACAGAATAAGATTCAAAACCAAACAAGAAGAACGTAAGATGGAAGGGGACCTGCGGAAAAGCCAGAGGGCCTGCCAGCAATTAGATATGCAAAAAGTGAGAGCTGTGGGGTTTTCTGGGGGGTTGGAAGGAAGAGTCAGAGGTTAGAGATACAAGCTACAATGCAGTGGTTCAATTCTTGGAAGTCCTCTAAAATCATAGGATAACTAGCTTAAGTCTTGATGTTTGGCAACACTTCAGTCCTCTTAAAATATTTCAAAGTCAATGTTTGTACCATTAAGATAGTTGAAGGTGCACACCAACCTCATGGTAACTTACGTGAGGACCTGTGTTTTTGCTTCTGCATTCTTGTGGTTACTTCTAAGCTGTTTCCATATCTTCCAGTGGCCAGTATTGGACCGTCCTAAATAATGGTGCTGTTTGCTTCAAGTGAGGGAGCAGCATCATCACACAGTGATTGACATTGGGAATGGACTCTGGAAGTCATCTTGTTCAGCCTTTCTCTTCAAGCAGAGTCACTTAGAGCAGGTTGTCACTTAAAACACTCCAGGACCAGGCAGATCTTTAGTATCTCCAAGAATGGGGATTATCGTTGAGGGAATGAGCAGATTCACCAAAGTAGCAAACAAAAAACACGCACAAAACTAAGTACCTTCCACTTGCAAGGAATAACATGAGTAACAGCAGTGAACTATTATGAATTTTTGCCACTGGAAAACTTAAAGAGTTGGGTTTTTTTTCCTCTTAACCAGGCAGAGGTTAATAGCACCTCACAAATTCTGCTGAGATTGTTCAATACTACTTACTTTGCTTCAGATGAAGTCATCTGAATTAAGCTTAGATCATCCTTGCTTTCTTTTCTTCCTTTAACTGTACCTGAGGTGAATTAGGAAGCACCCTGTGATCTCTTGATACAGCATGTCTTGGAGCAACATGTCTGTCTTCAACTGATAAGCAAGGGGATCTACTCACAGGCTTGAGATTATGTTGCTGTGTAGCCTTGCACAAACCAAACATAGATGAAATAGTACTAGGTGTTAGCATTGGCATGCATATCATTGTTTAAAAAACAAAAAAGCGAATCATCCTTCTTGTGGAGTGCTGTACTTACCTACAGCTTCAGTAATTGTTGGTTATACTATACATGCAAGTTTTAAAGGCTAACAGCTCACTTTCTAGAAACTAGTTTTATCCAGCATCTTACAAGAAAACCTACAAAGACAGATAACTTCCATTTAAATCCCTTGTTATTTAAGGATATTGATGTTCCCAAGGAAACTTGGTTTTGGATAGAACCTGAAGAGGAAGACAAAAAGGACGAGGAGGACAAGGAAGATGAATGCACAAGCTCAGACTTAAGTGTAAGCTCTTCTACTGAATAAATGGCTCAATTCAGAATTAAACCTAATGTTCCTTGCAAGAGTATGTATGTGTACATACTTGTATAAAGGGGGTATGTATGCATGTTTCCCACACTGTAGTAAAGGGCCTCTTTGCAATCCCAGAGCAGTGACTTTTTATAGCAGTTACATGATAAAATGTAAAACATTCAGCCACTGATTTATTGCTCATCTGTTTTGAAGCTAGTCTTTGAAAAAAGTAGCCTAGAAATTAAATTCTAAACAGTTTTGTGCTTTAGCCAAGATATGCAAGATCACAGTTATTTGCTTTTGAATTTTAATTTTGGATGTCGCATCTCATGTCTGAGGTTGAAGTTTAGAGTCACTAATTTATTTCTGAAAATGCTCCACAGATTATCTCCCGATGGACATTGGAAATACGTATTTTTAAGAACTAGATTACACAGCTACTGTTAGCCTTCTGTTTGACTGGCAGAGATTAGGTGTGAAAAAATTCACAAAAGATACCATATACATGAAATCAGGTGCCCAAATAATATTTTTAGCTCTCTCGCTTCAGTACAGGTTTCTTATCTGGAAAGAAGGATGAGCAAACAACAGCCATTAACTTTCCAGAGATCATGAATTCCTGCACTATTCTACAAATGTGGGAAACTTCATATCTGACTGAGCTACAGCATTGTGTAGCTTTTCCACAGCATTAGGTTAAACACTTTTATTTTAGCAAACCAGTAGCTCAAAATGGTTTATGTCATGTGAGCCCCAGGTCATCACATACCTGTCTATATCTAGGTATCAGAAAAGCTACACATCCTGACAGCCTATTTGAGAGAGGAGCACTTCTACTGCATTTGGTGTGGAACAACCTATGAAGGTGAGAGTGAACCAAGCTTTTGTGATCTACTTTGCTTAGGCAGCTAGACTCCAGCTGTAGAATACATCCTTTGTGTTTCTCTTACTGCACCTTCCAAATCTACATAGCAAATTTATTTGCCAGGCTGCTGGTTTTTGCACAAAGTTTTGTACACATTGTTATTGTGATTGTTAGCCAATTTTTACGTTTATATGCAGAAAAACCAAAACCAACCAACCAAAAATGCCCACACAACAAAACACAGCCAACCATACTGACATTTCTTTGAATTTATATTGTAATTTAATTAGTTTTGAGAAAACATGATTCAGATATTAATACCATAAAAAGCTGCAAAAGCTGGCAGGCGTTTCTGAAACAATTGGAACACTATGCAGTTTCATAGCACCAAAGAGAGTAGAATTTGTACTTGCTGTTTTAAAACAAATGTAAGAGTTACTAACTTGTAAACCTTGAATTCTATCTAATTCTACAAATATTTCTAGCAACCACTTTTTCCTTCTCTGAGCTGCAATTACTCACTTTTTTTCTGCTTATCCTGTAGACTCTGAAGATTTATCTTCAAACTGCCCTGGAGACAGTGCTGCAGATCATGACTAAAGCCAGTCTAAAGGAAGGAGTCCTAGATGAGTATGTATAATTCACAGTAGCTTTTATCTTTTAAAAGGCTCAGAGCTGAGCCATACTCAAGAATTCATACCAAAGTATGCAGAAGATGAGTTTAAGTTGACAAATTGATATTTTCTATTTGATGGACAAGTTAATAGGAATTAAAACCTAGTATTTGTAATTGAACTAACATAATTGAAAGGTAGGTTAAGTCTTTCACATGTTTGTTTATGCACTGCCCAACTGGTAATAAAATTCAAGTACGAGTAAAGGCATATCTTTATTGCATCATGTGTTAACGGGGTTTTTCATCTTTGCAGAGATGCCTAAAGACCACACTGGTTTTGCTTACTATCTTAAACTTGGTGGGGGGAAAAAAAAAGCTTGTGAAACATGACAGTGACATTACTTGAACCAATATTCTGTTGTATATAAAAGTGCATATTTTCCATAATTAAATAGAATTATATCATGATGTTGGCTTTTCATTCTTTACATAAAAATACATTTTAATAGACGTTTTGGTTTTAGGGAACAGCAGTCACTACTGTAACTAGCCATTTATAACAAGTTAATGCTGAAGTAAACAAATACTACACAGGGAAAATATATCAAAAACTACTGGGACAAACTCAGTATTACTTAACAGCAAGAAGGTAATGATACTACATTGCTCTGTCCAAAAACTTTAAAGGAAAAGCAGCCAAGATATCAATTGTCATATAACAATTTTCATATTAGGAATAGTTTCATAGAATCGTTTAGGTTGGAATTGACCTTTAAGATCATCAAGTCCAGCTATATGTTAATTTTTTTCCCAACAGATTAAAGAGAAGAAAAAGCAGAAATAGTATTTTGTCTTAAAGGATATATAATTTCTCACAGAGCTTGACCACTGCAAAGAAATACTAATTAGTCTAGGCTAGTGAAATACTTTATGAATTCCAGTCAAGGATAAGGTTAGGAAAGCATAAAGCCCTGATGGAATTCAATCTGGCCAAGGATGTCAAGGAGAACATCAGATTCGAGAAAATCTAAAGAACCTAGAGGTGCACAAGTCCATGGGACCTGCTGACATGCATCCACTGGTCCTGAGGGAGCTGGCTAATGAAGTTCCTTGAGTTGGAGTCATTCAGCCTGGAGAAGGCTCCAGGGAGACCTTAGAGCAGCCTTTCAGTACCTAAAGGGGGCTGCCAAGAGAGCTGCAGAAGGACTTTTTCCAAGGACACGCAGTGACAGGACAAGGGGGAATGGCTTTGAAGTGAAAGGCTGAGATTGAATATTAGGAAGAAATTCCTTACTGTGAAGGTGCTGAAGCACTAGAACAGGTTGCCCAGAGAAGCTGTGGATGCCCCATCCTTAGCAGTGTTCAAACCAGGTGGAACAAGGCCTTGAGTAATGTCACCTAGTGGAAAGTGTCACTGCCTTGGGCAGGGGCCTTGAAACTGGATGATCTTTAAAGTCCCTTCAAACCCAAGCCATTCTATGATTCTATATATGTGATTCATGATAAAGAGAAAAAAAGAAAGCAGTGTAAGGCCTTACAAAATTATTTACAATCACATTCTTATTTCGCAGCAAATACTTGCACCAGAACATCAGTAATTTCCCTAAGAATATAAATACATTGATTGGTATTCCTTCTTTTAAAGCAGTCACCCACTTTTAACCCATTTAACATTTCAGAAAAAGCATACAGTACTTCACATATTACCTATTTTTTTGCTTAGAAATCTCTGCTCATTTGCCCTTACAGAGTTATGTTGGCCCCACATCAATGAACAGTTTGACAAGATAGAGCTCAAAAAACCTCAAAGAAAACCTCCAAGTACCTGAAGTTCCAATGTGCTTGTCTTTTCAGCCTGCTCCCCACACCACACTCAGTTCTTTGAGTTCAGGCAAGGCTGAACTCTGAAGGATATAAATGAAGAATAACAAAGAACGTACTTTTGCCTTTTGTGGGGCTGGCAGTGGGCACACCAGAGGTACTCAGTACAGTTATTAAGGGTTAGGCATGCCTCAGTATTACAATAAGGGACTAAAACATAGAAGCATGGGTATGTTTAAAGTGCTCTCTCAGCCTAGGATTTCAAACAGTACTGAGACAATTGGAGAATTTTCCTATATTAACAGCACCTTGAATGTTCCTTTTCAAAAAAAGATAACCATCAAAATCTAAAGTTTTAAAAAATTGAGATTTGTGCTAAATTGGATTTCCTAGAAGCTGAATATTTAACTTTTAAATTCTTAAGAAATCCTCATTTTACAAGTGTGAATTTTAGAGCACTGAAGGTGATATGTCATCATTAGCTGTGAAGAGACAAGAAAGCTCATGTTGAAGTACAAAAATTCAGTGAAGAATAACGTGCACCTATTCCTAATACCTTTTCTGCCAGAACTAGTCTTGGTATTGATGGGAGGATTCCAGTAATTATTGACAATATCACTGAACAAATCAGAAAGGTTTGAGTCACATACCACCACACAGCACTTTGTCTATGGAAAGCAATAGATAACCTTAAGGGATAATGGATGCAGCACGTGCAGCGATTTGCCACAACCCAGTTAACACTTTAGCACATCAGTATAATCTTTGAGGGGAAAAAGACTAGGTTCTATTACTTATTGTACAAGACTGTCCAGCTCATACACAACCTATGTTTCCAGGTAAAAATTCCATGTGATTTCTTGCAGAAGTGCCCTGTCCTGGTTGCAGCTGGGAGACATGAGTGATGATGCAGCCAAGGAAAAGACACACTCCAAGTCTTGCTGTTGCTTCTGACATCTGTCATCATTTCATCAATTGTAATAAATTCATCAAACTCTGGATTTATTAACAGTGTGAAGGGACACTTAATAAGAATAATTTCTAAGTGCCTTCTCTTTATCAGCAGACTTAACAAGGTCAAGTAAATAAGATACAGTGATTCTTGCCGAAGGGTCTGTTGAAAGCATCTTTCTGATTATAGATACCTGCAAAAAAAAATTAAATGTCAACAGATTTTTTTTTTTTTTTAAGTTTATACAGTAACAAAAAATACATTAAAATCCCATACCTCTGATGGAAATTGTTTGATGAAGTACTTCGGAGGCTCACCTCTTCTAACAGAAGGCCATACCTGAAATTAATAAAAGAATAGTTTTGCTATGCTTTCATTGGTTATGTTTTGTATCCCTGTCTTATGTCCCATATAGTTTACTGAAGTAGTTAGGAAAACACAAATCTACAGGAAATGTAAGACTTCAAAAAGTAACTGTAAACAGTTTGAAAGTTGGGGCTTTTTTCATTAGTTGTGCTTTGGTTTGGTTCTATGGCCTTTTCATCAACTATTAACCATTTCTAAGCTTAAAAGCTTCACACACTACAATGACATGTTTGTTTCAATGCCTCTTAATTTTAGAGCCATTATCTTTCTTTCCTTAACTTAAAAGTAATGGATTTATATTGTCCAATGACATTGAAAGAAAAGAAAAAGCCAAGACAACTGAATTTCTGTTTGCAAGCCAAGCAGGTGTGCTTCCTCCTTTTTATCATATTCAGTACCACACACTTATTTCTACATCATTGTATAAAATGCTACATGGATTTCAAAGCAACTAATGGAAGATTTGTCATTACATGCTTTAGAAATGGCTTTTGGTTAACAATTTTTTCTTCTGTATGACACTGCCACAACATCCTGATAGGCAAGCTCAGGAAGAGCAGGCTGGACAAATGGATGGTGAGGTGGACTGAGAACTGGCTGAACAGCAGGTCCCAGATGGTCACACTCAGCAGCACAGGGTCTAGTTGGAGGCCTGTCACCCAGTAAGTGTGGCATAGCAAGCCCTTTACAACCACTCTCCAGTAAAATAACAGCTCCCGTGAATTTCCGGTTTTTTCCCTACTCTTCAGCAGTACCTCTAGACCCTACCTGCTGGGGATCATCAACTGAACCAGTTATTCAGCACAGAATAATCAACGCTGCTGTTACATGATGTTCTTACAGCAGGGCTTGCCAGCACTGGAGTTTATCATCTTCCATTAAGTGAAATTCTTTCTAATCTAATGGAGCAGAAGACCTGCTGACCTGATCTGAAGACCATCCTAGGACTTTCCATCCACATTACTTCCCCACCTGCCTGCAGAGCACAAGATTTTTATAGTTTAAGGAAATGATGCTTTTTCAGTTGTGAACACCATGAGACTGTGCATGCATTTGCAGTCAACTGTGAACAGGAACAGAAGATCTGAGGAAGTTCTGCAAGGTGTCTGGACAGAGCGGACACACTGGTATGATTGTCTCATACTGGCAAAAAGACCTGGCTAACAGTGTTCAAAGTCTGAGTCCAACCATAATTACTTTAGATGAGATACCCAGCAGCTACAACACTGTCCAGCCCATATGTAGGTTTGCACATAAAAAGCTCAAAATACATCCAAGATACCTTTTTAAAAAAAGCTTAAGTAACATGGGGTTTTCACTCTTTTCACTTAAAATAGCATGTTCCAAATCACTTTTGTTTTCATCTTGAAAAACTACAAGGGTTTTGATTTGGTGGGAACTCCTTGCTCCACTGTGCAGTGAAGACAAGAGCATGGCAGAGACAAAACTCACTCATCCATAATTTTTGTTTTCTAAAATTAAAAAATACTCCCTTTAAGTTTCTGATCAAAGAAAAAGATTTACAAAAAACTTGACATCCTTTTTTTTGCTTGACATCATCCTTTAGCATGCTTGGGCTTTAATGTATATGTAGTAGGACAGAAATTAAATAAACTAATATCTCTTTTCTTCAATTATGACATTTCAACTGAGGTTTGAGGACTTACAGGCTTTATGGAAATGAATTAAGGAAAAAACTGTATCTAGAGTACTATCTCTACTTAAAGAGATTCCTTCAAGAGTGCTATCAATATGTGATACCAGCAGCAAGGCAAAACAAAACAGTGGGAGTTTTAAATATTACATACCTTAGTTTTTTCATGATGAGTGCATGCCGAAAGAATTTCAAACCAAATTAATCCCAGTGCATAAATATCTACTTCCTTTCCATATTTGACCCCAAACTAGAAAGATTGGAACAGAATGATACAGATGTCAAATCCAACTGGAGAACAGCACTTCTTAAAGCAAAATTTGAAGTCAGCAGAAATTTTCACCCCAAGGCTACAGGACTGGCCCTACTCCATATCCTTCTTAGCTGTTAACCCTTTCTGTCTCAGACCTGTTAAATAGTGACTATTACGTCACATTGACGACCCTGAAATTTAGATTTCTACAGACCTGTACAGATAAAGCATGCCAATACTGCCCTGTGACAAATAATGAAACAAACAGAGAAACTCAAATTACACAATTAACAGGGGCCCTAAATTCAAATTTAAATATATGTCTGGCAGCCTGGTTTTACAAGAGCATTCCTTACAACATGCAGTGTCAGACTGTATATTCACACAGAACAAAAAACTTTACCACACTTGTGGTAAAGCTTTCTCCAGACTACAGCTATCCTCTCATACAGTCACACCAGGGAACTTCAGGCAACTTGCTTTAATACTGAGATTAGGATTGAGAACATCCTATGCTGAGTTTATACCGCACATCTAATTACAGGGACACTAATACAATAGGATAATTACCTGTTCTGGTGCCATATATGATTTTGTTCCTCTGTCCTCAGTCAGAGTCTCAAATGCCACAGAAGTCACAAGACCAAAGTCACCTATTTTTACTTTATCATCATGTGATATGAATATGTTCTGAGGCTATTTTTGAAGAAAGAAGAAAAAAAAATCACCAAATGACCAAGGTTTATCATCAAGCATAATCAGCCACAGAAGTGCTCCCCATAAAGTTTGATAATTGTTCAGGAAGTTGCATTAAGAAACTGATGGTGTGGAATGAGAAATAAGTTAAATCAATTTTTAAAAACACAAACTACATTTCAAGTAGTACATTGCGCAGTAACTGCACCTTTTTTCCACTAGCTCAGTCATAACTGTATCATGCTTTAATTGCTCTTCAAATACATTGTGCATATAACATTCTCTATCCCAAAGTGCTTTTCACTCTTCAGTCCTAGCCAGCACTTGGGCAAAGCATTTAGTCTCACATGGAATTTCACTCAAATCAGAGTTTCTCCTAGGCACAGAAGGATCATGTGTACTGAACCAAAGGCAGAGTTAAGGCTTACTACAGGTATCTCAGAGTATCACTTTTACATTTCCCTTAAACTTCCACTTTTTAAATTTGACAGTGTCATGGCATACGGCCAGTTGGCAACTAATCACCATACAGTGGAATGGGAGGGAGAATCGAAAGTAAACTTGTAAACTATGTTTAAAACAGTTTAATAATTGAAACAAAAGTAAAATATAATAATAAAAGGAATTAAAAAAAACAAACCAAAACAAGGAGAAACAAATGATGCACAGTACAATTGCCCACCACCTGCTGACTGATGCCAGATCAGCCCCCTTCCCACATAAAAAGAGTCTTTAACTTAAACACTACCTAATAGCTACCAAAATGTCAGTGTGTTATCAACATTATTATAAAATTGAATCCAAAACACAGCACTGTACCACCTACTGACAAGGAATTAACTGCATCCTAGCCAAAGCCAGAACACAAACAACTAAAAACAGAACTATATCTGCTTCAATGAAGTTTCCCAAATAAGATAAGTGTAGTTTCTTTAAAACAAAACCAAATATCCTCATGCTGTCTTTTACTCAAAGAAGTTCCAGAGGACCAGAAGGCCAGGAGATACTTAACAGTCAACAGGAAGAGATCTTTGTGTAAAGAATGCTCAGTGTAGTTGTTCTCTTCAAGTCTGACCATGTCCACACATATTTAATACAGTACCTATAGCTGGCTACAGTATTTAATGGCTCTGTTCTTTCCAGGCACAAATTACTTTAAACTCAGCTTTAATCCTGCAGCTTTGATTCTGGGCTATGGAGATCTCAGATGGCCAAGAAGTTGACAGCAGATCAAAGAGGAGAGGGAAGTTCCTCAACTCAAATACAGGTAGAAGAGTTAGCAGTATAACTTGGTTCTGGTCAGGAGAGGATAAGTCTATATCACCTCATGTCATTTACTGGGAATGGGGGAAGGATTCGCTTCCGGGTCATGGGAACGTGGCATGATCACATAGGGCTTCACGGTGAATTTTGTGCATGTGAGTCACTCTGGTTTTAGACTTCTGGTTTTAATGTTGTTACTGGTTTTGTTTGTGTTTGTTTTCTTATCTCATTGCTGTTTCCAGTAAATTGTTCACATCCCAAGCCGTGCTCTTTACCTTTTTTGCCTCCAGTTCTCCTTCCAGTCTGCCACAGGGGAGGGGGAAGTGAGCAAGCAGCGTGTGGATTCAGTGGGAGCATTAAAGGTGACTGCTACTCCTGATCCACCACAGCCTTATTCCTAGCAGAGGAACTCCTTCCTTATTCCTACCCAGCTAGTAGAGCATGAGACTCCTAACCTCAGGGTCAAGGGTTTGAACCCCATGTTGAGCATCACCTACGGCCAGAGTGTGCAAGGGGTCAAGTGAGGCGTTTGTGGGTTCACTGGAGCTGCCTGCTGTGAAGGGACTTCAGTCTCAGCTGCCAAGGTCTCTGGTGGTGGGAATTTGACTGCCAGAGTGGCTCCTGATGGTCAGGCAGGGAAGTTAGCCTAACCCGAGGAATGCCACCACACTAATGATTATTTTTTTCCACAAAGTGATTTAAAACTCTGTAAGCAACACTATAGCTTCCATCCTGAAACCGTGAAGCCTTTGCCCTTATAATCTTTACATTGAAATAAATCTTCTCATAACTGTGCACATCTAGAGACTGAAATTCTGTCCAAAACCGTAGCATTCAAACATTTGTATACATAAACAAGACAAAAGTAACTATGTTGTTATCAAACACAGCACGTATTAGGATAGATAAACTATCCCTTTACAATATGGCAAGAGCAAACTCTCTAGACTCAACTTCTCTTTTTCCAATAGGCACTCTTGTGACCCAGTAACTGAAAATGCCTGTTACCTGATGACTACTGATTCTTTGAACTATTGCATTCTGAGATCTTCCAAGTTTACCTTCTCATTTTAGGATGAGGTGCAGCCAGCTGCTGGAAGAAAATCAATCACTAGCAATATCCAAAGAAGCACACTGCTAGGGTACATACCAGAGTAAGCAAAGACTGTAACAATTTAACATTGTCTGAAATTCCAGTAAATATACTATCTTTAACTTTTTCTTTTTTTTTTTTCTTTTTTTTTTCCTTTATTTACCTATCCTACATACCTTGAGGTCTCGATGAATTAACCCTTTAGAATGAATATATTCCACTCCTTTCACTATTTGTAAAAATTTGTTTTGTGCCATTGCGTGATAGTTTGGGTCTTCTCTATGTTTTTCAATCCACTTTTCCAATGTTCCTTGTTCACAGAATTCCATTTGGATGAAAAGACAGTGAAATTTTTTGTCTGAATTCTGGCTTCAAAAGAAAATGACATTCCATATTAAAAGTGGCAAGATACAACTCCTCCCAAGTCATCTTGAAAAGCCATTCCTGCTAATAATTATTTCTGGAGTTACCCAAAACAAAGTCTGCAAGTCCCTTAATTTTAAGATTCTAGAGGAATTTGTATTAAATAAATTGAACTGCAACCCAAAGAATCCCTGCTCAGCTGCTACATACTCCTGGAATATTTATGAAGCTTTGCTTGCTTTCTAGTTTCACACTGGAAGTTTTCTGAGAGCCAGAGTTCCATCTCCCTCATACCTAGAGGCATGTCCTATCCAGGAAGAAATACCACTGCCCTTGGCTCCCATCTGGCCTTGCAGGAACTGCTGCAAGTCCCTGACACGTGTTCTCTATTCTGCACAAGAAACACAGCATCAGCCCTCCTATCGCACCCTGAACAGAGTTCTTTCCAACTCTGTCCTGTCAAGAAGGTAGTGCAGTGACCATTTTTGTCATTGGTCTGCTGCTAGTCACAGAAACCCTTCTGAGAGCTGGAAATCTAGGTGATTCACCCATCTGACAGACTCACACATTCCAGTGAAGCCCATAGGATAGGCTGAGGCTGGAGATGGTGAGGGGAAGGAGAATACAAAGAGAAGCACACACTGTTTTTTTCTATGTACACTGTGTGATGAGTGCCCTTGGATAAAGCTGCTCGAGGCACTGAAGGAACAAACATTAAATGGCTCAGGCCTCTCTGGAGGTCAGAGCACAAACTGTCCAAGTTCCTCAGTTTTTTCCTCAGTTTTAAGGATTTTTTTTTTTTTTCTGCCTTTTACCCAGTAACTGTTTAATGTAAAATAGATACATAATATTGAAGCTCCAACATATCAATGGTTCAGTTTTGTTTTCCCCCCCATTTTGTTCATCATTTAATGAGCAGAGTTATGGAGAGGTATCATGCCAACCATAATTCTGAACCCATTAATATTTTACGTCTGAAGAGTATGAATTCACAGCTAGTGAAAAAAATCTTACCACAGAAGCTTGGAAAAGTTAATAGTCTAACTTACAAGTAAAACTCTCACCACAGTTTTACCAGAAGTCTCAGTGTCAAAAGCTACCTCGAAATTAAAGAGCATTTCATTTTGTATTTCTTTTCTAAACAATCAAAACTGTTTCAGGCATCATGGTTAAAACACTAACTTTAGGGACATAATTAAATCTATGATACCTACTGGCTGACCAGTACTGCTTATGAAAAGGAAGCTTCTGATCAGGAATTTGGTAGCCAACTGTCAGACAATTTTCTAGTTTCTGTTGTTAATTCTTGCCCCAAATTTTGGGTTCTTCAGTCTTACTCTCCTCTATAAATTCATTAAGTTCCATATATTGAGAGATGAGAGAAATGTAAGATTATATGATATATCTTATTAATCAAGGAAAATAAGATATAAATATAGTTAGACATACAACCTGCTGCTGGAAGGTACTATGCCTTTTCTCCTAGCAGTAAGATTGCACATGTGCATTTACATTTGTTTAATAATTGGTAACCAATTGTCAAAAGCATAAAGTTCAGTATGGCAAAAAAGTTTGTGAATGCAAACTATTGTTTTGTAGTTACCTTGAGTCTGGGTACTTTATATAGTCATCCCCTTCCCAGCTGCAATGATACCGCACTATGTTCTCATGTGTAAGTCTTGCAAGTCCTTCTGCTTCACGCTCTACTTTCCTATCAGGACGGGGAAAAAATTAAAAAAAAAAAAAAAAAGGCATTTCCCTATTACCATGTAATACGAAGTTAAATAAAAGATATGCTATAAAGTGGCAGGATACAGATAGTTTTACATTAATTTAAAAACAAAGCATAATATTCTCCTTCATATAAGTTCGAAGTTCAAAACTGAAGTCACAAATTTGGTGGGTTTTCTTTCATCTGCTCAGTTATTCAATGTGCAAAAGGTGTTTTAACCACACTGGGAATTAAATCCCCAGTCAATAAAAGCTGAAACAGCAGACAGCTGCAAACCTGCCAGCAGAGCAGCAGCCATTGCCTGCAGAATCAGTAGAAGGTTTTCAGTATAGTTCTCAGGATAGCAATACCAATGAAAATAACATGTATTTTCAAAGAACACAAGAATCCAAAGGGAAATGTACACATTACACAATTTAAGGGACAAATATCTCCAACAATTTAAAACATTTTCAATAGATAACCAAAAAGAAATTAATTTTTTCAATTGCTGATAAAATACTCCACTAGATAATGGTTACAGAAAATTACTAAAAAAAAAGAAAAATTAAGATCATCACTCTCCGTTGAGATTTATAGAAGACAAGTAACACAGCACGAGAGTAATGACTACACAGGGATCACATATAAAGCATTCTCCAATTAGAAGCCTCAAAATTTATTACTTGGATTTTTTTCTATTTTCTGTAATTATAGTTATTTTGCATTACTGATATGGAAAATGTTCATGTAGCTTGTCAAAAGTATCTGGACTGCTTTCAATGTTTTAACAATCATGAGGTTTTCTTCAAACACATTTTGCTATATTAGCAACCAGAGCACTACTGTGTTCAGGGAAAAGAGAACTTAACACACCTACATTTTTACAGCTCCAGCAGAAATTAACACATTACATGCAAAAATAAACAGAAGTTCAGGACCACTTTCAGCTTCACTTGGAAATAAAGAAAAACGTTTACTAGAAAGGACAGACAATAATAAAAATCACCTAAATGCTCCTAGTATCGTTGAAGAGAGAAAACAATGTATTACAATCTTGATTAAGGTTGTCCTAAAAGGCAGAAGTAAATATACCGTACATACTCTGTTAATACAACTCGTTTGATTGCATAGGTTTTCTTATCACTCTTCGATGTTGCCTTGAAAACATTTCCAAAACCACCTACACCAACAGGCTCTATTTTTTCAAAGAGATGGAGAAATCTTTACAGGAAAAAAAAAAGAAAAAAAAAAAGGAAAACTGCACTTAATTATAGTTAATTTTCAATTAAGGGTATAAAAAAAAAATCTTGACAGATATAATACATCTACTGCAGTATCATTCTACAATGATCATTTGACAAATCTACAGGTCTAAATCACAGCCTTGGAGATTAAAACAACAAAGGAAACTGACCCTTTCAGGCATGTCATGTAATTACCTTCAATGTTTGGTTGTGGGCTTTAAATACCATTGCTTGCCAGTTTTCTAGATTTAAAATTTACAGGGAAAAAAAATCCAATTGCAATTTTCTTTGAAAGTTCTTTTACAGTATTTTTCCTCCTTCTACCGTAAATAAAGAAACAAATCTAGGTTCATACATACTGTTATTGCCTTACAAATATTAATTTAAAAAAAAAATCCTTCTTACGTTTTATTGACAGTGTGTGGATTCCCATACTCTTCTCCAGTATTTGTGTTCACATCTGGCCAACTTTCATTTGAATCTGACTTTTTTTTTCCCTCTTCCATGCTTCTTACATTAGCAAAATTAGCTGCCAATTTTCTTTAACAAGGATAAAAGCAAAATTTATAATGAGCCATTTTTTCTAACATACAATGAGAAAAGAAATGTACCTCTCAATAACAGCATTTCTTTACTAGAGATAGAAAAAATAAAGTTATTTGCAATATAGCTTCCAGGAGATAGCAATCTTGAAATAAACACCTACCTTTTGGACTTAGGGATAGAACTTGGGGCATTTCCCTACACAGAAAACAGAAAAAAACACCTTACTGAGGTATCCTGAATATTTTCACTGTATCTGGTATAAAACATGACTGATAATGGATCGAGGAGTTGCCTACAAATATGATCATACCTTATGTATGCAATGTCATAAGCTCAGTGTTTTTCACATATGCGATGCATAACATTATCACTGCAAAAACATGTATAACATTATCATTGCTAAAAATGACCTTAGTTGGACCCTTTTCTTGGGAGTATTGCCATTTGTTAAACACTACATAAATTTGATCCACAATGCAGAAGGAAATGACTAATGGTTAACAGTACTGAATATTCTTAGGAAAAACTCATGTATATTCCAATGACTAGTGGCTAAAAGAACAAACTGATGTTATACTCCAACAAGAAGCATGTCGTATTCAGGGTCTAAAATGTAATTATGAGGAAGACCATTTTCATACTATACCTGACAAGGTGAAGGCTTTTCACATATTGCCATGTCTTTCATTTTTTCTACCACCCTTGCAGATGAGTCTTCAAAGCAAATGCTGTTTCTATCGAAAAATAATGGACTATTTTTAGGTGAAAGTAACACAATAATAAATAAAATTATTGTCATAAGAAAAGAAGAAGTACCAAAAAAATCCCACCGTTTTTAAAGCAAAACCTGAAAAGGCATTAACAATTATGCGTAATTAAAACTAGAAAACATCCTGCTTGAAAGCTACTAAAGTAACAGCACTTTGTAATAGTCTCCTTTATTTCTATTATTAAATGAGTTTATGATATCTAGAAGACAGAAGAATGTAAAAGTGGTAGTGCGACTACAGTCAACCTACTGGTCCTCAAATCACATATCAAACTTAATGTATGTTCAGTTTCTTTTGCTAAGCAAATTTTTCCCTTTGGTGGAAACAAAAGATCCATATAGAATGAAAAAAGGGGGAAAAAAAATAAGAAAAAGGGAGAGAAGAAAGCAGAATATGGAGCACAGGAAGGTTCTGAAACTGAATTATACTGAGCTTACAAGAGTGTCACAATAGGAAAATGCATGTTAAAATGGCATGAAATAATGATATTGAATGAGGGAGGGTAATCCATTTACGTCACAGTAAAACTGTTTGTGCAAGAACTATCTATGGCAAAATATGAATAAATCAGAAAGCTCTAAACTTATTATAAGCTATCCCATACAGACTCATATAAAATTGTACAAATAGAACAGACTTTGCTCCAAAGTTTAAGGAACAGAAGTTAAAACTACATGGCTTTATACTGCAATAAAACAATATAATTTTATCTTTTATTTAGAATTAGAGCACATTACCCTCTAAGATTAGTAAATATATTGTTATCACATTAGCAGCAAACCAAACTTACTCTGAGTCAGACTCAGCTGGCACTTGAGAAACATTGCTATATTTGCTAAATGTAAAACTGCCATTAGATCTTTCAGCTTCTATCTGGAAAAAAAAGAAAAGCCAAGAACGTTTAATAACATCACATAAACAAATCCCTAGTGCAAAATATGCCCTCCAAAGAGGGCAGAGGGAGGATTACAGGGTCCTTAGGGCAAGTTGTTAACTGCACTAAGCATTCAAGGCACTGCAGAAGAAAGGCATCTGCCCAATCTCTGCCTAGAGAAAGGAAAAACACAAGGCCCTGTCACAGTGAGCGTACTATACAGACACGTTTACAAAAGTAGAGCCTGGATTCTATTCAAAACCAGGATAAGAATAAGAGTGATGAAAAGCAAATATCTTCATTGTTTGCTGCATGTGCAACTGCCGTGTGGAAAAAGAGGTATATGTAGGCTTTGATATATGTAATCAGCAGAACTGAAAATCTGAGTCAGTACAAGTTGACATTCAATGTCTTCAGCATGAAAACACTGCAAAACTCATATAAGTAATCTGGGGTTGAATCAAAAAAACTTATCCCAACTACTTAGTAGAGGTTCTTCCCCTTCCTCCCCCTACCCATGTCATAAGAGCATAAAAGTAACATTAAAAGCAACACCAACACTTACAATGGATATAGACCATCACATCACAAAAAGTAAACAAGCTTATTTTCTTTTTATGTTGGTTTTCCATCATGGTATCATGGAAACAAAAACATAGGGTTTATGTTTCAATGAGAGCCAACAAATAAACTCCTTTTTTATAAATCGGAGTACTGTACCTTTGCTACTATTTGCCAGTTACATTTTTCTTGTTACACAGACATCACTGAGAAGTAATAAAAAGTAAAACCAAACCAAAACAACCCACCCCAAATTTAGACTAACTGGTAAACAAGTTCTGCTTGAGGTAGTAAATTTCAGACTTTAATGAAAATAAAAAATCCCTGGGTTTGCAACATAGGAAAATATTAAGAAAGGCTCCTAGAGCTATAATAAACCATTAGTTAATTACATGGTTGACTTAAAAACATTTAAAAAGCACTGAAAATTCACAGTAACAGGCAAATAATTTTAAAAGTACTTAAAAGTAAAAAAGACTTCTTCCCTCACCCATACTGCCATCCTTTGCTTTAAACTACACTCCAGTTCAGTTAGTTCATATGTTCTGTGCATTACAGAAGTGGGTTTGGATCACTGTTGGAATTCTGATAATTTTTTGCACATGTGGAAATAGCAGTTGCCAACATGAAGACAAAAGCTCTACTCTCCAGAGGATGGTGTCAGCAATTGTTTCACTAGACTCTGCCTTGGAGGCAGAAGGCCAGTCCTGTTGATTCTGACTCCTGCTTTTACCTCTCACATTCCACAATAGATTTTTAATCCAACACAAGACAGTAAAATAAGTATATTCATAGTCTGCTAGCTCAACTATATGTTTAATATGTGTGTATCCTTGAATGACAACTTCTGCAACAGAGAGGTATCAACTGTTAGATTTTCTTTTTCAACCCAGAACGGAATATAGAAACAACACAAATTCTGCTAACAGTAGCCCAACTAATATATATAAAATATGGACTGTTTCCCCCTTTAAAAGCATCCATGGAATATGCTTTTAAATACAATGAGGAAATTGGTTCAAAGAATTAAACTTCCGTGTTAAGTATAAATATAGCACACACTGTAAGAGAGTTTTCCTTATTTACCTTCTCACATGCTTCCTTTGCAGCAGCTTGTTTTGCAGCAGCTAGGGAAGGTCCAGTGCCCCTCCCATACAAATGACCACTAATTGTACAGCTAATAGAATACCTGTAAAATACGACAGGGAATCGAGTCTTATATCCCATGTGACAAGCCTTAATTTAATGATTTTTAAACACCACAATCAACTGACATCATAGAATGGAAATCTGAAATGCACATCCTCAGGACAGTGTTTCCAACATACATTTAATCTTATTAATAATGGTAGATAACTAATTTGTTGTGCCTTCAAGATAACTCACTTTCAGAGCCTGGTACAAACATGGAGATTATACTGGTAGGTATTGATAAACACCTGGAGGACAGCACAGTCATTGGCCACAGCCAGCAGAGCTCCATGAAGGAAAAGTCCTGATTTCCTTCTATGACAGGGTACCCCACCTAGCTGATCTAGGAAAGCAAGACGATGTAATCTTTTTTGGACTTTGGCGAACCTTTTGAGACCATCTCTCCGTGTCCTTCTGGACAAAATATCCAGCACACAGCTGGATAACCATGTTTACGTGATGGGTGAGCAACTGGTTCATGGGTCAGGCACAAGGGTTGCAGTGAATGGGGTGATATCAGACTGGGGACCTGCCACTAGGGGCATTCCACAGGGCTCCATTCTCTGCCCTGTGCTCTTCAACATCTTCTAAATTACTTGGACACAGGACTGGAAGGATACCAAAACTGGGAGGAGCTGTTGACTCCCTCAAGGGCAAGGAAGCCCTGCAGAGAGACCAACACACTAAAATTAAGAGATGGGCAATCACCAACCATGTGAAATTTAACAAAGGCAAGTGCTAAATTCTGTAGCTGGGATGGGATAACCCAGGTTGTGTGTATAGACTTGGGAACAGGAGGCTGGAGAACAGCACTGCAGAAAGGCACCTGTGAATCCTGGTTGATGCCAAGTTGGACATGAGTCAGCAGTGTCCTGGCAGCCAGGAGGGCCAACCCTGTCCTGTGGGCCATCAGGCACAGCATCACCAGCTGGGCAAGGGAGGGGATTGACTTGATCTGCTCTGAGCTGGGGCAGCCTCACCTCGAGTGCTGGGGGCAGTTTTGGGTGCCAAAATATAAAAATCACATTAAACTCTTGGGGAGTGTCCAAAGGAGGGCAACAAAGATGGTGAAGGGCCTTGAGGGGAAGTCATATAAAAAATGGCTGAGGTCACTTGGTCTGTTCAGCCTGGAGGAGACTGAGGGGAGACCTCACTGCAGTTACACCTTCCTCATGAGGGGAAGAGCAGAGGCAGGCAGTAAGCTCTTCTCTCTGGTGACAGTGACAGCACTCAAAGAGAAAACATGAAGATGAGTCACGATAAGTTTAGGTCAAATATCAGGAAAAGATTCTTCACCCAGAGGATGGTTGGGCACTGGAACAGGCTCCCCAGGGAAGCTGGTCATAGCACCAAACCTGACAGAGCTCAAGAAGCTTTTGGATAACATTCTCAGCAGATGGCATTACTCCTGCTAAAAATTCAGCTAACACGACCAAGAATAACTAATGACAGCATTAGTAAACACAACTAAGAATTAGAAGGAAACAGGAAGATAAATTATATCTTACGTGGGAGCATGGGCATCTCCAGTACGAGTTTGGTGACGATAATCAACAATTTGACACATCCTTTGTGAAAAAATATTTAATAGACTGACATAATCTTTGCCTAGTGCAGGTGATGAGGTTGTTTGAGTTGTTGTTAACTCTGCAGTTGCCACATTTGAGGGACTCTTTTGCTATAAAATAAACAAAACAGGTAACTTAAAAACTTAAGGTTAAAAAATACATTAAAATAAACAGTGCACAAGAACTGATATAGCTGCAAGGTTTGCCCACATTTCAAAAGACTCTTAAGAAATCCTAAGTTTCCATTAACTGAGTCCTTAGTGGCAATTGTGTTAAAGTAATTACAGTGACAAAATAAAAGCCATATACAAAAAGGTAAGGAAAGATTTCACTCGAAAGGTGCTAAGAAGCATTCAGAGTCAAAAAGCAAAATAAATGGTAAACAAAGAAGGGCAAAACACTTGGCAGAAAACTAAGGTGCAAAATTCGAACCTAGACATAATCAAGGAAGGACAGAGTATATAACCAGCTATACTGTAAAGAATATAATGAAAAGGAATAAAAGATTAATTAGAACAAGTAAAAGTAAGCAAATTCATTAGCAGAGTGGCAAAAGACACATGAAGTAACGCCTTGCAAATGTTTTGAAGACATTGAATCATTGAACAGTTGTTAAGATATAAAAGGACCACTGTCGACTCTGGAAACACCAAGGCAGCTTAAGAAAGAGAAATACATTTCCTTATCCTCCTGTAACAGCAGAGGAGGAAACACAATATTAGATATCAACCCTATAGGAAAACAGTAGGGAGAACAATTCCGTGATAAAGAGTAGAAAAAAGTTGAATAAGACAGAACAAAGACAACTTAAGTTACTAGAAACTGTTTCAAATTAAACACCATTTTATTGAAAGTCTGCTTTTAGATATCCAACATTTACTACATTACATGTGATGTACACTGCTTAGTAACCCTCCAAAACTTAATCCTACTATTTACTCACCTGTTCCTCAATCATTTCCCATGTTTCTTTTGCTGCTACTGCTTTTGCTTCTTTTTTACTTTTACCAGTGCCTCTACCATATTCTTTACCGTTTATTTTGACCACAATTGTGAACCTGCAATGAAGGAAACTTGTCTAAAACATTGATACATTTTTCCCATATATATATATATATTTCAATAACCTTATCAGATTAAACTTTATTATCTACAAATCACTATAGGATAACTGGGAAGTATTGAAGTATTAATGTATTTTCATTATATCAGACCTATGATTAGTCTAATTCTTTACTATAAATATTTCTTAAAATTTTCCTCTCTGGTCACAAATGCATGTACTTTATTAGTTCTAACAGTATTTTAACTGCTTTTTAAAATCAAAATATTTTAGTTTTTAAAAGCATAAGAATGGATGAGGTCAACATCGTTAAAAGCAAAGTTGTGAGGCCCTAATACCAGGTCACCTCTCAGTAGTGCAACACTACACAGAGGAAAGATTAGCTAAACTTGATTTCATGAAACCAGATGGGTCATTACACTCACCTTTAATACCCTGTGATGTAGACTGCTTAGTAAGAGAAAAAAACACGACTGGTGCTTGTGAGATATGAATTTCAAGGCAGTCACAAAAAAACCCCACCAAAACAACAACAAAATTACTAAAACAAACACACACAAACCCCAGTCCTGCCTTTCTGTGCTCAACTGCTGATCCCTTCCCTCTGTCCCTCCATTCCACAACCGTGCATGTCCTGCTTCACATTTGACAACTCCATGAGTCAGAATGGGAATCTGATGCAGCTCAGGACTGATGGTACTGGGTCTGGCTGGGATGGGGTTAACTTTCTTCAGAGCAGCCAGAATGGTGCTATGTTGTGGCTTTGGGACTAACACAGGATTGATGTCTTACCTACAGCTGAGTAGTGTTTGCATAGCACCAAAGTTTTTTTCTTTTTCCCACTCTGGCCTTCCAGCAAGTAGAGGAAGGAGATGTGAGAAGCTGGGAAGAGACACAATCAAGGCAGGTGGCCAGAGGGATATTCCATGCCACAGGGCATCACACTCAGCAATAAAAGTTGGGAGATGAAGAAGAGGGGATACCCAGCGCTATAGTGTTTACCTTCCCAAGTAAACATTGGGGATGATGAAACCCCATTTTCCTGGAAACTTCTGCCTGCTGATGGGAAGGAGTAAGCAACTTCCTTATTTTGCTTGGTTACACATCCAGCTATGCTTTGTCTATTAAACTGTCCTTATCTAGATCCACAAGTTTTTCTCCCTTTCACCTTTCTGATTGATTCTCTCCCTGGGGGAAGTGTGTTGGCTGGGGGTTTCACTGCCTCCTGGGGTCAACCTGCTGCTGTACCCTAATAATGAATGCTTCGATTTCAGACAAATCAGTCCTTACAGATCTGACTTGTCTGGCAGCTGCAAATCCCCTAATATTTCTGATCATGGCTTTGCACAAAAATCAACAGAGGAGAAAACAACAACTGGATTTCTGCCTTTGGCAGCAGCACACACTTGCACCAAGTTAAAGTGACCGTTAGAGCCTCAGGGCACCTCTGTGCTTCAGATTGCAGCAGAGCATGTAAATGATCACAGCCAGCAAGATGGATTCACACAGTCAAGGTACAGCACCATGAGCTCCTCTGCGGGAAAACTGGTCTCAAACAGTGAAGTGACTTTAGGAACTCACTTTTTTCACTATTCCAATCTCACTCTCCAATTTCCTTTAATGAAATGTTTGGGTGAGAAACAATAAAGACGCAGAACAGTGCTTGCTGTCATTGTTTAAGCAAGGCTTAACAAGAAATCTTAAGGGGGCAAACAGTAGGAAAAGGAACACCCATAGTGTGCCACATACTCTACACTTAGGAAACAACAAAATAAAAACAAAACATGTAAGAAGAGTTGTTCTTTGGGATGGAGTTTGTCAGCCAACCAATACCTAAGCACTGAATACTACACACATTCAGCTATGACACTAAATCCAAAATATACCATTTTATCTAAGCATCCTGCAGTGAGTCTCCACGACAAAGTTGAAGATTACCTGCAGGAGCGTTACATCGTCATAAATGCAGAATCACACTCACCATGAACCCCAAGTCAATAAGCAATTCCCAGACTTGACAGGTTTAGGCAGGACTGGTCTAATTATCTACTCTTTGTGTTCCCACACCAAGAAAGCTCAGGACTGAGCCACCCTTCAACCTTCTTACATTGTGTTCAGCACTGACCCTGTACTGAAAGCAGCCACAGCACCAGAACCATGATAGGATGGGAGGTATCACTGCATCATGCCTCTGACACCTGCAAGGTGATTTATGAGATGGGACACAGCCCAGGAGAGTTAGGGAGCCAGCTTACAGCCAGCAGTGGTCAACGCATCCAGTTAGCAGGCAGAACACCAGCAAAGAGCAGCACAAGGGGACTGAAGAAGATTCACAGCAGGTACCACTACAGCCAGACACTTTACATTGTATCCTTGGAACAGTCCAAGTTACCCAAGACTTTCCTTGATACCACAGTCACACAATGGGCTAAATTTCATTTGTGAATGTTGAAAAACAGAAAAACAATGAAAAAACACAATAAATGGGATAAGTAATTTGGAATGTATGTAAATTCTGTCAGTCCCACGCCATTCTTCACTTTTGAAGAATGAAGATATTGCTCTGTGATCACAGCTGTGGTCGTTACTGCAATAAGGATGACTTTTTTGAATTACATGAGCCACATGGGGAAAAATTTAAGGTAACTGATTAACATTTGAGATCCAGATGATATTTATTAATTTATTCTGGGATAGTAGTCAGATTTAAGAATAAATCTGCATAGACAGTGCTATCTGACAACATGCAACACATCAAAAGAAACATTAATTATTAGCATAAAACTTGTCTTCATGCAAACTAGCAAACAAATTTTAAAAAAATCACACAAGACTCTATTGCAGATCTTGAGTATCTACAACCTTTGGCAAGGGAAAAAATACACTGTATCAGTGTTAAACAAATAAAATATATTCCATCACCTGTAATTGTCTCTAAAAAGGAAAGCAAAACTTCTTAACAAAAGACTCTTTTCTCATAAGAGATGTTAAAAAATATACTACCCATTAAATACATTAGTATGCAAGCAATTAATAAACCCAGCCTTTCTGGTTGGAAATCAACAGTGTTGTGTAAACTTAAATGCTTTGTAGCATTTAAATCATAACTGAAATTCTTGTTGTAGCCCAATCCACCTTCTGAGAGGAGATGCATAACATACAATAGAGTTACTAGTAAGTAACAGGTGCAATGCTGTACTTCCTGAAAAAGAGCCATCACCCTTGAAATAAGTTTTTGCCTTAAACTGTCTCTCATGATGTCTTCCCCATGCACCCACCATTCACTTCATGATTACAACCAGCTTTCCCACTACATACGTGCTTTCAGCAAATTAACGTTTGTGACTCCAAGCTTTACAGAGTTTGTTCACTGTAGGAAGAGCCCTGCTAGTTACTGACGTGCAGAGTAAACTTACTCAGGATCATGAGGTGGACCCTTCTCATCGATGATGTCATATTCCACTGTAACTTTATGTATTTGACGGTAACGGTTGATCCTCGTCATATACTCACAATCCATTTTGACACAATCTTCAGTAGATGCTGCAAAGTAACATTCAAAGATACATCTGTTGCTCCAGAGAGACAATAAAGGCAGCCCCTAATCCTGGCAGAAAGGTCACTGCTATGATTGAAAATCAGTGCCAGTAACAAAGTTCATGGGAAACTGATTCGAATTTCTAATTCAAACGATTGGTCTGCAAAAGCTTTCGAAGGCATTGCTTGGAATAACAGTTTTAGAAAGCGGAGTGGAGAATTTAGTAACCAGAGAAGATTTCTTAGCAGATTCCTTGACAGAAAAAGATTGACTCATTCCCTGAATTCCCTGGGAGAAAAAAAATCAGTAACGTTTCTCCAGAATTAGAATCGGTTCCTTCAGAAGAGAACCCGACGGCCCTAGGACATCCCTTCGAGCAGCGATGATGCTAGGCGTAGCCACACGGACCAAAGGTGACCCCGGGCTGCCGTCACCGAGCGCGGCGGGCCAGCCGTGTTGCGGGCAGCCCACGACGCACGGAGCCCTGCGCTGCCCTTCCTCCCGCGCCCCCGCCCCGCCGGTACCTCCCGAGCCGCTGCCGACGCTCCGGGATCCGCGGACGCTCCGGCAGCCGGCCCGGCCCGGTGCGCTGCAGGCCCCGCTCAGTTTCGTTTCCCGCAGCGCCGCCCCGCCCGCGTGAAAACGAAATCGAAACCGTAAGGTTTCCGCAGGGAGCGGAGAGGCTCCGGCCCGGGGCCTCGGGGAACAGCGCTGCGCCCCGCACAAGGAGCGGAGCCTGCGCCGCCTGCGCCCTCCCCAGGGCTCCTGAGCTTACGGGGAACGAGGGCTCCGAGGCAAGCGAGCGGCTTCCCGAAGACCTGACCCCCCGGCCCTGCCACTGTCGCGCTGGCGCCTTTTTCTGGTACAGTGACCACACGCTATAGCTCCGCAACATAGCCAGCAGAGAGCAGTGCGCACCCAAACACATCCAAACCCCTCAAATCCAAGAACCCCCGGCGTTTCACACCCTCATAGTCACCCCCGGGGCGTCAGTCCCGCTCCTCCTTCTCGTCTTCTGCCTCCCCGCTCCGTGTTCATCCATCGCACTGGCGTCACCTTATCCAAAAGCTCGGCAGCCACCGGCTCCTGCTGTTACTCTCAGTCGCCCATTGACCTGGCTGCGGTCACCTGTCTTAATGTCCCATGCTATCCCAAAGGCTGGGAATTCAGGGCCGCTTGTCTCAAACTCCAACCGGGAGCCCAATCTGTGTTTTAATCTGTGGATTGCAGGCCAAGATACCTGGGTGAGAAGTATTCCTCAACACACTGAGCTTGAAATACATTATGGATGTCACTGAACATGAATGCACTTCATAATAAATCTCTTAATGGGATAAAGGGGGAAAAAAAAAAAAATCAGCCACCAAATTAATAATATATTCTGTGGAAGTGGGAAAGAAAAATCCCCAAGATTAGTTTTCAGGGGCTGGATGTGAAGGATGGAGGAGATGATTTCCACTGAGCACACAGGCCACCTACTCCTGATCACCAAGATTTGATTTCCACCCCCTGCAAGGTCTATCCCCAGCAGAAACCAGACAGCTGTGTAAAAATAACAGCCTTAGGTCTCCCTCAGTCTGAGAAAACAGCTTAAACACACAGGAAGCTCACCTGCTCTCACAGCACTAATGTATCTCTGTCGGCAGCATGATTCCAGGTCCGGTCCAGCTGGGTGGAGCATGACAAAAATTAATGGGACAGGAACGATGGAGTGCCTGAAAATAGAACTCTACTGGTGGTCTGATCACAAACACAGAGACTGCAAGATTCAAGGGGCAACACCCAAAGACCCGGGAGCATGGCTAACCTAATATATGATGTTCTCTAGGGGCAGGGGTCCAATCCCAAATGGGGGATAGGGGCATGACTTTATATGTCAAAGGTCCCGAACCAACAGAGAACCAGAACCGGAGACATGACCCATTCTGGATTTACACCATTAGCATCCTAATTTCCATATCCCACCTCCCATGGTCTTAGGTTTATGGTTTCTGCATGAGCTACCTGGGCTAAGGTACTATCCATCTCAGCTAGCACAGTTGCCACTAACACAACCAAAAAGGAACCCATTGAGACACCAGTGGGCATGCAGGGAAAAACCATCAGAGTTCCAAATGCTGAACTCCTAAACATAATCATTCTGTAGCAACAAAAAAAAAAAAAAAAGACGAACTATGATGTTAATCGAATAATTCACAAATTATTATTTACGTATGGATAACTTTTCTTTGGAAGTGTTTATGATGTTCTTACTTTTTAAAAGACATCCAGAGCAATTCCTCATTTAAAGATACCAAACTGGCATTCTTACATTATCACTTCTAGAACGTGCAGTATATCTCATGTTTCAGCTTGTCTCCTACTCAGGTTTCCAATGACTGCTCTTTTCCTGGTTCTCAGCTCCTGCGAGGGATATCCCTCTTGTGAGCCTGCAGAAAGAACAAGGAGAAGGTAACACACTTGCAGACAGATAAATTTGGCAGGAGTGAGCTTATTTGCTGATCCCAGGGTCCAAATAAATAATAGCACATAAAACAGCTGGCTGAAGTTCAACAACCTTGCAGAGAATTTTCCAAGTTTACACAAAAGCGCATTTTACAATTACAGACATACTCTAAAGTGAACAACACTTTCCATGCAGAGTCAGTTAGTGAGAAACCTGAAAAAAAATTAAAATGAGTTTAAAATTAATTATCATTCTTGGCGTAACTGTTTCAATTCTGTAACTGAAAGCGCCTAGTAAAAATATATACCTTACAAAATCTTGTAAGACATGAACACAAACATTAATTATATGTAAATGCACCTTTTTTCAAAAGTACACATAGGATCCACTGCTCACTGTCTGCAATGCAGGGCTCTCTGAAAAAAATGCCATCTTCCTAAGGAGAATGAATGCTAGAAACCAAGCTATTTTTAAACACTCTTCTGTGTAAATTCTGAAAAACAGTAATTCAGTAAAGGCACATGAAATCCACATGCCTAACACCCTTTCTGTCTAATAAAGCAAAACTAGCATATTTTATTAGAGCCAACTAGAGTAATTCTATTAAAACTTCTCTTATTGCCTTAACTACAGGATCCTTAGCCATCTGTTTCTTCTCAGAATGCCCTTCTCTCCTTAAAGGCTTGTCTTCTGTAGTTTTACTTGCCAAGCTCTTGGGCACATCCTTATCTGATGGCAAATAGCATGTGACTCAATGTCTTCCATCAGATAAGCAGATTGCTATCAAAGGTGCAGTTTTTAGAACTGAAAGTGACCTGGAGTGAACTTCCAGTTTTCTGGTAAAAGACAGTTTCCTTCAGCTTTGTGAATTTGTTAATGATTAACATCTAATCAACATTAGCAGTATTAAACACTAATCAAATTAAGAAACTTTCTTGCTGGCTGTTAAAAAGTACCTTGTGTTTCTCAAAACATTATAGCCTGTTAAACTTCACCTTGGGGAAAATCATAAATTCTGAAAGAGTCTTTGGTACACACACCTAAAAATCTTGTTCTATGAAGCCATTCAGGCCTTTATTCAAATGCTTTTGTGATTGATTTGCTCTATAAAATATTGACCTTTGGAGTTTCAAATGATCCATTATTATATGGGCTCTCCAAATACTGGAGGCACTGACTTTGGCTTTATTAGGAACACTTGCTGTTGAATGATTCAATCCCCATGCTGTGGCAGCTGTGCCCACAGGTAAACGTGAAAGGTCATGCTCCAGAAGGCAACCTGGAAGCTGGGAAAGCCAAAATAAACTGAATCTTCTGCAAGCGTCTCCTCCTCATTCCTCGTGCAGGTCCCTGCACGTGATGTCTTAAGTTTTAGCTTTTACATTTTTCAGATTCTGTGCTGCCTAGGGGTATAGTTCTGAGCCTCATATCAAGTGCTAGTAAGCTTTCTTCACAGAGTACATAGACAAATCCTTTTCCTGTTGAAGACCAGGGACAACTTTCAGGCCCAAAAGTATAAACAATGGTGGACTGAAGAGAGAAACTGAAGCTCACAACCTGAAGCTGTGATTAGACAATTAAACCCCAAAATGCAAGTGAACCAAAACTTATAAAAACGTAAGACCTTGTGACCGTCAGCCATTTTGTGACCATTTTAAGCCCACCTTGTATGTCACCCTGGCCAGGCTCTTGTCCTCCCCAAGGTGTATCATAAAGGCCCTTCAATAAATACCTACTTTATTCTCTAGCTCTGTCCAATCTTTGTTTCAGCTCATCCTTCCTAAGGCATCACACCGAATGCTTCAAACTAGACTTCAACATCTTCGGGCACCATGCTACGACCACCTGTTCGGTGCCATTCCTGAGGCTGGGATAGGCTTCCCCGATGGCGGCAGCCGCGGGCCCGGGGCTGGCACAGCCCGCCAAGCTGCCGATAACAGCCGGGAGCGGGCAGGCCTACCCGGGCGGAAGGGCTGCGGGGGGAATTCTTTCACGGAAGAGCTGTTCCCTGGCAGCATCTCAACAGGTTCTTTTCCAACCAGCTGCCAGCTGTCTCGTTGCCTCACCCAGAAAGCATTCCTACACAGAGGGAAAAAAAACCAAGCAAAGCAGAACACCAAACACACCCCAAATACCGCGGCGTGGGCCCACCCACGCCACACCTGGGGCCCCGTAGAGCCGCTCCTCCTCCCGGGCACAGCCACCGCCCCGCCACGACTCCCTCTCCCGGCGCGTTCCTCGTTCCGCGCCCCCGCCGGCACGGCAAGGGGAGCGCTGCGGTAGCCGGGGCACGGGAGCTCCCGCGGCCTTTCCATCCTGGCCCGGCCCCACTGCCAACCCGCACGAGCTGTCGGCATTCGGGCAGGGTCTCTTCATAGCCCATTCCCGAGCCCTGCGCCCTTTCAACCCCTCCTTTCTGGAGCGACACCCGGGAGCGCGCAGCGGCGCAGCTCCCGCCCGGGCCCCGCCCCGCGGGCCGTGAGGGGCGGGCCGATGGCGGCTCCGCCTCGCCGCGTCCCGCACGGGCGGCTCTGCCGGCGGTCAGGGGCGCTGCCCTCCGCCGTCCGAGCGGGGCGGCTCTGGCGGGAGGCGGCGCCATGGGGCTGCACGGCGTCAAGGCGGTGTTCTTCGATCTGGACAACACGCTGATCGACACGGCGGCGGCGGGGCGGCGCGCCATCGAGGAGGTACTACTGCCCTTGTCCCCCTTCCGCCGCGGCTCCCGGCCCGGCCCGGCCCGGCCCGGCGGTGCCGCGCGCGTCCCGCTCCGTCGCGCTCCCGCTCCCTCCCCCGGCTGGCGCGCGGCCGGGGGTCGCTCCCGGGAGCGCGCCGCGCTGCCCCGCAGCGCCCTGATGCGCGCCCCCGCGTCCCTTGCAGGTGGTAAGCGCCCTGCAGTCCAAGCACCGCTACGGGGAAGGAGAGGCCCGCGCCGTCTGCGATAAGGTCCAGGCCAAGCTCCTCAAGGAGTGCCACGATCCCGCCAAGATGTGCATCACGGACCTGCGGATTTCGCACTGGGAGGAGGCGATCCAGGAGACCATCGGGGGGGAGGCGAACCGCGACCTGGCGGCCGAGTGCTATTACCTGTGGAAGACGACGCGGCTGCGGCACCTGACGCTGGCCGAGGACACGCGGGCCATGCTCACGGAGCTGCGGAAAGGCCTCCGCCTGCTGCTCCTCACCAACGGCGACCGGCAGACGCAGAGGGAGAAGATCGAGGCGTGCGCCTGCCAGCCCTACTTCGACGCCATCGTGGTGGGGGGAGAGCAGAAAGAGGAGAAACCGGCGCCCTCCATATTTTACTACTGTTGCGATCTCCTGGGCGTGCAGCCCGCAGAGTGCGTGATGGTCGGTGACTCTCTAGATACAGATATTCAAGGAGGCCTGAATGCTGGCTTGAAAGCAACGGTCTGGTTAAACAAAGCGATGACCGCCCCAGTAGATACCTCCCCCGTACCCCATTATATTATTTCTTCTGTACTGGATCTTCCAGCGATTTTACAGCAGATGGAGCACGGTGCTAAGTTAGAAACTGACCATATAGCTAGTAGCAATGAAGCACAGTGATGATGGTTCCAGCACGCAGAGACCTGCTGAGCTGTTAGGTGACACATGCTCTTTTTAAAAATCCGACCTTAGGGGTCTGAACTCCTCTATGGTCTCTTTTAAACAGCACAGGGATAAATAAGAGCACAGTTGTCAGTGAAAACAGGACGGAAAAACAGAATTGTATTAATTTAAATGATGCAAGTGCAGTCAATTTAAAGCAACTGCCTCTGTCTGGAAATTATTTTGACAGACTGTGGCAGAAGTCTGTCTGTCTCTGACCTAAGTTGCCAGTCTTTTGTTTCTGTAGTGGAAAAGAAAATTTGAATGTTCTGAGCTGTCACATGCATTGCTGACTTGTAAGCTTAGCAGGAGCTTCAGTTCCAACCTTGTGTGCAGTGTGTAAAGAGAAGGTGAGAAAGTGTGGTACAATCTGGTAAATCTTCACAATTGATCCGCAGTTTATCACAGGAACTGGAGTGAATTTCATTATTTCTCCGACTATTAGAAATGCTCTGCCTTTGATCTTTTTTTACAAGTTTTAGATTTTTTTTTCAGACTTTGCAGTGAGTTTTCTTTTATGAAACCTCTATCTCTTGCCAAAAGCACTTCAATGTGCATCAAAAATTTGCTTTTTTATCGGGGACCATTTATCAGAGGGACTTGATGAATAAGCTTCTACTCTATATTATCTTGGTGCTTATACAAGTATACTTGTAATTCAGATTATGATTTTTGTTGAAATGGATAAAACAGGGATATTTTCAATGGTGTTACCGTACTGTCAGACTCTTCAGAAGCTAATATCATTGTTCTGTCTGATTTTATCAGTGAATTTTGATCAGACTTTTGGGAGAAACTGTTCCTCTTCTTGCTCAGGTGTATTACTACTCCAATTCAACTGCAGGATCAGTGGGTTTTTTGATTATTTTAATGGAACAGCTATATAATCCCCTCCTTACTCCAGTTTGCATATGTAATTCACGTGATTTATTCTGGAGAAAATACAAGCTAGTTGTCTGTAAGTGGCTCTCAAGACTCTCCTCCAGGAAACTGGAAACTGATGTCATATGTATTACAGTACTGTATACAACTTTATAAGGTATATGTGATATCTCCACTTCATGTATGAGGTGACTGTCTAAAACAGTAAGGTTTCTCTTGCCCAGATCATTACATTAATTTATTTTTTTCTGTGTATCATATTGTTACTACATAATGGGGACGTATTCTCGAGAACGTTAAACGGAAATGTAAACACTTGTTGGCAAGTCTGTGGTTTTCAACACTATTTTCTATATATTCACTGGGATGAATATCAGACCATATATGAAAAATCAAATTTTATATTTTGGAATAATTCCATGACAGATCTTTTGAGAACAGGGGTATTAGGCTACTGGCAGAGGAGTGTCTGACATGCGTGCAGCAAGGACAGAAACCTACTATGAAATGAGTGTGAATATAGAAGAAATTCTATATACAAGAAACACTCATGTCAAATTAAACCAGGGAACCTAAGTTAATGCATTTAAGTCTTGCATAGGATGACAGAGTCAGTTTAGAGGAGGCTGTTACTGCTCTGGGTTCAATTATTTGACAAGGACTTTAGGTTGGATCAAAATATGTTGCTCCTGCATTTAGGAGGGGAGAAAAAGAAATACTCATTAAATGTGAAACTCCTTTCCCAATTGTCCATTAGAAAAGGTAAAGCAGTCCACACTCCTTGTCTTACCTAGCCAAGACTGTTGAGATGCCAGGTCAAGGAAGAGTACAGAGACAGACCCCACCTATTCCTGTGGGGAAATGGGCATATACTGAAAACAATCCAATTACAGTAGTATAGTAATATGAACCAGTGGCACTGACTTGTCACATATTCTGGAGGAAGAGGCCTAAGTTAAGATTTTGGGTTGCATTTGAAGAGTGTGGAGACAGTCACTGGTTTAGCTGATGGGCAAAGCATTGCTAATAACATTTCTTATAATGGATGATTGAGACAAGAATAATGAAGATCATTGAGCCTGTCAGGGATACTGTGTAAAACTAGAAATGTATCCAAAAGATTGGATGGATCCCTGAAGTAATCTAACCATGCCATCTGATACAAAAGCAGCAACGTTGGTTACAACAGCATCCCAAAGGAGCTACAGGGTAACTGACTCTGCCTTGTTTGCACAGCAGCAGGATAGTAGAACTTAGGTCAGAATGAGGTTTCTGATACAGCTGATATTTAAAATAACAAATAGTAATAATTCACAAGTCTGTTCTGTGGGCTTGAAGGAGATATAGATATTTATCTCTCTCTATATATATTGCACCAGGTTACCATTTTCTATTCTAAGTTGGAGCTCATATTCTCTGGCCACTGCATCATTCTGAAGTGGCATGCTGAGCCTGCTTATTGTAGAAAAGGTCTCTTGTTTCAGAAGAGACTGTTCTTTGTTTTGCAAATGGCCAGCCATTTCTTTTCATATCTGAAAAAACACAGTAAATGCACACTCAGGTGACAGCATGGTCTGTAGAGGCCACACCGGAGTATATTTTTCCATTTCTGAGTACTGTGCCCTGCTGGATGTGGCTACTGGTGTCCAGAGAGGGAAACATTGTTATGATTCTTCTATAAAACAAGAAGAAACAGTAGAAGATTTTGTCTTGGGCCATTCTTAGAAGCACTTACCCAATAAACTGGATTAGTATTGGAGTATCTCTAAATAAATACTCAGAATGTTTTTCTTGGATGGAGCTCTTGCGGAAAGGATAATGAAAAATAATTACATCTAGTAAATTGGAAACATAAATGTAGTGATGGGATAATTTTCACATCAGAAGCAGGAACAAGTCAATTAAACAGTCTATTAACAGTTCCCATTATGTTCTGGTTTTGCTTAGTGTTATGCTCTGTTAGCTAAGTTATCTAGTTTAAACTATGTTGCCAAAACATGCAAAATAAAAAGAGGAAAAAGAAATTCCATCTATATTTTTTAAAACCTTTCCCCCCCCCCCCCCCCCCCCCCCCAGATAAATATTACCTCCTGAGGTTAATCTACAGTAACTTTGACTTTGGTGAAATGAACTGGAAGAATCGTTTCATGCCAACTGTATTCTAATTCTTGATTTAAAATAACCCATGTACTAGTCTAATAAAAGTATTTTGTTTATAAACTGTAAGTTTGAACACTCTGAATTGCTGTGGGTAAATACGTTTGAGACCTGACTGACAACAAATGGCAAGAGTTCCATTTGTTTTTTAAAACAGCACAGAATTAGGATTTGAAATTCATGACCTCTTGCTTAGATGTGGTGACAGGGTGTAGTTCCTGTAATTTCAAACAGAGCCTGGCACATAATTACGTATTTATGATGATTCATGGCCAGACTGTGTATGTTGAACAGGCAACTGCAGTTCAGTGGTAGTTGAACCTGACTTGCCAAGCTGAATGCCAGCTCACATAAGCCTGCATGTCCTGACATCATGGTATTGGCTGCTGCAACAGCATAAGAACAGAATGCAAGCAGAGAAGATCAATAAATACAGAAATCTCAAGTCCAAGGAACCCATTCTGGGTGCACAAAGAGCACATAGCATCTGAGCTATGGCTATACTGACCTCTGTGACTCAGGAGAGGGGGAGAGGGGGAAGTTGCTCACCCTTTTTTTTGGCTGCAAAAAAGCAAGCTGCTCCCTTAACGTTTTCTTTTGTGCAGTGGAACAAACAGTCCATCTTCTGGACCTGTGGAGATAGATGGAAAGGTAGAAAGGTACTTTAGGTCACTGCAGATGAGAGTAGGACATTAAACTGACTAAAGGAGGGCTCAGCTTCTATCCCAGGCACTTGGCCATGCCAGCAAGCTGTCAGTAGCATCACAGACCTGCACGGCACAGCCTTTCTGTCCTTGTGGAGAAAGCTTTGTGCATGTAAGGCATTGAGCTGGACAGTGACAGCCTCAGAAACAACGGCGTTTTCTTACACAGAGATCTTAGAAAGTTATCTGAATGTTTTATACAGGAAATAAGCACCTTTCACTAGAGTACTAAAATAATGCAAAGAGGTAAAATGTTTGGATTAAGGTTAAGGTTTTCCTACTCTCTGCAGCTTAAGGTTTTCATATTTCCTGAAAGAGACAAAAGACAACTTACTGTGCCCCAGGTAACTGCAACCAATTCAGATTGTCTTTTCCTCTGAAGTTTCTCTTACATGACAACACCAGTGTTAGGGCTTTGAACTAAATTGAAGTAGTCTGGCCCATCGCAACTGTTTCTCTTCTTCACGTATGTAGTGATTTGTTTTTCAGCTTCAACTTTAAAATGTGCCAAGTTATTGTGAGGCCTTAGAAAAACAATTTTAAATCCTACCTGAATTCCATACTAATAAAACTTGTCATCTGGAAATCGTTTGAACATGTTGAGAAGTAAAACAAAGAGAAAGACAACATAACTCTGCTGTACATAGCATATACTGTTCTTTTGTGGGCAGCTTTTGCCATCAGCCTTGCAGTGGGATTGTCTCCATTATACCCCGCTTTCTAGATCACGCTGTGCACATACAAGAGACACAACAATGCAGAGATGATGTCAGCTGTGCCTAAAGCTAAAACTGCAACTTTTTGCCAATGTTGCTAGGGACCTAGAACAGAGAATCATGTTGCTCGCTCCATATAGCTTATTTTGACCTTTTATTTAATCTCCTAGAAACAAGGTTGCATGAGAGCCTTCTGCTGAACAGCCCTCAAATGCCAGGAAAAAAATGTACTTTAAAAATATGAAAGGAAACTATGGTGTTAATATATGAAATTGCAGTTCTTAAAAGTGTAAGCCATGTCAACACTTCACCAAAGACCAGAAGATAACATAGGGTCTGATTTAACATCGGAAAAAATATTGCCATTTACATCAGTGGACCTTCACAAGTTTAAGTAAGATTTGCATGCTTATTTCTGCAAGTGACATCTGTTTTCCACATCTCCTCCCTCAGATAATTGATCTTAATAATCTGTTTTGTCAGCTGCATTTCCATATCTTCCTGAATCACAACAATATTTGGGATGAAGTTGGCAGAGGACTGCAATAAAAACCACTGGAATGCAGCCATCTTTTCTTGCAAGGTCATTTTTAGTACTAGCTTCACAGCAACTGTGTGCTGCAAGCATGTACATGTTTTAAGTGGTCTTTCCTCCAAACAAACTTCCATTTATACCACACAGACTAGGCAAATTTTTCATTAAAAAAAAAAAAAAAAATTGGGAAGAAAAAAACCAAAATAGAACAAAAGTTCCTCTAAACAAAATCTCTTAGTCATCTACAGATATCAAGATTTATAAGACAAGTTTCAAATAGCAACTCTAAGATCATTTTCTTCAAATTTTAAAATTAGTGTTGGTGATTACTTGACTGAAGAAGTGTGTGTTGGGAGGAACACAAAGCACTACACATAATTTCAGCTGTTTAGTCTGTCACTGGCTGTCATAATTTTTCTGTTGAATATATTCACAAACAACTTTGCCACACTCAGAAAATCCAATTTATTTGTATTTTGGGAATAAGATTACTCGGCAACCAGAAGTAACCGGAAATGTTAACTTCAGCTTCATTTAAACCCACATTTTATTTAAAGTATTTACTCTATGGGTGCACATTTTGTTAGGTGGTTTTTTATATTTCGCCCTGGCAATATTTCTGTTGCTACAACTATCAATATTGCAAAAGTCACAGAACCACAGACTGAATTAGGCTGGGAAGGGTCTCTGAGATCATCAAGTCTAACCTGTGAGCAAACACCACCATGTCAACCAGACCATGGCACTGAGTGCCACATCCAGCCTTTCCTTTAAACACCTCCAGAGACAGTGACTCCAGTTCATGCAATACGGGGTCAGTGAGGTACGAAGTTGCATCTGAGTTTATATGACCATGGTAATCTAAGATCTATGCTTTAGATTAAGGAGTTAAGAATTTTTTTCTACTTTTCAGTGATTTTAGGGAGTCACTTAGAATAGTTATGGCTTTTTTCTTTTTTTTTTTTTTTTTTCTTTTTTTTTCCCTCATAAATGAAGATGAAGGGCATGAAGATGAAGTGGAAAGCATTTAAATTTATTGTGTTCCCGGTCAAAATCCATCCATCCTGGCGAGTGTCAGATGAGCAAGTTTTTATTTGCTTGTGTTGTTGCTGAGTCTGTTCAGTTGTACTGCATTCAGGCAGATGTGGAAAAACCTGTTTCCTGAGGCAGTGACCTTTCAGTGTAACAGAAAGGTCCAGCTGGAAGTGAAACCATTACATGTCAAAACACAACAACAATGCAAATCTCTATTTTATTAGTTCTTCTACTACGTTAGTATTAAGAGTCTCGGTAAAGCCTTCTCTTTTATTCTTCTCATGAATTAGGCCAATGTTATCCTCAAAGTTACTGTGCTGTTTTCATCTGCTCACTAATGCATTGTGGGTCTGTCTGTGATAAAGTCAGGCTTAACAGTTTTCATTTGTGCTGCTGGTGGAGTGGTCTTTGCTGTTCATGATATCTTAATGATTTAACCCTGTTAAATTCAATTGGGGTTAGGATTTATCAGGAAGTCTGCAGTGGATGGACTGACAGCTTTTGTTTTCCAAACTGATGCCTTCCATTGTGTTTTGTTTCAGACATTTAAATGAGAAAGGTCCTGAATGTTCTAGGTACTAGGTACTCTTTTCCTTTTTTTTTTTTTTTTTTTTTTTTTTTCCCCAGGAAGAAAATGCATAGACACAAACAGCTTGTTTATTTTCCTTTCAGTAGATGTAACTGGGTAAAAATACTTTCCTGCTTCCACCCTTCTCATCTGAAAGTACTTTGAAAGTGCTTAACAACTTGATGTGTAAGCTACTTTGATATATTCATCTTTATCCTGATACTTTGTGACACATTTTAATCTGTTTGAAAAACTGCTACTGCCGCAGTCAGAGGTTCTTTTTACTACTGTGTAATCATAGTTTTACATTGTATCAGCTGTACCTCAAAATTAAAATAAGACCTTACTTTAGGGGCACTTTACTCCGAGATAAATCTACTTAGTTCACAATTTCTATTTGTTTTATTTTGAAAACTGTTCCCTTGTTTAATGGTGCTCTGTCCATACAAATGACTTTTTTTTTTTTTCTTTTTTTTCTTTCCTGCAGAGCAGCAGTGTTTGTACAGATTTGCAAGGTGAGTAGCATGCAAGAGATGTAGGCAAAACACAGAAAAAAACCCCTTTGGCATTAGGATTTGTATTTCCCACATTTTACAAGCCTTGGCAGTTTTTTGGTTGACTTAACATCATTCTCTGCAGCCTAAGTTTTGTTAGCAGTGAATGATGAGGAAACAAGATGCTTTTGAATACTGTGTAAGGATTTTCAAAGACTCTGCCAAGAAGAATTGTAGTTGGCCTGGATCCTCCGTTTGACACTGTCTCTCACAATATGCTCATAGGCAAACTCAGGAAGCGTGGACTGGATGAGTAGACAACGAGCTGGATCGAGAACTGGCTCAGTGGCAGATCCCAAACAGTTGTGATTGGTGGAACAGGGTCTAGTTGGAGGCCTGTCACTAGTGGTGTCCTCCAGAGGCTTAACTTGTTCATCAATGACCTGGATGAAGGGGCAGAGGGAGTTCAGCAGGGTCACTGATGACACAAAGCTGGGAGGAGCGGCCGATCCCCCAGAGTGCTCTGAAGCCCTGCAGAAGGATCTCAACAGGCTGGAGAGATGGGCAGGGAGGAACGTTCTGCAAAGGGAGATGCAGGGTCCTGCACCTGGGGAGGAAGAACCCCAGGCACCAGTACAGGCTAGAGAACAATCTGCTGGAAAGCAACTCAGTGGAGAAGGACCTGGGGGTCCTGGTGGACAGGAAGCCATCCATGAGCCAGCAGCTCAGGGGAGGTGATCCTGCCCCTCTGCCCAGCCCTGGTGAGGCACATCCAGAGTCTGAGTCCAGTTCTGGGCTCCTCAGGACAAGAGAAACATGGAGCTCCTGGAGTTGTGATAAACATTAACTATTTTTTGTTCACTGGAGATCAAACAACTCAAGATAACAGGAAGTTACTATGTTACTATCTAAGCTTATAGGCAAACATACCTTCACCCATTTCTGTTTTCTCTCTCTACTTGCTTAATCAGCTTTAAGTTTCAGGAATTCCAGCTTACAACTACAGCCTTCATCTCTGCGACCACCGAGGGACAGAAAGAGACCCTCCTAGCAACACGTCACACATACATCATCGGAGGAAAGAAGCAAGATAAAAGCAAGACTGAAAAACCTGCCAAGGCACGGCAGTTGGTGGAGCGAGACTCCCCTGCCGTCCAGCGCTGTATTTGCCTTTGCTTTGCCTGCTATAATGTAATAAATTCCTATTGGAACTTTTCTTTGTGTTCATAGTCTATTACAATTTGGTGCTGTGACTCGGATCCACCTGCAAGATAGGACTTTTGGTTCTGCCTGGGGGGGCGCCCCGCCGATCAGTCGGCGGCCCAGGTAGACCCGATTCCTGTCTCGGTTGGACCGACGAACCTAAATTCAAAGCATTAGGCAAAGGAAGCCGGCAGACCCTATAAACTTTGTGCACAAAGGTCCGGACGAAGACGCAAGACGCGTGAGTATCTGTGTGGAAGATTCCGTTCGGTCTGGGTCGGGTATCCTGGAGTGCTGCGAGTGTGTGTGTGAGTGAGAGGAGAACCGGCAGCTCGGATTTTCCAAGTGATTGTGGACCCTCAGTAGTGCGGTTCTCATTGTCCGAGAGGGCGTGAGCCACGAACAAGGGGAAGCGAGTGATTTCCGCACCACACTTGTGTGAGGGCACTCCAGAAGATGGGACAGGGGAAGAGCAGGCCCTCTACTCCCATAAAACAGATAGCCCACTGGGGTTCATATTAGACAATTGGAAACATTACCCTAACACAGGGGGTAAAGATAAAGCTAAAATGATCTATTATTGTGTAGTAGTATAGGGTGGAAAGGAGATTTCCTGGAATATTTTTTAGCCTATTTTTGGATCATCAGAAGATTGGGTGAGGCAAAAACTCAACTTGTGAGTAAACACTAAAATTCCTTTTAGACAAGAAGAAAGTGAATATGCTAATGTATGAGTTACAAGACCTGGGGGTGAAGTGCTCCTGTTTCCCCTCAAAGAGGGAGGACGAAAGAAAGATAGGAGTAAAGAGGAAGAAGCCTTACTACTCCCACCTCTTTACATACCCCCTCAGAACCCCCAGATTCCAGATGCACTTCCAATAGAGCCTCATGAAGCAGGGAGTAATCCCGAGCCCCCCGAGGAAGTGCAGGGACCCATAACCCGAGGTCGGGCTAGACAGCATAACCTATATCCCCTAAGAGAAATGCCTGTGGGGGGGGGCCAGGGACCTCACCCAGCGATAGGGTTTGTTTCAGTACCTTTGAGTTCTGGGGATGTTCGGGAATTTAAGAGGGAGATGGGGAGCCTCCTGGAAGATCCTTTGGGGGTGGCCGAGAGACTGGACCAATTTTTGAGACCCAGTATTTATACTTGGGGCGAGTTGCAAGCCATATTAAATATTCTCTTCACGGCCGAGGAAAGAAATATGATTAGACAAGCGAGGATGCAGATACGACATTCACAACATGCACAAGGACCTTTAGCAGACACCAAGTGGCCTTTGCAGGATCCCAATTGGAATCATCAGCAGCAGGATCACAGAATCAATATGCAAGATCTGAGGGGGATAATAGTACAGGAGATCCAGGAAGCGGTGCCTAGGGGGCAGAACATCAACAAAGCATTTAATGAGAGACAGAAAAAGGAGGAGACACCTACGGATTAGCTAGAACACTTGAAAAAAAAAAAAAAAAAAAAAAAACCTGCAAATGTACTCGGGCTTAGATCCTGAGACACCGTTAGAGCAAGCACTACTAAAAACACAATTTGTGGCTAAATCGTAAGAAGATATCAGAAAGAAGTTAGAAAAATTAGATAATTGGCAAGATAGAGACCTAGATGAGCTATTGAAAGAAGCACAGAAGGTATGTGTGAGAAGAGATGAAGAGAGTCACAAGAGACAAGTAAGAATGATAGTGGCAGCAGTAAGGGAGACTAGGAGAATTGATGCCCCTCCCAAAACAAGTCAAGTGGCCCAGAGAAATGGGGGAGGGGTTCTCTGGGTAGAGAAAAAGGATGGAAGCGTATGTTTCTACTGTGGAAATAAAGGACACTTTCGGAGAAACTGCAGGAAGCAGCTGAGGGATGAGAGAGTCTTCAAAGAGGACTGAAGGAGTCAGGGGCTTCATTTGCTGGGGACACAGAAACATCAGGAGCCCTTGATAAAATTAAAAATAGGTCCTCAGCAGCAGGAATTTGAGTTTTTAGTAGATACTGGAGCTGAGCGATCGACAGTCCAGGTACTACCGGAAGGATGTAAGATATCAAAGGAAACTGCTCAAGTGGTAGGGGCGAAGGGGGAGCCCTTTGAAGTCCCTGTTATTAAGAATGTACTAGTGGAATCGAGGTCCAAAATGGGAATAGGGAACCTTCTACTAGTACCAGAAGCAGATTATAATTTGTTAGGGAGAGACTTAATTATAGAAATGGGTATTAATATAGAAGTAGTAAATGAGGAAATCAAAACAAAACTCTGTCCCTTGAGGGTAGAAGATGAGGAAAAAATTAACTCAGAAGTATAGTACACTCCTGATAGTGTAGGAAGGTTGAATATACCCCCCTTCTCAGTAATCATTAAAGATCCAGAGACACCGATAAGGGTTAAACAGTACCCCATCTCCCCAGAGGGGGGTAGGTTGTTTGTAGATGGCTCATCGCGAGTAATTAATAGATAAAAGGTCTCTGGCTATGCAATAGTTGGGGGAGAAAGACTTGCAGTTATCGAATCAGGCCCTATAAGTAGATCTTAGTCAGCGCAGGCCTGTGAACTTTATGCTGTACTGCGGGCATTGCAGTTGTTGAAGGATAAATCAGGTACCATCTATACTGACTCAAAATATGCCTATGGGATTATACACACTTTTGGGAAAATATGGGAAGAACGGGGGTTGATAAACTCCCAGGGAAAAAACCTGGTTCACCAGGATCTAATCAGGAAACTGCTGAAGGCCTTGAGGAGACCTAAGAAAATTGCTGTTGTTCACCTGAAAGGGCATCAAAAGGGATTAGATTTTAAAAGCAGGGGAAATAATGCAGCAGATCAAGAAGCAAGAAGGGCTGCTTTGCAGATGTCACAATCTACCCCCCAGAAAGATCCGAAGGCTGAAAGAAAAGAGCGTGAGAGCAGAGGGAATTTGCAAAAGATATATAGTTTTACTATGCAGGAAGAAGAAAAGATGAAAGGAATGGGGTTGAGAGAAGACCCAGAAGGGGAATGGCGACTTCCAGAGGATAATAGAACTGTACTGCCTAAATCCATAGCTATGGATATTATGAGGAGAATACATAGCAAAACACATTGGGGGGCACAAGCATTAGTATATCAATTAGCCACCAAACATATGTGTATTGGGGCAGATGACTTGGCAAAGCAGGTAGTGAGGGGGTGCGTTACCTGCCTAAAAGTAAATAAGGCCAATTTAAGAAAAACCTTAATGGGGGGACGACCTACAGCATACCGGCCATTTGCTAACATCCAACTAGACTTTACTGAGTTACCAAAAGACTGGGAGGTATAAATATCTATTGGTAACAGTGGATCACCTAACCCATTATGTAGAGGCATTCCCTACGGCAAGGGCAACGGCACAAACAGTGATCAAGACCCTATCAGAGCAGATTATTCCCAGATATGGGGTCACAGAAACCATTAACTCGGACAGAGGCCCCCACTTTACATCCAAAATAATTAAGGAAACCATGGCAATAATGGGAATACAATGAGATTATCACACCCCCTGGCACTCCCAAAGTTCGGGAAGAGTAAAAAGAATGAATTGAGAAATTAAAAAACAATTGACCAAACTTGTGATTGAGACCAAACTGTCATGAGTAAAATGCCTACCATTAGCATTGCTAATATCCGGACACAACCTAGATCGAATATAGGAATATCTCCATTTGAAATGTTGTATGGAATGCCCTACAATATAAAGGAACCGCAAGATCATCCAAAGTTGAGGGATCAAAATATGAATGTATACATTACCAGCCTAATGAAATATAGGGAAAATCTATAGAATAAAGGAAGGTTAGCTCAGAGACCCCCACTAGATTTGAAACTGCACCAGGTGCAACCAGGAAATTAAGTAATGATAAAATCCTAGAAAGAAGCAACCTTGGCCCCACAATGGGAGGGCCCTTACCTTGTATTGCTTACTACAGATACTGCAGTCAGAACAGCAGAAAAGGGATAGACACATGCTAGCAGAATTAAAGAGCCAGTGAGCAAACCGACTCCTGAGTAGCAGGTAACAAGCAATCCTGGAGACCTGAAGTTACGGATCCAGAAGAGAGATCATCAATGAATAGACACCGTGTAAAATATGCACCAGAACCACACTACACGGAGGAAAGATTAATTTGTAACTCTGATGTTAAGATAAAGTGTAGAGACCCAGAGTGCAATTGTTATCCCTTTGTTTGTTATATTTGTAAAATCTGCAGGGACAAGTGGTGGAGTCATTGTAGGCGAGGAACCCCTCCTAGAGGAATTTGCAGCCCCTGTTAGGTACTGCAGCAGAACATAACTAATTGGATTCTAGAATATAAAGTTAAATATGAGGGATTAGTAGGAGAATCAGAAGAGTAGTGGAGGATTTTTGCATTAGGGATTAAACCAAAATATTATTATTATCACCCTAATGAACCCATCCCGTTCATAGCTGAAATTGTTGACTGCACCTGCCACACACGCCTAAAGGGAATCCGGTGTGATACACCCCCAGTTAAGTATCAGAACTGGGATTCCTATGTCAAGAGGCAACAGAGTCGCCCCCGGGGACCTCCTGAAGAATATCCCTGCTGCCGAGAAGATGGTACCCCCCGTGGCTCGAGGCAACCGAGTCGACGGGAAAGGCAGAGGGGTAAAAAGCTGTGGAGGAAAGAAACCCCAGGGGTGGGACAACAAAACAATATTTGAGGAATTGCCTCAGGAATAGGAATTAGAGCAAAGACCCTGGGCAGAGAGACAGGTTGCGGTCTATAAAATGGAACAATCCTCAGATATACTCCCATTCCTATGCCCCCAATGATGCTCACCACGTGACCCAGCCGATTACTTTTCTTTTGCTGATGTTATACTTGAGAAAGATTAATGCCTTAGACAATCTACCACACCAACCCTTTAAATGGTCACTATGGCGATGGGATGACAATGAGATTTTGCAAACTGTAACTACTGTAAGAGCACCCAGTTTCAGAGTAAGATTGTGTGATCTGACCAACATAAATCATTGTAGAAAAGTACTGAACCTAACGGGATTTTACATGTGCCCAAGCTCAAATCACAGTAAAGGATATTGTAATTATCCTGGAGAATATTTTTGTGGATATTGGGGCTGTAAAACAATCGCCTCTGACTGGACACTCAGGGGAGGGCATGATAAATATTTGCAAGCAGACTTTAGACCATGTATATTTAATAAACTGATTACTATAGTGAAAAGCCGGCTAGAAGCGGCACATCTTATACTTCTTAGGACTAAGTATGATCAGATACCTAAAGAAGAAAATTTAAAAACTTTAGAGTTAGCTAGACAAGAACTGCAAAGATACAGTGAACAAAAATAAGTAAAAACAAGAGAAATGGGGGAATTGTGATAAACATTAACTATTTTTTGTTCACTGGAGATCAAACAACTCAAGATAACAGGAAGTTACTATGTTACTATCTAAGCTTATAGGCAAACATACCTTCACCCATTTCTGTTTTCTCTCTCTACTTGCTTAATCAGCTTTAAGTTTCAGGAATTCCAGCTTACAACTACAGCCTTCATCTCTGCGACCACCGAGGGACAGAAAGAGACCCTCCTAGCAACACGTCACACATACATCATCGGAGGAAAGAAGCAAGATAAAAGCAAGACTGAAAAACCTGCCAAGGCACGGCAGTTGGTGGAGCGAGACTCCCCTGCCGTCCAGCGCTGTATTTGCCTTTGCTTTGCCTGCTATAATGTAATAAATTCCTATTGGAACTTTTCTTTGTGTTCATAGTCTATTACAGAGTGGCTCCAGTGGAGGTGACAAAGATGACTGAGGCACTGGAGCATCTCTCTTATGAGGAAAGGCTGAGGGAGCTGGGGCTGTTCAGCCTCAGGAAGAGGCACTGGGAGGGGAGCTCATCCATGTCTGTGAGGATCTGCAGGGAGGTGCCAAGGGGATGGAGCCAGGCTCTGCTCAGTGGTGCTGAGCAATGGCACAGGAGGCAACGGGCAGAAAGTGATGCACAGGGAGTTCCACCTGAACATGAGGAACAGCTTGTCAGGTATCAGCAAGTTCATGCTGACATAAAATATTTGAAGGATATTCAAAAATAGGCCCCACTGTTTCCTATTTCTCTTTTCTCTTAAGAAGGACCAGTGCTGCATTTGAGGTTATATGTACTTGCACTATAATGGGGTTTGCTTAAGAAAATGGCTTTTTTTTTTCTGTACTGCTGAATGTTAAGTGATGTCCTTAAGGAGTCAGTGATGCTAATAAGATATTCTTTGCACATTAAAAAAATCGAATGTCTTTCGGGATAATTTTTTTGATTGATAATTTAAGAGTGAAGAAAGAGAAAATAATAGGACTATTTCTTGATTACAAGCAGCCAGTGTCTGGAGTACAGTAGAAAAGAAACTCCTATCATTTGGGTATTTAAAAGTATGCCCTTCTGATTATACTCAGAGGTACTCATCTAACCTTCTTAAAATATTTTCAGGGTTTAATACAATAAAAGTTTTAAAATAAATCAGTAACAAAGAAAATACAATGAGTACTCTGCTGAAGACTTCATTCTCACTTTCAATGTTTCCCCAGCAGATGGCATTAGAAGTTTGTTAGATGTAGATACAACTTTCCCCCCCCTCGTTTTGTTGGTGGTAGTAGTTCTTTGTATATTTATTTGTTCCCATGTTCCTTAATATTTTTTTTTTTTCAGTTTTTATTTTAAAAATAAAACATACCCGGTATGCATAAATTAGGTCCGAGCAATCTTCTTTTCAATTCACACTACTCTCTAGGCATCATAAATTATGATGAGATCCCATTTTGCTGGGCATTGTAAACATACATGGCAAAATAGCCTTGCTTAGAAGAGGCTTTGATATAGGTGGATAAGGATTATTTTTGTTTTAAGTATGAAGATCATTGGTGTATTTTGCGAACTACACAACAGTAAGTTGAAGATGAGCTTCACGGTCAGGATCAGCAACACGTTTATTACAACATCATGGTGCTAAACGAAATCCAGCTTTCTAAAGTACTGGCGCACTTGTGCTTGACCTGAATTTGCTTTAAATCATGAAGGTATTGGATTTATTTAAGGGAAAGTTTTTCTCCTGCAGCTAATGCTGCAATAGCATCTTTATGATTTCAAAAGTCTCCTCATGAGCTTCTTTTCCTATAAACATGAACACAGTAGCACTGTATTCCTATGTCTTCATGTAAAGGATTACTATATAAACTGTCATCTACTGCATTGTATTTTTCTCACTCTGTGGTCTTCTTGTCCGCACCCCCAGACCAGCAATTCAGGCTGGTTGCGGAGTCAGCACCCCCGTTCCTGTTCGGACACCTGAAGAAGTGGGACGATTTTCCTTCACATGGCCAGACACTCAGTGCTCAGCCTCTGCCCCTGGCCACTGTCTCGGATTTTGGCACACAGTGATGTTTTAGGACCCCGGGCCTGAAGAAGCCTGGCACACGGGCAGGGGTTTCTTTCTGCCGTTTCCTCAAGGCTCAGCAGGTGGCAGCTTGGGACCAGCTTCTCAGCAGATGCAGCCCAGGGCCTGCAGGAGCCCCATCGCAGGCTGCCTCCTTCGCAGCCGTCACACCGGCCCTGAGAGGACAGGAAAACCGACCAACACCTGCAGGGGGCTTCTGCAGTTCAGAAATTTGTGCCACATGGTGCAGTGGGCTTCGTATGGCACAGACTTGGCTCCCAATAGATGCACGGTGTGTAGACAGGAGGGGTGCCAGTGTGCTGGTGAGCCATCTGCAGCTCCAGGGCTGCCAGACTTCCAGCAGCACGGCTGGAGCTGATGCTGCTGCTTCTGTCAACCAGAGCAGGGAAATGTATGAGAACCCCTAGGTTTTGTCCTGACAGGATTTATAAGATGACAAAGAGAACATGCCGAGAGAATAAAGGGTGTTCCCAGCTGTGAGGTGCAGAAATATTGCTGTCTGCATTTAGCAGAGACAGAAATAAGACTCAGCAAAACAATGAGTGGCTAACAGTCACGCAGCAAGCTTGGGGCTGGGACATGGCTCACAACCTGATACATCCAGCCCTGGTTAATGGCCTTGGCCATTAAACATGAGGCAAAGCCTCCCCTGAAGTTCTCCAGGGTGAGGACGTCAGCATAGTGGCAGGACTTATCCATAAAATGAGGATAAACAGTGCCTTGGAGTGGCCCAAAATGTTCATTTGCACTCAGCAACTCTTCTTGCACCTGAGAGTTTGGCTGTACAGAAGAGTTCCCACAGGAAAGCACCTCTGACAAGTACTTGTGATTTAGAGTACTCGAAAACCCACATTTTTGCACTGGCTGCACCTTCTCCTAAAAGCACTAGGAACATTTGGGGGGGTTCTCAATAGACCTAGTATTAGAGGAAGTCTTTTTCAATGTTAAATATTATCAGATGTTTGCACAGAGAAAATGCTCTTACACAATGCTCAGGATCTTTCCCTGATGCTCAGAAAGCAGGATGCTGCCTTGTCTAGTGACTGCCTGTTTGACACACACACCAGCTGTGGGGAATACAAGGATTTTAATGGATCTTTGTGCCTTAATCAGGCCAGAATGACATGAAATACCAAAACTTTGATGCTTAAAGTCTGGAATAGTGAGTATAAATGGTCAGTGCAGCTGTGTCATATGACTAACTAGGAATTTCATGCCACTTGCTGCATTTGTTGTCCTCCTTTTGCTTTTCCTGCCCATCCAGCTCCTCTCTCTTGTCTCACCCACTTTTCAGGATATTTTTGTTAAGCTCCCTTGGGTGACCAGTCTTACTACACATTTCTCCAGTGCCTAGCATAAAATAAGCACAGAAGGCCAGTGTATCATGCCTAAAGTAAGCACAGCTAATTTTTTTTTTTTTTTTTTACTTTGCTTTAACAAATACTATTTCTTTATTGTGCAATGAAAAACAGACCTCCTAAAACTTCAGTGCTTTTCCTTGCACTGAAGGCAGCAAATTTAGAAGGTGGAAAGGCCAAAATCCAACCTACTTGCAGATTTCCACAGGTCATACCAGAGAAATAGCTGGTATTTGTCTGTGGGCCTGACATTTCTAAGTCTGAAGAGATTTTAGCCTGCTAGCACTGCTAACTGTTTCCCAAGGGAAAATTTCTCAAGAAAGCCTCTTCTCAAAACAATCTTGGCAAACAACTATCTTTTCCCAAAACACCACCTTCTCCAGGTGGTATTTTGCTGTTTTACCCATGGAATTAGAGAGGTGTCATTCCTATTCACCAATCATGTTAAGTCTGTATGGGAACACCTTATAAAAAGTGGTAAGAATTAGACAATAAAGCCTTTTCTATACTCTTTGCCTTCTGAAATAGAGTCTTTCATCTTTTGTGTCCAACAACGATATTTGTCCTATCCTAACTTGATGTATTTTGGCTCAGACTCCAGTTGTGCTTTCACTGGAGTGCATAGAGAAGACCTTTGTTAAGAGTAAAGTGTGTAAAACTAAGGAAAGCAGTGGGATAATCTGACCTCCTGCTTGTGAAGTTACTGCTATCACATTTGTTTGCCTTGACAAGCATTTTAGCTACTGTCTTACCTCACTGCAGTGAAACAAAGCAGGGGTGATGTCCCCTTGTACAGATCAAAGTCAGTGGGAATTCCCTTTGAGCAAAAGTAGCAGCTGTTACTTGTATGAGGCTGAGGGATCATGTTTACCTGGAATTTCCCAGGACAAACCCATAGCTGCTGGCAGGTATTTGTCAGCATTTGGCAATCTGGCATGCAGAGGAACACAGTACACAGTGAGTGCCTTAGCCTGAACACTGCTTGGAAGAAAATGAAGAAATCCTGAGCACTGACACCCAGGATCTTCAGGTGAGTGCAAGGAAAGTGGGAATTACATCAGTTCAGGAAAGAGGACATCATACCTCTGAAATGCAGAATTAATTCCCACAGCATGCTGTGATTTCCAAAATATAAGTGGTTTCTGAATGGATAAACCAATTTGTGGAGGGCACCTCCAAAAGAATATGCTGAACAGAATGGTCTGGGTACAGCTTATGCCACTTTTCAAGCCTGTCCATATTCCTCTGGATGGCATTCCCTTCTTCAGGGTGTCATCTGCAAACCTGCTGAGGGTGCACTCAATCCCTTCATTTATATCATTGATGAAGATATTAAACAACGCTGGTCCCAGTACAGACCCCGGAGGAAGGACCCCACCGCTTGTCACTGATCTCCATCAGGACACTGAGCCATTGACCATTGCCCTGGAATGCAACAAACAAATAAATTTAAATTCCTCATCTGCTGAACAAGTCCACCCATCAAACCCATATCTCTCCAATTTAGAGAGAAGGATGTCATGGATGACTATGTCAAAATCCTCACAGAAGTCAAGGGAGATGACCTGTGTAGTAAACAAGGTCATACTGCTGATGATGGGAGCCAGAAATAAGACATTTTTTAAATATTGCTTTAAAAAATATATTTCTATAAGTATGCACTAACAATTCACCTCTGCAAATGTGATATTACTGGAGTTAACAACTTTTAATGTGAACTTTTCCCTGGGAAGAATTTCTCAGTAAAGCTGTGCACTGCACAAATGTCAGTTGAAAACCAGCTCTCACAAAGCAAGGGAAGCCTCTGTGAGATTTTTAAGATTCCAACAGGCTCAAGACTATCCATCTGCTCTCAGATTTAAATGTAGCTTTGTACCTGCTTTAAGCAGAGCCTCAGTGACTCACCTATGTGATAAACATACACAGCTTTCAGGAAGGGTCAGGTTGGAAGGAACCACAGTGGCTCATCTGCTCCAGACTCCCTACTCAAACAGGGCCACCCCATAGCGCATGGCACAGGATTTCATCTGTACAGTTCTGGAATATCTCCAGTCAGGGAGACTCCACAACCTCTCCATGCAATCTGTTTCAGTGCTCAATCACCCACAGTAAAGAAGTTCTTCCTCATGTTCAGGTGGAACTCCCTGTGCATCACTTTCTGCCCGTTGCCTCCTGTGCCATTGCTCAGCACCACTGAGCAGAGCCTGGCTCCATCCCCTTGGCACCTCCCTGCAGATCCTCACAGACATGGATGAGCTCCCCTCCCAGTGCCTCTTCCTGAGGCTGAACAGCCCCAGCTCCCTCAGCCTTTCCTCATAAGAGAGATGCTCCAGTGCCTCAGTCATCTTTGTCACCTCCACTGGAGCCGCTCCAGGAGCTCCATGTCTCTCTTGTCCTGAGGAGCCCAGAACTGGACACAGACTCTGGATGTGCCTCACCAGGGCTGGGCAGAGGGGCAGGATCACCTCCCCTGAGCTGCTGGCAATGCTCTTCCTAATGCACCCCAGGATTCCATTGGCCTTCTTGGCCACCAAATGCAAATGACCTCCTGAATCTGTTCATTGACTGAATTGACTGAATCATGGTCATTTTAATTTATTTTTTAAGCTCTGGTCATTTCAATTTATTCTTTAAACATTCACATGGATCTTTGTAACCCTCCCATTTCCCTCCAGTGTCTACAAATACTTTTCCACTGAAGTTTTTCCAACAATTTCTTCCTAGATTATCTAGGCAGCTTTCCTAGGTTATATATCTTTTATATATCTTTTAGGGCTAAATTGTATCAGAAATTTTCTGTAGGAAAAAATGCAGACTAACAAAAAGTGGCTTGTGAATTAGATCTGTCATCATAATATGATCAGGTGATCAGCTGATAAAGCAAGACATCATTTATCTTAATAAATGTTACTATATATATTGCTACATAATATATTTATCATAAACAACAAAATTGTAACATAATTTTGATGGATAAACAGAGAAACTAATTATTTCTAGCATCAATTATTGGCAGGTGTGTTTATCAGACTCTGTTTGGTGTGAGACTACATGCCAGGAGTTCTCTCAAAATATTTACATTTTCACTTACATTTTATTTTGCATTACTTGTTCACTGTAACCATCTCAGCCCCCTGTTAAAGCATACATCAAGTCCAATTTTGTGTAACTTGAGAGACAATGATTCAGCAGTAATGGCTTTTTTGCATCCATGAAAATCAGTTTGTTGCTGCTGCCCAGCTAAACAAACTGTGGCCTGTCTCCAGAAAAAAAAAGAAAGGAACTCCTTATTTGAACCCAAGATGTTGTTGTAAGTTTATCTTAATGAGGCGGTTATAGTCTTCAGCACTCATTTTTTAATTATTTGGAGGAATCCTCTTGGACTCAGTGAAATGGCATAGTAGGATATTTATCTGGGCTAGAAAAATCCAATTATCAGAAACAAGCGGGCAGCTTTTCTAAACAACATCCATTACATTCTGCAGGATCCCAGTTTTAATTAAAAGAAACAAAGCCCTGGTGTTCTGGGTACAAAGAAGAACTCCAAACTTTCCAGTCTGGTTCAGGCTCAGCTGCCAGTTCTGTTTTCCCCCGGCTTTATCTATATTCAAAGTCACACCAATTTAACTCCCAAGCAGATTTTAATCCCAGTTAATGAAATAGATGCTAACTGCTGCAGAAATGCACTTAATTTGATTTAAATAAGGTTTATAGCAGCCTAGTTAATTGAGTTTATCTCCACCTTCAACTGGTGTATATAATTTTTAAAACTGAATAAAAAGTGTCTTCAGATTTATGACTAAATTTAAATTATACAGCATAATTTTGAAGGTAAATGTTCCCTATGCCAGGGACCCCCAGTTTTGGGAGAGGATTTAGACAGCCAGAATCACCATGGAAAGACCAAAAAAAGAACTCCACAAATCACCAGCTTGGGCCTGGGGATCTTCAGAGCCTAGGTTTGCACTGGGAACTGCCCCTTGCACTGTGAAGCCAGAGCTGGACAGGAATTTAGTGCGCTGTAAATATAATCAGGATGAGCTTCAGTGAGTAACAAATAAAAGAACTGCAATGTGTATGAAAAGGACTAGAAAAAATATTAAATGAAACCAGTGTGCCATGACAGCATGGCAGCAAAGACAATTGTTTTCAAAGGCTGACAGGCATTTCTGTTTCATACACCAGGAAAAAAAAAAAAAAAAAAAAAAAAAAAAAAAAAAAAAAAAAAAAAAAAAAAAAAGGAAGAAGAAGAAGAAGAAAAGATATGTGCACATTAAACTGTATCTGGTGCTAAGGAGACATAGTTCCTACTGAATGGAGCAAGAGTTCTAAATAAACTTCCTAAATTGCAAAAGGAAAAAGTCACTGATTTATAAAAGAATAGTTCAAAGTGATGAATTGCCCTAATGGTGATAAGATACCTTATTCTGATGCGTACATTCTTCTGCTAAAACAGAAAGATAATTTCCTTATCCCAGATGCAAGCAAATCTCATCTTTTGAGATTTTAAACTAAATTACTTATTCTCTCACAATATATTGATAATGTATCTTCAAACTCAGCTGAACACATCTACTCACAGAGAGATCTTTTCAATAGGGAAATCTATTTAAAATTAATGCAGTGGCTCATGAAAACCTAATATGTTTTTAAAGAAAAATATAATCTGATATGATTAACAACATTTCTGCCCTTTCCTGTTCAACCACAAATGAATCTCAAATAATTTTGCCTGTACTTGGGATTTTCCCTCTATCGGCAACTCCACACACTCCTTTATATAACCCATTGGCATTGAAGCCAAGACACTATTCATTATTTTAAGAATCCAGCAGCTAGGACAAAAATCCCACAGCAATATTGAATACAGGTAATCGCAGAGAAAGAAGTTGCACAAATGAACAACTGAGGAGTTTCATTTAGCAAATTTAGTGTGTCCAGAGACTTCACCAGCACCACTGCCAGGGGCTAGCAATATCACCTGCCCACAGCCCAGGTCACAAGTGAAGCAGTTCCTATTTGATTTTGGGGCTCAGATCACCTAAGTGCCCACATTGCGTGTGTTTTCATTTGCTTCTGGACTTTGGTCTTGGAAAAACCAACTTGTCCCATTGGTGGCAAAGCCCAGAACTTTTTCTCTGAAAACCAGCAACAGCGGATATTAGTTAGCTAACTATAACTATTAGCGGCTTCTAAAAGACATCCTTCAGTCTCAGCTCTCACCAGGCTGAAAAGGGCACACCTCTTCCCATGTCACTCCCCCCATACCACGAGGAGGGTGGCCCCAATGTTATGTCCCAAGATGACATGTATCTTTGCAGGACTCCCAGTTCCTCCAAAGAAACTGAAAGCTGCTTTTACCATTCCTTCTTCCCTGCAGTATCAAACTTTGACTTGATTGGGAAGTGTAAATGTCACAGGTAAGATCCAAGCAGGTGTCAGAGGAGTAGGCCCACATAAGACAAGGAGGAAGCTCTGTTGGTGTACATCAGCTGAGTGTTTGAATAAACTTCCATGGCAGGGAGGTCTCTTCGGTTTTTTTTCTCTTTAGCTTTTTCTCTCTCTTTCATTCCTTATTTCTCTTTCTTCCTTCTTTCCTTTCTTTCCTTCTTTCTTTCTTTCTTGCACTCTTCCTCTCTTTTTGTCTCTCTCCCCCCCCTTTCTCTGTTGCTCTCTCTCCTTCTCTCTCTTTATTTTAATCCTTTCTCTCTTCCACAGTTCCTCTTTCTTCTTCTCTCTCTTACTTTCCTCTGTTGCTGTCTTTCTCTTTACGCAACCCATCTTTGGGTGTTTTCTGACTTCTGCAATGGCACTGCAGGAATTACCAGCGCAAATCAGAAGAACGCTGTTCCAAGTCCACTCCCCTTTCCCGACAGCTGTCAATACCAGGTGTTGGAGAGGACAAGGAAGGAGGCAAGCTCAGCAGTTCCCACCACGCTCTGGTGCGCTCAGTTGTGAACGCAGCGAAGAGAGAGGACACAGACCCCTTGCAAATAGATAGACTATTTCAGCTCTCTGGAATATACTCTTCTTGGGTAAGTACCTGATTTGATTTTGGATTCTGCTAATTGTGTCTGTCAATTCTATTCTTAGAGTTCTCTGCCAAACTGACATTCATTTTAGCGTTTCCTGTACATATGCTCTGTGAAAGTAGCGAGCAAACGAAATTTTAAAATATGTTTGTGTCATTATTCTTTTAGGAAAAGATGCTGAACTGATGTCTAAACCATACTTGACTGCACGTTTCCATAGTATTTCACCTTGCATACACCTTCTCTTCAAACCTTAAGCAATACAGTCAATTCTACTTTTTTTTCATATGAAAGGCTCTTAATTCCCTTACTATTATTCTTAATTTTTTTCGTCTTATATTCTAATTGAGATTCTCATTATTGAACTACCTATTCCCAGTTCCTTCTCTTGATTTTTTTTAGTTCTATTTTTCAAAAATCCACCAAAAAAAAGTCTAAAATAACTAATTACATGAAAGTGAGGGTAATGCAGAGGCTATTACACTCTGGAGCGATTTATGTAGCTTGAACAAGTTGGCATTTTCTGAGAATACACTTTGAAGCAGCTAAGTTTCATGGGAAAATGGAAAGAGCTTAATTACACTGGAGTACAATGCTATGTTGTCACCCTTACCATCATATTTAATAGCAGAAAACTGTTTGATAGTTTTCGTCTTAGAAATAATTGAAGTGTTACATCACTTTTAGATACTAGCAATGTTTTTAACTCCTTGTTTATAAAAAAATGCAATCTCAAGTTTGTAAAATATTTGAGAATACTAATTACATCTGGGAAACAGTTTGGAAAACCTGGTTTCCAAAGAAAACTCTGAAGCCGGTTTTGACTAAATTATTTTTAAAAAGTAAGATGTGTCAAACCAACACTTTGCATTCATTGTGAAGGCAACGGTGCTTTCATTTTTCCTGTCCGTGGAAGGAATTTAGGAACTATTAATTCACACATTTCTAGTCTTTCTTCTCCAATCTAATAAGCACATAATTTAAGAAAAGCTACATTAAATAGCAAGAAGCAAGTGAGTAATTCCTACAGTACGGATTGCAGACGATTCAGAAGGATATGGCAAGTGGTGTCTACCTAGTGGTTTTAGATAAAAACATGCTGACGAAGTAGTTCCTCTCTTTCACTCCCACAACATTTTTGGTGCTGGGGGCCTTAATAATAAGAAAAAAAAAAAAAAAAATCCTTGAGAAGCACTGAGTTCCCCAAAACACCTATTTTGACCAAGAGAGGAGTTGTCATGACAGCATTATCACCAGAATGCTTTCTGCACTCCTCAGGCTCTCATGACTTTCCCAATGGTAGGAAAGCTCACTGCCACCTCAATGCGTGATGAAAGACCACCACAGCCACTTGAAGAGTTAGACTGAGTAATCTCCTGAGAAAAGGACAACTTGTGTTTGAACCTTTTCATCCTAGGAAAGCAGCGTGATTTTTCAGTGTTTTGATGATGATGATGATGATTACTATTTTTACTATTGTTTCATTCGCGTTATACCCGTGCTTAGACGTGCTGCAGGGGAAAGAGCCCACAGCAGGGGAACCAATGAAGGAGAAGAGCCAAGGTGTCTTTTCCATCTCCTTCCCGATGCGCTCACCTGGACTCCAGGGCAGGCATGTCAGAGTGACCCAGGTGGTGTCTGACCTTGAGCTACACCCAAAGTTCAGAGAAGCCCAAAACTTTCCCTCTCTTTGTTTAGGAGACAGCAGTGAGGGTTTCTTAGCTGCAGGAGCACCCAAACAATAAGGCTGGCTAATGCACATGCAGTATATTTAATTTCCCGTGGGAGTGTTGCTGCTTAAGGGAGTATTGTACAGGCAGATATGGCAGAGGTATTGCCAAGGCTTATTTAATTTAATTACAGTGCCTCATTACTGACAAACATCCATTCCAGTCCGTGAAAGGTGTAGGCTATTTTATGGGGGGCCTTGTGGCTCCCATTTATTTTCTCCTGAGTTTGATCTTACTAGGTATTTGAACTAGATGCCATCAGGCAGCAACAAATGCTTATTATAATATAATGAAGGAGGAAGGTCAAGCAGGAGGTGGAAAATTTCTGAAACAGAACCTTAGCTGAACAGGAAAACTGAAAGAGTAAAGTGTGCAAGTTGTAGATGTATCCACCTCTATATATGTGTGCAGACATAACCTACATATATGGACAGATACCACAATCAAATATAATTTATTTTTATGACTTCCTACATCAGAGCTGTTCTTTCTTAAAGCGCTTTGTCTTTGTAAGACCACTGGGTGTTCACAGTGGTCTTTTTCTTCAAGACCTTCTTTTCACAAACAGACCATTGCCACTGGGTGAAACTGAAAATTTGGGGTAGGAGGACTCTTCCAAGGAGCCATGAGCCCTACAGTCCCTGGTAGGGAACAGCAGTGATGGACTATTTACTGCCATGCTTGTTTCCGATCACTGACGAATGATTATGCAGTCGACAGTGTCATTGTTCAATATGATAGATTTTGGGATAAAATGTGTACCTGTAATTTTACTCACTTTATCCTTCCCTGCGGGTCTTGTGGGGCAATGAAAATTCCAGGTTTGCGAACACCAGCGTGCCCCCAGCCATGATCAAACACTGTGCTCATACCCCCAAGACCACAACAGAGGTCCAGCTGAACTGACCAAAGCTCCTGAGGATGACAAACCCTGGTCTGTCTCATGTTAACTATTCCTGCCTCTTCTGCTTAACATGATGGAAATAAAAAAGGAAGCACTGCAAGACAGAAAAAAAAATAAAACCACAGGCATGGCCAACCTGCAGCCTATAGGTGATAGTAGAAGGTCTTCTGTCAGATGTACGAGAAGAATAAATACTGTAAGGAGTGTTTCGGATTAAGCAATTGCAATTAAAAGCAGGAGGCTGCAGTAGTAGCAGCAATGCTGTGAATCTCCCTAGCACATTGTCTGTGTGCACACAGTGAGCTAATGAAGCAGTCTGTATGTTTTATCACTGTCAGCAGAGGCGGGCAATGGAGAAGTAATCTAGGAAATAGGATTACATTGAATGGGGTGAAGAGGTTTTGTACAGCAAGTAAGGATTTCAGGAGTGTATTTGGTATGTCATGTGAGTCTTACCAGAAGCTGTAGGTGAGCAGGTTTGAGTATATATGGCAAGGTAGGGTAAAACTAGTTGAAAGTGATTGAAGAGGATGTTTTACAGACCGAGCAGGACCGGCCTAGAGAGGCTGGAAGAGAGAGGAGGAAGCAGCCAGTAGCCAGGAGCAGGCAGTGCCCTCAGAGGCAGTGGCATGAGTGCCACTGAACTCTGCCCTGTTTGGGTGCACACAGCCACAGACCCTGGGGAGGGAACACCACGGTGCCTGAGGGGTGTCCAGGAAAGCAAGTGACTGATCCAGATCAGCTTTCAGGGCAGAATGAGTAGGACCTCACTGGTGTCAGTGAACACAACTGAGATGGGGAAGGGAAGAAAACAAGGAGGCCTCCTGAATTGCATAGCCCCTGCAGCCTTTCCATTATAGCTGTTTCTCACTTGGCTGTGTGGGAAATCCCTGTGTCTTGTGTTGAGAGAATGAGAAAGTGATTTTCCACATTTGGATTTCAGAGCTGGCACACAAGACAGTGTCCTGATCTCTGTATCAATAGCATGGAGATGTGAGAAAAATCTGTGCTTCCACCAGGTTTTGCTCAATACACAGAGGAGCTCTGCAATCCCTGGCACTGCTTTTCTGCAAGGTGTTTCATGGCATGCACCTCACACTGCAGCACCTCAGGGATTATCTCACGGTGGGTGTAAAACCCCTGATTATCCGACGGCAGCTGGTGCCTTTCTTCTTACACACTTTTTATGTCCTGACAGGCCACCCCCTGCCACATCCTCTGTTACAAGATGGGCATCCAGCTGACAGATCACCTTTTGTGTGTCATTGTGTGAGGCAGCAAAGTTTGAAGCAAAAAAGGGGAAGTTTGTCATGTGGGAGCAGAGTGGTGTAGAGATTAAACAAAGTGTTGAGGTTAAAGCCATGTCAACACTCAGAACAGGATGCCAGATCTGGCTAGAATTCAGGGGAAAAAAGAGAATTTATGCCCTGTGGAAGAAGGGGCAGGCAACTCAGGAGGACTACAAGGATGCTGGCAGATTATGCAGGAAGGAAATAAGAAGGACCAAAGATGAAGTAGAATTTAATCAGGTTACTGCTATAAAAGACAATAAAACATGTTTCTATAAATACATCAACAACAAAAAGAGGGCTAAGGAGAATCTGCATCCTCTACTGGATGAGGGGGGAAACAGTGACAAAGGATGAGAAAAGAGCTGAGGTACTTAATGCCTTCTTTGCCGCAGTTGTTAATAGTGAGGACTCCCCAGCTGTCCTAGAGGGTACCCATCCCCTTGAACTGGAAAACAGAGATGGGGAGCAGAATGAAAGCTCCATAACTCCAGGGGAAATGTCAGTGACCTGCTACACTGCTCAGAAATGAAAAGGTCTACAGGGTCAGATGAGATCCACCCAAGGGTACTTAGGGAGCTGGCAGAGGTGCTCACCAAGCCACTTTCCAGCAGTCTGTCTTACCAGGGAGGTCCCAGCTGACTGGAATTTAACAAATGTGATGCCCACCAATAAGAAGGGTCATAAGGAGGATCTGGGGAAATACAAGTCTGTCTGTCAGTCTGACCTTAATGCCTGGGAGGGTTATGGAGCAGAACAACTTGAGTGGATGTACAGGACAATCAGGGGATCAGGCCCACCCAGAATGGATTTATGAAAGGCAAGTCCTTCCTGACCAGCTTGATCTCCTTTTATTTCAAGGTGACTCACTTAGTGGGTGAGGGGAAGGCTGTGGGTGTATTTACACGGACTTTAGTAAAGTGTTTGACACTGTGTCCCACAACATTCTCCTGGAGAGAAACTGGTTGCTCATGGCTTGGATGGGTGCACCCTTGGCTGAGAGAAAACCTGCCTGGATGGCTGGGCACAGAGAGTGATGGGGAATGTTGGGGAATGTAGTTACACCCAGCTGGTGGCCAGTCACAAGTGGTGCTCCCCAGGGCTCTGTGTTTGGCCCAGTCTGGTTTAATATCTTTACCAACAACCTGGACAAGGGAATCTAGGGCAGCCACAGTCATTCCCCAGAGAACAACAGGTTTTTTGGCAGTGGAGGATGAACTGTTTGTCAGCCACCCCCGGGTACAGGGTGAAACTGAAGATGGGAGCCTTCCCTTTTATCCTGAGGAAGCAGAGGTACAAAGGGCGCTAGGAGGAGTTGGGGGTGATATAAAACTGCACTGGGGAGCAAACCTACAGCCAGCAGACACCTTCATGCGTGTTTCACCCTGGCAGCTTGTGCAACCCTTTCCTCAAAATCAGAAGCACCCTTTTCCTGGCTTGCTGGCAAGTTTTGGATGGGCTCTGCCCTTGCAAACCCATTGCTCACAGTCAGCAGAAAGCTTTAAAGTGCATAACAAGATGCCCTGCTCTCTGAGTCATTAGCAACACAAACTTTAGGAGTTGAGTAAGTCATTATTTCTTCCAGAAATATTGTTTTCCCTTGGTAGCTTTCCAGGCTAATGCTTCCAAAGTCTTCCTGGATGGTACAGGTAATACCCTTTCTCTTTTATGTTCATCTTAAGTTCCCAGGACAAGCTGTTAGCTGGGTATCTGTCCCTGGGCATGACATCAGTCAGCAGGGCCAAAACTTGCTCAGATTCTATTTCTTCCCTCAAAGCCTATCAGTAATCCTCAGGAAGAAAAAAAAAAAAAAAAAAAAAAAAAAAAAAAAAAAAAAAAAAAAAAGCTGTCCAATTTACAGCATATTTTCTCATCCTTAAGCAGCTGGAACATCAAGTCCTTCTGCAAAACTCACACCACTACAAAACAGTGACACATAATTAAATAATAGTTCCAGCTTAGAGCCAAATGTCTCCTAGAGCACAGAACCATTTTTCCCTCTGAAGCAATTGTTTTCTTCACTTATTGGGCAGGTCTAAGGGATCCCAGTCCTTTTTAAAAAGTCACACACAGAAATATGTGAAAGGATCTGCAAAACACATAGTGTTTTTTTAAAATAGCACATTCTTAGTGGTCTTAAAACATTGACACTACTTTTGATGACTGTCCCCAAACAATTCTTCAGCTTGTCTTGGCCCTACATAAGACAGTCACAGTGGGAGAACTTGATTCCCTTTCTTGTTACATTTTTAAGCAGTATTTGAAATTCTGACTTCATAAATCCTTTCCTTTCTCCCACCACAATCCTCCCCTTCTTTACTTCCTCTTATTAACACTGTCTTGTTAGAGCTTGGGGCTGACCTTGGCTCTTGAAAACAAAGGCAGGACTCTTGTGATCAGGCAAACACCAATAGATAAGAAAAAAATACTGAATGTCAGTGTTCAAATACTCCTCCTAAGGCAACATGGCTGTTTCCCAGTTAAAAGAGACCATGGCCACATGTGGGTCATACCTGTTTTCCACTACAGTTTGTGGGAGTTCATTTTCTCAAATGTCTTCATTGGTCCTGGTTCTGCAATAACTGGATTTCATTTCACTTCCATGGATATGAGGATTTACCCCAAATGACTTGCAAGGACTGGAAAACAATCTCATGAAATATAAAAAGTTGGAAATGCATGCATTCTGAGAACCGTTCTTTGCATGAAATTTCATCCTAAATGCCAGTCCAAACCTGCCATTACAGTTTCTTACATAAATGACATTTGAGAGTGTGAGCATTAATGGGAAAGTTACGGTCACATTAAAGCACAGTTCTTACAGTCACATTCACTTTCTCACCAAAAGAACCTAAAGCATGTCTTAAACAGACATATTACTGTTTCCTCACATCATATATTTAATTAGAACAGATAAATCAAATTACTTCCTTTGCCTGTACATAAAATCCCTGTTTAATTACAGAAGAGAAGGCCATCCTGCAGGCCATTTTGTTGCATTATAAATGTGCTGATTCACCTGATCTTGAGCCAAGCTCCACTTTAATCTTCCGAGTCTTGTTTTAGTTTGAGAAACAGCCAAACACTCCCAGTTGGGCAGTAGAGATTAGGTTTCTCATCACTATGCAGTAAAACAGACAAATAAAGTAGTTACTTTTCTGAGAGAGGTTTTGAGGGGTTTTTTCTGATAGTAAACTATTGTAATCCATAAGATTCATAAGGATTTAATGAAAAATGAGACGAGGGGAAGAGGCAGGGAATAGGGAGAGGCAATTTCTATTATGCATTTGTTAATTAACAGGCGCAGAGCTTTTGTTTGGGTCAAGAAACATGGTTGCTTTAGCTGCTGCACAGTGTCCCTACTGCCCTCAGTACCGAGTGACCCTGATCTACGTTGGTACAAATAGCAGCAGTAGCAGGAATAGGGACAGTGATGATGATCGTCACGATGATAATAACAAATTTCAGCTGTGACTGCAAAGAGTGTCCCAGCAACGAGTGACTAACAGATTTGATCCTGTTTTCAAATGCCCATCACATATCCAGAGAGAAGAGCTGCAGGGGGTAGGTGATGATACAGCTGCCTTTCTGGAACAGTGTGACCTGTGGACTCTTGCTCAGCAGCTGAGATCTTTGATTCCCATCTGTGCTTGAGCAATGGCCTGTCCCTGGCAGAAACATCCAGCTTTGGCATGGGGACTCCAGGTGCTGGAGGCTTTCTCAGCTCTTCCCATTTCAGCAGCTAATTGTGCTCAGTGTTAAATCTGGCAGGTTTCAGCTTTGAGAAACTGTATCTTGTCCTGTCTTTATCTGTTAAAGAGCCCCACAGTTTCAGGTATCCTCCCCTCCCAGTCACATACACACTCAGACTCTGACTGAATTCCCTTTTCCCTTTCTCTGCAGTTAGTTAAATGTAGTGTGCCCATCAGCCTCCCCTTCCCCAAATCCCTGCTCTCTCTCAGTTCTTTGCAGCAGGCCCCAGCCCAGTGGTAGGCACTGATGGCAGGGGGCTCTGCCATGGCTCTGACCTCCTCTCCCACCCCATACTGCTGGTGCTGGGGTGCTCAGCATTCTGTGGCCCCCAAATATGTCCTTGGGCAAGGCACCCTTGACATGGACACCCTTTGATGCCAACCTCCTGAGCACCCACAGAAGTGATACAGACCCCTTGGTCCAGGCTTTCTCACTACTTGGTTGCTCCTATCACAACGAAGTAGCCAGAGTGTTCTTTTTCCCCTCTGGCCTTCCTCAGCTGTTAATTCCTATTCGTCTGATTTTTGTGCCATCTGCAATTGTGTCCCCAGTCAACCAGAATCCTCTGTTTCTTCCATATCACTGGTGAATTCCAGACAGGCTTTTCATGTGACTCATTCCCCATGAAATACGTTTTTCCAAAATCTCCCGTGGATTGGTATTTCCTCACTAACTCTTCGTGATTCCTTCAGACCTTCAGTTAAATTGGCTGATACTTCTTCACCACTGTCTTTTAGGCAGTGACTGCAACAGGAACAGAATCAATCCCCCAGGGATTAAGTCTGCCTCTGATTTCTTACGAGCATTCTTGCTTTACCCAAAAACATTTTTTCCCATTTAATCAGACATTGAATCTTGGAATCCAGTCTTTGCTAGGAAATTTTCTTCAGCAGAATACGGTGTACATGTGAGTGCCATGGGGTCGGCAAGTTCCAACTGTACCTCAGTGAACCTGTTTCACGAATATCCTTGCTGTGTGTTCTACAAAGTTGGGTAGCCTGGAGGTGGTCGTCTCCAACAGGGAGGTGCTTTAGAGTGAAACCACACCAGACTTTGCAGACAGTAGTTTTATCTATTTTCTATAAATTTTATATCCAGAAACTGTCCTGAGTCTTCAAATGATCAGTTCTATAGTTTTGCTTCTTATTTTAGTGGAGTTCACTTTTTTTTCCCCGGTCAGATACAAGCCTGAACCATAGTAGAAAAGCAGACAGACCTGTGAAACTCAGAAGGAAATCTTTGTTTGAACAAAACAAATCAGAAGTATCAGAAAAAGTAATTAAAAAAAAAAAGTTTATGGATGATATTGTCTTTTGCTGCCAAAAGGAAGGGACAGACTAGAAATTGCTAGAGTTCATTAAATATTCTTATTATCCTGCACACTCAGTGGTGAACACAGGAGAATTGCACTCTCAATTTATGCCAGGGGACCAGTTATCTTCCAGACTCACTCACAGGACCAAGGTGAGCACCGACTTCCTAGCCAATGTAGTCACTCTACATGAGGCCTTTTAGAGGTCCAGAAGAAAGTGAACTGGAGCTCCCCAGGGAGACAAATCTGAACATCATGCAATTTCAGAACTGGCAGATGGTGAAGGCTCCCTTTGCTTCTGCTGAAGGCTGGCTAACCACACAATTGTGCTACAATGTCTGTACTACAGCAAGGGCACTAAGGATGCAGAGTACAGAGCATTAATACAAAGGAAACACGAGAGTATTTGGGGACAGTGCCATAACAGGCAGATGAAGGCAAAATCAAAACAGAAATACTCTGCAGCACACAGGCCAATCAGTCTTGGGAGCAAGTGGATAGTGAATGGTGAATGAATATGTAAACACCACATTTCTGCAGGTTTCTGGCCTGAAAACCTCAATATCCTCAACAGTCAATATCCTCATTTCCTCAATGAACAACTTACTCCTCTGGCCATGATCTTATATTTGAGATCTAAGTTGCCACCATCTCAATGTTCCTAAACCTGTAATGAATCAAAAGCAAACATCACAGACATGAACACATCCCCTACTGCCTGGCTGTTGAAGAGATAAAGAAGCCACTTTCTTTGCCAGTATCCCATGCATGTCGGAACTCAGTAATAGAATGTTTTGATCTACCAGCCTGCTATGTTGACATACTGAAACAAAAAGTGCTTCCAACTCAGCCAAAACCACATATCTTGGCAATCTGCAGCCTGTAAGACAACAAAGACGTAGTCTGAAAACTTGGCAACTGTTCTGGCACGCTACACCTTGGGATTAGAGAGTCAGTCACGCTATGCTGGCTCTGGTTTTACCGTAATGCAATAACACAATGGGAAATTCTGGAGTGTTGGTCCTCAACACATCGTCTCTGCTGGCCTTCAGGAGCTGCTTCAGAAGCAAGGTAAATCTCTGAGCCAGGAAGTTATGCTCCCTTCCATAATCCCCTCCTGGTGAATGAAAGGGGTTAAATGGAGGAAAATACTGCTTACTGCAACTCCCTTTCTCTTACTTGCCTGTTCTCTACCGCAGGTGTTTGCTAAGACCTGACCATTGCACCATGAATATAACACTTGCACGTTTTTTTTCAGACACTAACAAACACATTGAGAGATCAGATAATAGATTCAGCCAGGCATCCTCGAGGCAGATTACCAGAGGTCTCTATGCTTGCTGAGAAGACAGTGCATTGGCATGTTCCTAGTAGGATACTAGGGTGCAGGAGAGTGAAGGAGAGAAAATGAGAACAACTTTGGGCTTTTAAGAGGCCCAAGGGCAACTTCCAGCAGCAGGCATTTATCAAATGTAATGCCTTGTGGATGGACTGTGATACCTAAATTAAAAAGCCATTGTGCTTATTGCTTAAACAGGGAACTAGTAAACACCTGGGTGAGTTTTATTAACTCTAACACAATGCTGAAAACACCAGAGCCATGTTAATCTCTGCCACATCAGGATCCGGCCTCACTCTGCAGAATGATGTCTGTGAGAACATTAAATCAGTGGGTGAGGACTTAAGAAAATATAAAGAATCTACTGTAAAAGTCCTATAACACAATGCATTTCACCTCTTTGGGCTAAAACCGGTGAATAAATGGTGTGCCATTGAAATGGTGCTGTTAGATGGAAAAAAAAATAATAAGAAAAAAAATTGTTGTTTCACTGCAGATGAAAAAAGGACAGAAGAATTTATAGGAAAATCAGGTGTGATGTATACCAGGCAAAATAACCGAAATGTTCTGAATAACACATCTAGTAGGTATACATCAAATATATATATGCCTACTAAATGTAAATACAGCATATTGATGAAAAGCTGTAGGGTTTCTGCAAAGTGAAGTCATGTCACAAACTTCTTAGAGTTATCTGAAGGCAACAAATGGGCAAACAAATCAGATCTCATTCGTATTCTCTAGCTGAGTTTCTAGAAAGCATTTGAAGTGGGTCACTCACTGGAGACTCTTAAAGAAGTTAAAGTGATCTAGAAAATGAGAGAAAGAGAGATTTTTCAGGTGGAAAAAGGCTGTTAGAAGTTAAGGATTAACAGTGCCAATAACGTGTTGTTGTAAAGATACGTCTTCTTACTGTCTGTTCTGTCACACCCAAAGGGCACTCACACCTTCCTTCCCTCCCCTTGAAAACTGGGATCAAGTCAGTCACAATTTTGTTCATTTTTTTTCCTTTTGAAAAACAAGAATCTGTTCATAACTTGAGGATATAGTACTGTAGATATTTTCCCTTTCCAGTGTCACTTAAGAGGGAAACACTGGCACCACTGAAGAAAGGAGGCAGCAAGAGTGCCCATTCTGGTGACAGAGGATCAGACATTGTGCCTGTGTTTGGCAAGGACTTGGTGAACAGTAAACCAATGATTCTACATTCAATACCAGCAGGAGCTCTCGAACAGGCAACTATAAAATCAGTTTGGAATTACTTAGAAGACTGCAGTCTTACTCAGCAAGACTGAAAATAATCAGCATGGGGATCCGAAGAACAGTCTCTGACTGGGTGGATAAGTTGGAAGCATTAGATCCAGATATTTCTTAACTTCAGTAAGGTTTTAAGTAGTATCACGTGATACTCACAAAAGCAAGTTAATTGACATTGATATAAATCTAATGCACCCAGCTGGTTGGAAATACAGTTTGAAGGAACACATCTCAGGAATTTGGTGTCCATCTTTATATGTGCTCCTGCAAGGGCCTTTCCTGAACAAAGTAATCAACATTGCAGTGAACAGCTGAGAGGACAGAGATGAGTGGGCTGAAATGTGACACACCATGTTGGAAGATTAGTGAACCATCAAGGACGAGAATTCAAACTAAGTGTGAGGAGTCACAAAGAGCAAAACCCAAATAAGGATGACATTCAGAAATTACAGTGCATGATGAGATACTTGAGAAAGAAAAATCAAGCATGTAAACAAGTGCTTGGTCAAAAAGGGAGGCCAGGGTTTGAGGCTGATTCTAAGCAGAATATGAAGTAATAATTTAATGCTGTTAATTCATCTCAGCTGTACTAGTAGCAGCATCATGCATATCTCACAGGAGATAATGACAGCTTTCATCTCTTTCCCAGAAAAGACCTCAAATGCCACATTGTGTTTGGTTACAAAAGACGTGGAGAAACTGGAGAGAGAGAGTCTGGGTTACAAGACGTTGAATCATGTAAGAGAAGATTGTTCTTGCTTACTCCAGGCACAAGCAGGTTTGGGGAGGGTGATTAGATAGCAATCTTCTGACAGATTGCTCTAAAGGTTATTTGGGAGAGGACTGTGATAAACTTATCTCCACTGTTACTCAGATAAAATAAAAAGAAATTATATAAATTTGCAGCAAAGATTTAGTTTATGTGTTGGGAAAACTCCAACCTTTTTGACAGTTCTCCTAAAACAGCAGAATAGACTCATTAGGAATGCTGACACTTTGCAGAAACACACTGGACAAACCCTAAATGCAGTTCCTTCTTTCTCGATTTTACATAGATCTTCTCTAAGGACTCTTCCAAATACCGTCTTCTGAGTCTACAATTTCATTTTGAAATAGCAAATCTTTGAAGTTACACATATATATATAAATACACTAGGTTTTATTCACACTGAGATTTAGTCAACTTTATATTCAGTAATAGCTGGCCTGCTTGTTGCATACTTCATTGATTTATGTATGACTGTTATGATATCTGCTGTTCTCAGCTCTGCCAAAGAACATGCTGACCTTATAGGCTTTACCAACAATTTTTCTACCATTCACCAGTAAATGAGGAAACAATTATGAAAGGTGATGATTCTACAGTATCTGCTGTCCATGCTGTGATACTGCCTACAGGCTATAACTGAAAATCCACTGAACGAGCACAGCCCGTGTGAATCACTGTTACGAGGTGTTCAGTACATTTACAGCTCCATGCACCCCTATAAAATCCCATTGTGGTTGCCAAGAACATGTCTCTAAGATTTAAAGATTTTTTTTTTTTTAACTGCTGAGAGGGAACAATAGTCTGACAAAAATTAATTCATAGATGTGAAGTTTTGATCAGTATTTTGTGAAAACTGGTAAGAAACCTGCTGATAAATTGTGTGGCATCTTTATAGAACAGAATATACTGAATACAAATAGGAAAGAGATGCCTTATAAGTGAAAAGATAAATTCTAATCTCAGTCATTACATACTAACTTTTTTTCTCTTCCCTCCCATTAATATGTTCTTCAGTTTTTAATTTTCTTTTTTAGGTGACACTGCTTTTGTTACTGATTGGATTGCTACAGAATACTTTGTGAAAGCCAGGGTTGTTTTCTTTCACCAGAAGTAAATGTGAAGTTCTCATTTAATGAAAATAGAGTATAAAAGAAAGCTTCTTAAGTTTTTAGAACATCTATCTATCCCAATGACCATCAGTACACAGGCTGTCAACTACTACCATCACTGTTTATTCACCCAACACAGATTTTCTGGTTTTCTTCACAGGCCGGGCTTTGTAGAACAGACACAGAGGTATTACCTGTAATATCTGTGCTTGTCTTGTGTCAGATTTCGTAAAAAATGGAACATCACCTGCTTCACAGACCCTAAAAATTGGCCACAGTTAGGAGGTGGCATCCAGAGAATAAAATGCCGGTCTCACATGAACATCCAGTAATAGATGGAAGAAAAAACCTAAGACTGAAGGAAAACAATTTAAAGCATCTTTCAGACAAAGCATGCTTGAATTAGAGGCTGAAAAAAAAAAAAAGGCACAAAAATGGAGTGATAATAGTGAGAAGATAACCAGTAATGTGTGGTAAATTTATTTTTTTCATTCATTGTTCTCCTGATTGTCCTAGAGCAGAAATCTTTCACCAAAGTGTAGCGTTAATAACATGGGTCAGGCCTGGCTTAACACCTCTTTGACTTAATGTCCTATAGGAGACAGCAACAGCAATTTTCAGCTGACTGCTATGGAAACATAGCTATTTTTCATGCAGATGTATCAACATGTGAAATTCATGGGTTTAGGTGGAACAGATCTGAAATTCAATGGCTTTTCATCGTATAAAATCTTCTGTCATTTTGGTTACACTTGCCATTTGGAGATTTTGTATTAATCCCAGCCTGTAAACCAGAGCAACATTACTGAATACGAAGCTGAGAGAACAATCCAAGCAGCAAGGGTTGTCATGAAAACCTAGACAATCACATTTTGAGCAGTCTTGCTTTATTTCATCAATTTTTGGCTAAAAAGATCAGGTGAGTAGCTAAAAACCTGCTGGTCTCATGGCCTCTTGTCCGCAGCCACTTTCCAGAGGAGAGGAATTGTGTTTGAATTTTTGATTGTTCACCCTCCAACACATCAACTACCAGCCAATTAAGCACTTGTGCAAATACATTCTTGTCCATCAATTATCTACAGAGTCTGTGTGTTATGAATGAGTAACACTGCTTTTTCCCTAGGTTTGTTCAGGACTTGGCATGAATGTCTTTATGAGTTAGTTTTGTGTGCCATTTTTTTTGCCCTGAAAATGCCTGAAATAATTTTAAGGTTTTAGGACATTCTGCCTCTGAATAGAACATATTTTAAAATACTTATAATGTGGAAACCTGCTATGTGTCCTACAGCCCCAAAGAAAGTACTCAAAAAGGGAAAAAGATGAGCAGAGAGGGTTTTGACCTGTCCTTGTACCCTTTGGATGACATTGGTCCAGCAGTCCAAGGCACTGCAAGTTGTCCTAGATCCTGCAAAGAGCAGCATTTCTGGACAGAAGTGCCTCTGCATGATTTTACCACTCCTGGTGGCCAGTAGAGCCAGTCCTGTTCCTGGCACATTTCTCATGGCCCTGCTTGGGAGTTTATTAGACTACTCTTCCTTGCCATCTTAATTCCTGGCCTGTAGTGTCATCCCTCTTCATTTCCAAAGCCATAACACCCCTTCCACAAATCTCTGTCCCTCTCATCCAGAGCACAAACACGTTCTCCAGCTTCTGGGTAATACAATTGTGAACGTGATTATTTTGGTCCTGTATACATAAGTGAATTGCAAAATTATATTCATATCCTGTCAGATGGTTGAAGTAAAAAAGGTGTTGTCTTTTGAACAGCCAACAATGTGAGAGACTTATCCACATGATAATCTGATTATATTTCTCATAGCGGACCAAGTATTCAATCATGTGCTTTCTTCTATTTAAACTTACAATCTTCATAAAAGATACTGAAAGACAATTTTAACACCTGTACTAATAACCTCTGAGAACAGAGAAACAGTACAATGGCAACAGAGATAAGCAATGGGAGGAAATTAAATCAATAGGCTTACTCTGCTATGCAAATTTAAATATTTACATTTGTGGGATTAATGCCTAATTGACATGATTAAGAAAAATATTGGCTTTTCATTGGGCAAATTCCATTCATATATATGGTTCATGAAATGAAGAAATCTGGGAATATGTGATGCTGGAAGAGATGTGAAAAATGAGGACTGGTGTAAAAGTGAAACCTGAATATGAAATTGCAAATCAAGCTGCCACAGTGGGGGCAACCTCCTAGCAGAGCAGGTGATGGATATTCTTGTGTTTTGCTGAGCTAATAACATGGGCTGTAGCCTGGGCAGAAAGAGAGCAACAGTTAAATTCTGCACTGATTACAAGTTTATAGTCCTACTCAGTCTGTTTAAATGCAGTCAGTGCCTGAATATATGACATTATTATGCCTCAGCCAGGTGATTGTCAGCTCTGATCCTGTAATGGCAACTTTTCTTAACCTGAAAACACCCTACACAAGATGCGTAGCCTCAGCTGCTCCCTTTTAACTAGAAAAGTCTCACTGATGCTTGATGCTGCAGCTGTGACCTTACCTTGGCAATTAGTCACACAAGTACCGTTCTGCAAAAAAATGTACTCAAATACTCATACTAATGATGATTATATTTGTCCTCTAAATCTAATTTCCAGGGGTAATTCTTTCAGTCATTGTTTGGGGCTGGATGGGTAAGAGAGGATCACTTCATGGTCTCCTGCCAACAGTGCAGATGAGAGGTGAGGAGCAGAGACACTGCTTTCCTCATCCATCCACTGTGTCTCCACTTGCTCTTTGTAGTGTTGAAAAGTTTTTTACAATGAATGATGCCAGTGACTTGTTTACTAAGAAATCTGGGCCTTGGATGGATGCAGAGTTGAAGCAGAGGAATGAGGAGGAGTTAAAGAAACAGCAAAAGGAACTTCAGTGGTTGTACTCGTTATCCTAGGATAGACTTTGGACTGTGCACCTAATCTCTCAGGAATTATTTGGGTGAACTGGTGACTCGAGGATGTTTATTATTTTAAATACCATCAAACCATACAGATGAAATTTACTGAATAATAAATCTGTAGACAGATGAACTCTGCATATTGTCATATACCACTGTAAATTTGGGAGAAAAACAAGGTTTTTCTTACCACATTTAACTGGGCACAGAACAGAAGGGTTTAGGAATTTATAGCCAATGCTTTCCTCCATTAAAAACAAGAGATTTGTAAATTACTGGCTTAATTAAACTCAAATCATGTCAGCAGGACCACCTTGGGGTCATTATTGTTTCTAGAACTTGACCTTTTTGAGTGATGTCCACAGGAGGGAAGAGCAAAAGTGGGGTGGAGCACGGAATGAAGCACACTGCAGATAATTAAAGGATGTAGGGAACTGAGTACAAAAATCCATTGATTCCTGTTTTATTTCAGCTGGTGGCCAGTGCAGGAAGCATATAAGAAGCACAGAAAATAAGAATTCCTCATCGGCCCCAAATGGTTCATAAAATGCAAGTGAAACTGCCGAAGGCCCTTAGGAGACAAAGGCACCTGTTTTCCTGCTCCCAGTTACAGAGACAGGTTGCTCTATGTGGCCATCTCTTTGCTGTACCCAGATTTTACAAAATATAAAGGCATTTGAGAGGAATGAATGTGGAACGTGTCATAAGGAGAATTAATCTGTTTTCTCCCCTTCAACAAATGTCATCAGCCCTGTGTGCGTGAGAGGAAAAGACAGCAGCAGCAATGCACAGCTATGAGTGGCAATCCCAGGCTGCAAACAAGCGTGGATCTGCAAAGCCCTCTTCACAGGGCTGGCAGAGAGAGAAAGGGGGAGTGCAGATGTTGTGTGGGAAGGGTCTGTGACAGGTGACCCCATGCTCCAAGTTTCTTTAACTTCTTTTAACTTCCAATAGAAATCCCTCAGACACCAGTGTTTTCTATACAGAGAGAAATTATTCTCTCTGTGCAGTGTTTAGAGTATAATACAAATTACAGGCCCACTTGGATGCTCACAGGAAATGCTCCATTACTCATCCAGTTGTCAGCTTCTTGTTGATAATATGCAATAGAAATAACTATTAATACTTACAGTGTGGCAAAATGGGAAAGTAAATACCTAAGAAAGCAGTGGTTCTGACAGCAGGCAGTCTTTTGAGAAATGACATTTTCTATGATTTTAAGCCACATGTGCTGGCTAACAAGATCACCTTCACCAGCTGAAAACATCGTGTCATTAACTGAGTCACATAATGCCAATAACCTTAAACACAAAGACGTAAACCCCTTGCTTTATCCAATGCCCTACAAGACACCAAACACAGACTTGGACCCTACCCTTGGCAAAGGACTGGCAAAAACACTGTGTTTTTCACAGGCACCTTTAAACCCAGCAGCAGAGCTCAAGGAATACTGCAGGGGATTGCTTCCCAGCTTACTTCAGCACTGGCCTTTCCACCAGTCACGCTCCGTTGGGTCTTGCTGGGTGTCCTCAGCAGCAGAGATGCCCGGCATCATTATGCACCAAAAAACAACAAAGAGAGCTCAGATGGCTTCAGAGGAAGTGGGATCTGCAGCCCAGGCTGAGGGGAGCTGACAAAGAGCGAGGAAAAGTCAGGCTTCAATAACTCTTAATGACAGCTCTCGTTAGCACTAAAAAAACAACTCAGCCATCGTGGTGTGAGTCAGTCTGAAGGGGTGCCCATCGCCCTTGTGCTGCAGGTTGCAGAACCATGAAGGAGGCTGTTGTCCTCAAAATCAATAATGCAGAGCCGCAGCAAAAAGCGTGCAATGCCCCAATGCAAAGTCACTGCTGTCTACCAGACTGGAGACTGACTGCTGCCATTTCAGCCACTCCATCTTTTTGCAGGATCCTGTTTAACCCATCAACCTACATTGTTGTTTCAAGTGGGAAAAAGTAAGTTGTTTCAGCAAAGTCTGACTTCATCTTCTTTCCCAGGCCCCTTGATCAGCCCCTGGAATGACTGGTGTAGATGGACACTCACAAATAGCACAGGCTGGAAAAATCACAAATTAATTACCATCCTTCATTTTTCTCATTTCTTAGTATTTATTTGACTAACAGAAAGGAAGGTTTAACATTTTAGAAAGCTCTTATCACCCTTTCCAGCTTTTACTGGAAATAAAAACTGTTGAAGCAAAAATCAGTAGTCAGGATTTGTAGGAGTCAATGGATTCCCAAGCTTTCAAAACTCCCAAGAAATGCCATATACTTGAACTTTTTCCTTATCAGTCCCACTGAGCCCTTGGATATCTTTTTGGCTTTAGGAGCATTGTACCTGCCAACATCACAGACAAAATCTATCCAAGTCTTAGTACTTTGGCCACATCTCCTGTGATCCTCTACTGGATAAACCTTTTTCATCACTCACCTCTCAGTGATTTTCTTGTGTCAAGAATGGGCTACATTCTCATTAGATGAATGAGACAAAGTGAAAATCCAGCTGCTGATATTTCCTTTCTTCTGAGAAAAAATAATATTTATTTACTATGATTTGTGATGAAATAGGTTGTGAAAGCCCCAGTGGAGACACAAGCCCTGGAATGATCTGGGCTATACATGAGATATGGCTACACATCCTGAAAGTTTACAGTCTAAAATAAAAAGACAAACAACTCTGATGTTATTGCAGACAAAGAATATCACATATCATGAAATTAAACTGTCCCAGTGGGAGAGAGATTTGTTTGGGTCTGTGGATAAGACTGGCAGAAATTCATCCCCCGAGAGTAACAGTATAAAATATGAGCTTAGAACAACATCAATTACCATACATTTAATAATTTAAATGACGTATACTCCATCTGTGCCTCAATTAACACCAGACTAGCCCATTTATTTCAGTGCTTGGATATCTTCTCTACTGTCTGGATTTCTGCTGTAATACTGATGGAGTAATGTTTTATCATCAATTTCTGTTTCTCAGGAATTTTCATTCTGTAAAATAGCTCTTTGTGGCAGCTATCTTGAACTCACAATAACTTCACATCAAGAATTCAGAGGTATCATATGACTGTTATTTTAACATCATTTGTGTATTCAGTTCCACAGAATTATGAAATGTAATTAGGAGAAAGGGTTTAGAGAATTTACATGTAAGATATTTCACAGTCATTAGCAACATCAGCAAAGCCCTGTTGGACCAACACAGGAAGGCAGAGAGAAATGCTCCTATTTTTCTAGTGTTCTGGAGTGGTTTTCCCATTTGTTGACTCTAGACATTTTTTTCAAGCAAAACCTAGTTCCAGGAGCATGGGAAATTGCCCTAGATTTATATTCATACACTGTGGAGGACGAAAACCTGATCCTATACAATCAATCACTTTCCATTTCATTTCAATATGGAACCGCATGACAGCACACTGGGGAAAATGGAAATGTAATGGTATCACAGCTGCTCATGGGCACATTAGCAGGAGGACAAACCCAAGATAATACTGAGTTCAGAAGTTCAGATCCAGCACAGGGTTATAAAAATTAAATTACAACCTTTGCTAGACTCGAATCCTTGGAGCAACTACTCCCCTGACACACACACACACACATGGTGTCTTGTGTCCTACAGCAGAATTACTGGGTTGCTTAAAATGACAACTTTCAAGTGTGAGTATTTCTTCCCTTCCCTTGCTATCTTCAGTAATTTCTCAGAAGACCCATGACCTTGTTCTTTCTTTGATAATTCTGAAGTTGCAAACCAACAGAACACCAATTTTGGAATACTTTTAAATACTATTTTTTAGCATAATGGAAATGTCATAGCAATAGCCCAATGCATGCACATGTATTAATAGCTTTTTTTGGCAGGAATAAAAAAGTCTAAGAAGTGAACATACTTCTCAGTGTATGTAAAAGCCTATTGGATTTTAATGCCTTGGTGTGAAAAATCAACATTTAACCCAACAAGGTTCTCACCATGTTTGGATGGAAGCATCACTCCAACATCAAAACGGTTACCAGGACAGCTGGAAGAGTGGGAAGGAGAGAAATGCTGCAGGGAATGTGCAGGGTCCAGCTCCTCCCATAAACTCATGCGCCTTCACTGGCCGACAAACAGGCTGCCCCAAAAGGGCCACCTGAGCCAGGGTAAGGCTTTGTGATGGTTTTCACACTGCTAAAGGCATTTGTAGGTATTTGTAGGAAATGTAGCTCCCTGGCACCTGATGCCCACCAGCTCCTTCACCCACACTCCACAGTTCAGAGAGGGCAGAACCACAACAGGAATCTTCCCTGATTTTTGTTTTCATTGCTGATCCTGAGTTTCTTTGCTGTTTTAATTCAGAGCAGAGACTGCAGGAGGAAGAAGCTGTGGGGTGAGGACTAGGGTCACTCATGTATCTCTTGGGAGGGTTCCTGCCAACTGCAGCTAAAACCATGGAGGTTTTTGTGGGACAGCAAAGGAACGGACCCATAAGGAAAGGCCAAGAGGGACACTGAAGTAATTTAGTGACATGATGCATTTGTTGCTGTGACTTGCTGCTGTGCTCCTTTCTGACAGTGATCCAAGGAAACTATCAGATGGGCAGAGGATGTGTACTGAAGAGATTTATTGACTTGTGTGACCCCAAAAAGACCTAGCTGGTGCTGTGTTCAGTGGGTCTCTAGTTTGTATTCATTTGCTATTTTCCTAACAAGATTTTTCCTCTCTCTCTCACTCGCTCTTTGTCTCTCTCTCACACACTCTCTCTCTCCATCTATCTTCCATCTGAGAATGAAAAATTACACTTTTAAATCTGAATGTAAGGCTGCCAAACATTGCAGTAGGGTTTGGCAACACTTGGATGATTACTGAATTCCTCGTTGCAGTGAGCATCTCACTGCAAAATGACAATATCTTCTAAAACAATGGATTTCATAGCAAAAAGGGATTACATCCCAACCCAGGGAAATGTGCTGAATGCAATATCCACCATGCCTCTGCATCACAGGAGACATCCATCACAATTTGGCCAAAAGCACTGCAACAGTTACATGTCATCGTGATTTGGCAAAAGCAGTCAAACAAAGAGCTACTGAAGTAAAGTTACTGAAATACGCTTCCTTCAACATACCTTGTATAATATTTCTCCTCCCAAATTTATGGGTTTTTTCTCATCTTTAGGAATCACTAGAACTACAGCTCCCCTCTTTTAACCTAGGGTCACTCTATTTCTTAATCTTTTGGTTGGCCCACCATAGTCTCATGCCATTCTAGCAGCATTTCACTGCAAGTAAAATCTATGTACCAATTTGTACTATGCATTTCCTTTTCCTTCATGCCTAGATTTTACTAAAACGCTTCTATACTTACATAGTCATCTACAACAAACTAAAAAAAACACTTCAAAACTTATTTCTTTCCAGGAGGGAAGGAAATCGGCTTTGCTACTGTTTCATTTATAGGATCCCCTTAGGGGCTTGCATACATATGTTTTGCTGCAGGCTTACTGCATCGCCTGTGATTTCCACTCAAAGGACCCTGCAACAAACAAAAATCATAATCTTTTCCCCCCATCTATTTTAAACAATATCAGAGAGTAGAGAAGAACACTCATTTGTCTTTTTTAAAATGATATTTTAATTACTCATGTCATGCCTCAGCAAAATGGGAAGCCTTTTGTTAAAATGGGGCTTAATTGCATTACGAAGCCTTCATGGGACCCTTGCACATAAAGCGCTTTTCTTCAGACTTTCAAGACCTAAATTTGCAGTTGGCTCCTGACCAGCGCACTCGAGCAGATAGGCACGTAGGTAGCGGGCAGACCCCGTGTTGATGAAGTAATCATAATTGACTGCCTCGCATGTGCTATTCCACAAATTTGCCCGCAAACAAAAATTGAATCCGCATGTTGGTTTGCATTTTGAATTCATTCAGAAAAAAACCCTAACCTAAAAAAAACCCCAAAGAAAACCAGCCCTTACTATGTCAGAAAGCATGAAGACACCTTCACGGACTGTTGGCTACGCCTCAACAAAGCTTTACAACAATCTGTTAGACAAAAAAGAGACTGATGCAGATACCTTAATAAGCATCCCATCTGTGAGGTCATCGGGATATTTCAAACAACTTTCAGCTCTCATTAGTTTAGTGGACTCCACAAGCATGTGCTTATCTTTTGTAACTTTTGCAGCCAAACTTCCTGGGAAAGCCTCTGAGCTGGGTGACATTCCTACCCATGGGTCAGTCTGCAGTAATGAGCCACCAATTTATGTGTCCTTTGCACTCGCAGGCAGTATATGTTTATACTAACCCTTATGTTGAGATTTTTTTCCTTTATCCATGTAATTCTCTGGGTTCTACCATGCAAACCTCATTTTTTCTAATAGGCTACAATTAGGATATCCAAGCTGTTGATCACAGTTATTTGCAACACTGATGGGCATTTTCCAAGAACAAATGCCATTTTATTTTTTTACTATATTAGCAATGGAATGTGTAACCGAGATTGTGCCTGAAAAGTAATAGTGACTAGTGGAGTTGCAGGCCCATGGGAATCCTTATCAGCTCTCTGGTTTTGTACCTCAATTAACACAGAAGGTATAGCATAGTCTATTGCTTCTCATAAAATACACTATGCATGACGTTGCACGGAAATGAGTTTTACAATTTTTCAAGTCTACTAGGCCTGAATGAGTGAATGGGTATTTATTACAATTTCTTACAGTTTTATGCACTTGAAAGGGATAAAGCAGGTTCATCAGCACTTGCCCACATGTTAGGTCTTCACTGCACTAATGAGTACCCCTTTAAAGGGGATGTTGTAATGCTATTTTCTTTTCTAAGAACCCCCATGTCTGTATTCAGAATTTGCTGGACTGAACCATTCCGCTACTTAAGGTACAAGAGGGTAATATCCACAGTCCTTATTCAGATCTTTCTTCAGCTGCTGCTGTTTTCTGAGTTTTGTATGAAGGACATGAGTGGAAAAAGAGAACTGGTGAAACACTAATGACAGATGCAGTATGAAGAAGTAAGAAGAGATGCCACAGAATGTTTGTCTGCAGGACCATAAAAGGTAAAACCAAAACTTTTGAATAGGATGGAAAAAGCAAGGGTGACCTGAGGAGTGAGCCAAAAGGTGTGTGCATGTGCATGGTTGGAGGGGTGTCTGTCCAAGGCAGGACAAATGGACAAATATGATTTGGGGAAGAAAGTGAAAAAATGGAAGCTAAACAGAAGATATTTCAGTATTTCAGGAGTGATGTAATCAATATCCAGACTAAAATTTTTGTGGGAAGGCTGACATAGCAGTAAAATAGGGAAGAGATTACAGAAAAATGCCTGAATGGGAACAGTGTAAATGAGGAGTAAATCGTCAAAGATTAGCATCATCTGAAAATCCCAAGGTGAGCAGGGCAATGATGAAGGTTAGAAAGGACAGAGTAAGATGGGAGAGACCGATTTCATGCTTGGAGGTATTCTGTATTCTGATCACATTTCATATTTCAATTGTCCTCATTTTCATCCACCGTAAAGAGAACAAGAGTTTAATTCCCTCCTTTATTAACTTTCTTTCTCCAGCACTGTGCGTTGGCTCACTTAATGTGCGCAACTTCTTTTTCAAAGGAAATAGAAAACATTTATGGGGCACCACATGACTTGAATAAGGAGGGAAAAAGCCTCCATTCCAGACTTTCTCAGCTACCAAATGCCTAAAGAGGTTCCTCTGCCTTCCCACAGATTCCAACCAAAATTAATAAAACCTGGGAAAAGTCTGCTAGGAAGAATCACTCAGGTCATATTCCATGAGCAGGAAGAACCTTGAGTTTGGATGTAATGGGATCTTTGGGTTTGATAACAATTACTCTCATTTCCTTCTTTATGTCTACCTATATGCAATTTTTATTCTGCCTTGACTATTTACAGCTTGCAGTAAACACCAGCAATATCTTTTCTGTTGGTACTTCTCATAACTACTCTTTCACTTAAAAGGTGTCTGGAACGACATCAGTGATCTGCTTTCCCAGGCAGGCTGACTTCTAGGTTTCTCCCTTTACTCTTCTTGTACTCCCTAACAAATCCTATAAAATGTGACCTTAATCTCAACAATCATCACAGGCTTAGTGATGTTTATTTGTGTTTTACTGTCAGTTTTCATTTTTACAACTTGTGTGCTCATACGGAGTCAGTGTGGTTTCCTTTCATTGTTCCATAAAACAAAGTAGCTCACATTTGAAAAGGGAATTTCAACCACAGTAAAATCCTTTTCCTGTCTTAGAGAAAAATGTTTCTGGGGTGGGTTAAACACTATGTTTTCCACATGCAAACCTGATGCAATTCGGAACAGACAAGTAAAATGCATTGTTGGACCACAGAAAAAGTGAGGTGAGGAAGAGAGGTTAAATAGCTAGTCCTGGGTAATGAGAAATAAATGCAAATAGTAGCCAATGCTTTTCAATTTACTTCTGCAAAGATATATATATATAAAAACAGTATTTGCATAGGAGACTGAAGATTTGTGTGTGTTTCATGATCCTGAAGTAGCACACAAAAACCATTTATGAAGAACAAAGCTTTTGCTGTGGTTGTCCTTGGAAGATGTCAGCTTTCCTATAATTTGTGATATGGGATATTAATTTTGGAACTAACAGCAGTATAGACATCTAGAAAGAGAGAAAATTTAACCCAAATCTTCTAATAAGGTCTTGGTCTCCTCTCTTATAAAGTCTTCTCAGGCAGCCCCTTCATAAGGCTTGCAGTAAAAGCAGAGGGTAATGTTTAAGGCAGCTCAGATAGCAATATTTCTTTGGGTTTTTTTGAACTGATACATCTCAGACTCATGATTCACAACATCATGGTAACTGTCCTGCAGAACCAGGTTAAACAATACAGTTTAGTGCTTTCAACAACAGTTTAATGACAGGTTGTCAATAATCGGTTCGCTTATTCTGATTATTAGGAAAGCAACTAATCTGTAAGATGCCCTTTCTCTCTGTTTGCTGGAAGGTCCAAGAGATGCAATAAAGGCAGCTTTACTTCTAGGAGCCTGGCATAGCCTCGCACGCTGCCATCTCCACCTGCAAGGGCACACAAACGCTGCCTGGTTCTAGCCCCACAAAGCACTGACCTCAAGCTGCAGATATGTGCTTAGTGATACAAAGACTTACAGAAATGTAAAAAAATGTAAAGCAAGTAAGATCATCAGGAAGAACAACAACTGCTGTCAGAAACCTGATTCATTCTCTGTAAGACAAACAAAAGCAGCATTTAGGGGTAATTATTAGCTGTCCTGTGCCCTTCATAGATTAATGACTCTATTATAGGGTGTTTTGGGGGGGTAGACATAGCCTAGATCTCAACACAGTCATTTAAACATGGGTGTTTAGAAGCATCTAAACCACGTTCTGGATCTCTTTGCTCCCACGTGCCACACAGAAGTTTATGCGTACTTCGTAGATTCTGAGTAATTTTATATATCCTGCGCAGCTGTCTCAAACCCTCAGGTATGAGAAATTAGTGATTCAAGAATGTACAAGCAAACTCCTACAGTTTATAAGCGGCAGAGAGTCTGCAGGGCAGTACCCCCCTGGCCCAGAGCCCTGCCCCTAATCAGACCATGAGCGTCATCCCAATGTAAAGTGACAATTCCTTCAGCAGGTGGTAGTCTAGATTTGTCAGTAAGCAACAGGAGAGTGGAGAGGATGCTCAAAACCATGGGTGAGAAGGGATCCTGCCCACATATTGACCCCTCTGCCCCGGGAACATTCCTCTTTGCAAACGCGGCATGAAGTGCTGGAGAACCTGCCTCGCTCCTGGATACACCGCTTTAGTTTCTCAAGCCTGGAAGGCTCTTTCCTCCCTTAGGACATCATCCGAGGAAGGAGACAGCAAAGCCAGGCCTGAAGTAGTAGCATATAATCTGCTATTCATTGGTCAAATGGTCTTACCCTGTGCTACCATAGGAAATGCAAAGGCTTTAGCCATCCCAGCAAGGCTGTGCCATTCAGCACCAGATCACAGTGTCCACAACCTATCATTTCTGGCTAGCTGACCTACCCCAGTGACGTGGGAGCCCACACAGGTCTAAGGGAAACCTAGTGCATTCTGAATTGCCAGCCTGAAAACAAGATAAATTTCTGTCAGATTGTCATTAGACTGATTTTAATCTTACAGAGCTAAACAATCCCTTCTGCTGAAGGCTCCAGATGGGATAAAAAGAATGCAAATAGCAGTTGAATCAGTGTGATAGAAAGGGAAGATTGGGAGCAGAGCCTTGTTTTCTACTATTTGAAACCCAGCCAATGAGTCATTTAATCTGCAGTGACATGTATAGTACCAGTAGCTTGTAAATAAGATGATTAATATAAATTTTAATTTTTTTTTGAGATGCGAAGTTGAAGATAGTGTCCTGTAGGCAGGTGGAACACCACCTCTGGCAACATCCAAATAGTCTGAAAGAATCAAGCATCAAATTTCTTTCAGTAACTGTGTAAGTACTTAGCCAATTTCAGCAGATACAATCTCATTAATAACATTTCTTGCACTTTCTTTCACGTTGTTTTCAATTGGATCTTTTTAAGGTTTTGTTTTGGAAATGAACTGATATAGAGAGGTGTTTTAAAATTAAATCCCCTCTTTTCACTAATATTTACTTTTTTCCCCGTATCTGACTAAGCTTGTACTGCAATAACTCTGTGCTTTCTAATCTGGAAAGGTGCCTCATGCTTAACCAGTAGATGCTGATTGGTTTTTTCCTGCTCTGTATTTATATAAGAATTGTTAAGGGAGATAGCAGGTCAAAAAAAAAAAAAAAAAGATTGTGGAAAAGTAGCCATGTAAGAGTCACCCTTTCAGCTTGCATCCTCCATTTACCTTTAGTTGACATCTAGTTTTAGTAGATATTTAAAATAAACCAAAATAAGAGACTCAAAAAGTGCATTTGGGTGCTCACTCTACTCAGGCTGGAGCCGCACACAGGTTTGGCACCAAGGTAAAAGAGGAATGGCAACAAAAGGAATTTATGATGGCTGTGCAAGATCCTCATTGTCTTGTGTGAATCTTTCCAGATTTAATTTGAAGTCTCATATGGAGAAACTTCAAGGGTTGCCAATTGCTTCTAGCATTAACCCACATTTCAACAGATTCAAATGACAAATTTAAATCTCTCTTTTACATTAAAAGTAATAAAGTATTTTTTTTCAAAAGAGTAAAAAATTTGTAAAATAAATCGAACTGTAGCTTTCATATTATTTCTTAATTGTTCAAATCCCCCAGTCCCCTTCAACCCCATGCAGCAGATATCCCACTTTCAAAACATTTGTTCCAGCACCTACTACAGTGATTTTATTAAGGTGATTCCATTTCTGCTGTGGTTGAAATTGTGGTGGTGATTTTGCTGTACAGTTCACCCATAATAACTCAGGAAAAAGAGCCAAAGAGAAAGCCAAGTATGGATTAGACTTCTGCAAATGTTTCTGTACAGATGGAAGCACATTCACAAGTGATCTCACTGAAGTGATTGGGATGAAACACCACTCAAAAGCTATAGGTAAGTGCTTATAGTAAGGTACGTAATTAAGCTTCCACAGCCAACAGACATAATACATTTATTATGGGGAAGTAAGAGCATGGACAAACCCTGCAGGCAACTAATGAAAGGACTTCAGAGTTTCTTGCTGCAGTTAAATGATTCCTATTAGAGCTCCAGCCAAATGCCCCGTTGGACGGAGAGTACGGATTCAGTGTTGGCTGTGGAACAGCTACCCGTACCTGAGAGAGGTTTACACTGAAGAAAAGCAGTGCCCTGGTAGACCAGTTTTACACTAATTAGTGTGAAGTGGCACAAAATTGAAGTCCACTTGCAACAGTGAACCTGTTTCAGGACAGCCTCAAATGTGCTACAGCAGGTTTTAATTTGCGTGCAAAAGACCACATTCAATGAGCTTGCTGCCAATTAAGATTATTTATAGAGAACATGACGTTTAATTTCAAAGCTCACAGTCTCAGGGAAGAGAGGGCAGGCCCTGAATGAATGCAGATAAGAGACTCCCAACAGCGTTGGCATGTGGCAACACTTGGCTGCGGACAGACGTCCCCGAGCGACGTAGCGGTGTGGGGAAAAGACATCTCCACCCTCCCTTGTCTGGGCTGCCACCTCCTGGCTTCTGAGGGACGTCCTGGCCCCTTCAGTCCAAATGAGCTCAACTAGTGCCAGCAAAACTAAGAAATTCTTACTGAGAGACTCCTGGAAGGAGGAAAGAGGGACATTTTGAAGGAGGTGGAGGCTGCAGCCAGCACTCCATGGTGCAGATGGTTCACAAGCCACATCTGGGGATGCCCCACAACAGTGAGCCTGACTCCTGAAGACCATAAAACATTGCCACTGGCAGGCTCTTTGTACAAAACCTGGCTTTTCATGTAAGTATTTAGAATTTTAGAATATATTTTAAAGTATTTTTGGAAGTGTCCATTTCCTGGCAGGTTTACAGCAAAGCCAGGACAAGCTGCAAACACTGAAGTCACAGAGAGTCAGTCAAGAGCACCCCAGGCTCAGAAGCTGCCGAAGGGAAAGAGCTGTTGGCAGGTTTTAACAGGCTCCCTCCAATGGAGACTTTTAAAAAGCACAAAACACCACAGCAATAAAAATGTAATGTGCTAACCTGAGGTAAGCCGGAGAACGAGCTTCTGAGGAAAACTTGATGTTGATTTTCAGAGAGACACAGCCCATTCCTTATCCCAGCCTGTCTGGCCTGGCAGCTAGAGAGCCTGTTGGCACAGTGCTTATCCAGCCCTTAATTACAAGCCTTATCTATCAAATTAAAATTCATTAAAAATGACTAGGTGGGCTCTTGCTAGTGATTCTCTGTGGTGATGACATTGTACCTGTAAAATAGGTTCACATTACTCTGGGTCCTGCCAGCTACACTGCATTGTGCTGAATGTGCTGAAGTCAGGTGTTGCTCATTACTACCTGCAGAGAAAAACTAAGGGAGTTTCCAGCAACAACAGTGTTATTGTTAATGTCACAGATGAGTAAAACCTCAGCTACACTGGTGTGCAAAGACCTTGCCGTCTGTGTGTTCAGGAAAAATGAATTCCACCTGTGACAGGTAAGGATGGTAAAAGGATGGGAATGCCTGATGCAAGTGAAAACTGAAGGAATTTATCCTGACAAAATTAAAATTGAGATATTTTATTGCTGCAATTTAATACCCAGGGGAAAGGTCTGCCAGAGCAGAAGATCCAGGCAAGCTGACTATCAGAAGGGGACAGAAGGCTGCTCTGGTGCAGCTTGCTTGTATCAGCAGTGAAAGCAAGCAACTTCACATAAGGAGCAGGCAAGAGATGATAACTTTCTCATGGTCAACCTGCAAATTACTGATCTATAGTCTATTACACTGAAAGAAGAATGCTGTAGCATTCTGCATTAAAGTTGCACTAATATAGCTCTATCTTTCCTAATCCGTCAGGTAGAAAAGCATTGCTTTCTGCTGTATATGTTTTGAAATATTTAGTCGTTAAAATAATTGAAAATATTCATTAGCCAATACCAGTAGATTTAGAGAAGGTTAAAACACAACTATGTGTGAAGCCTTCACTCAGTCCATCCATCAAAAAGAAGAAGATGCATTTTCTGGGACTAGCAAATAAACTGATATGAAAATTCCTGGTCATGTTTTCTAAGCATTTGGCCAAACCTGTTCATGTCCCAAATGCCTTGCTAAGAAGAATGAAAAGGTGATTAGCCCAGTAACAGTGACCAAAAGATGATAATTACTGTACCATTTCTATAATCAAGTTTCAAATTGGAGATAAGACTGGTGCAGTGGACATACGTAGAGAGGAGAGCATGGATCCCATCCTGATGGGATTTATCTTGTCAGGACTGATAAACAATAACAAAACTGTCAACCCAAGAATGAAAAAAACATGAGCTGGACTTGAGCCATAATAATTATTTGAGTTTTGTGATATTTTAAAATACGTAAGAGAATTTAAAATGTCTATTTAACTCCTGGTTTGATAGCCCAGGTTTTTCCTGAAACCAGAAAAGTCCTGAAATTTACTAAAAGAAAAAGGGAAGTGAAGAAACTGACATTCGCCTGTCATCAGGATGTAAAAAAAATATTATGGTTCCACGGGACTGAATTAAAGAGTGTCAATGCTGCATTGGCTCAAGTAAACAAAATGCTCATCTATCAGCTGTTTAAAAAGAGATTAGTTAAATGGCTGTCTCAGAACAATTCTGTTTTCTAGCCATTAGATGTTGTTTTACTCCTCAGTAAGGTAAGTTTGGTGGGAGATCTCTTTGATTTATAAAACACTTTCTTTGTTGCAAAATCCCATCTATAAACAAACAAATTTATTGCAACTTAAGCTGCGGTTGCTCCTATTATACTGTCAGTTCTGATTAACTTCACCATAATCTGGTACATCAGTTTATTATAACGGGCAGACACGGGTTTCTTCTCCTGAGAACAAAGTAATGGATATGGGGAATGAAGACCTTTGTTTTTAATGCTGTAGTCTGTTGTAATGCAGTGAAAACCAACAATAAGAACGAGAACAGTGACGGATCCACAAACCTTGTGGATGTGTCACGGTTTAACCCCAGCTGGCAACTATCACACAGACACTGGCTCACTTCCCCCACCCCAGTGGGATGGGCAGCAGAATCAGAAAAAAAGAGAAAAACTAAGAACAGTTTAATAATTGAAAGAAAGTAAAATATATTAATACTAGTAATAACGGTAATGAAAAGGGAGATAGCAAGAAGAGATACAAGAATAAGAATCCAAAAACCAAGCAATGCACAATGCAACTACTCATCAGCTTCTGACTGATGCCCAGCCATTCCCTAAGTAGCCAGGTAACACCCCCAGTTTATATATGGGTCATAGTGTTCCCTGCTAGGAAATATCCCTTCTGACAGGCCAGGTCAGCTGTCCTGGCCATGCTCCCTCCCAGCTTCTTGTGCGCCTCCTCACTGGCAGAGCATGGGAAACTGAAAAGTCCTTGAGTAAGCACTGCGTAGTAACAGCTAAACCATCAGTGTGTTACCAACGTCATTCTCATCCCAAATCCAAACCACATCACTGTACCAGCTACCACAAAGACAACTCCGTCTCAGCCAAAACCAGGACAGGATGTTGTCTACCCAGATTGTGGTAAAGAATTCGACATAATTTCCCACTGCATTCTCCTGGAGAAGGCATTTGCTCTTGGCTTGGAAAGGTACACTACTTGCTGGGTAAAAAACTGGCTGGATGCCCAGGCCCAGAGTGGTGCTGGGTGGAGTTACATCCAGCTGCAAGCCAGACACAAGTGGTGCTCCCCCGGGCTCAGTGTTGCAGCCAGTCCCGTTTAATGACCTTATCAACAACCTGGATGAGAGGACTGAGTGCACCCTCAGTCCGTCTGCAGTCAAAACCAAGTTGGGCAGGAGCATTGATCTGCTGGATGTTAGGAAGTCTCTACAGAGGGATTGGGACAGAGTGGATCTATTGGGTGACTCCAGATGTATGATGTTCAATTAGGCCAAGTGCTGGCTGCCTGGAGGAGAAGCACCTGGGGATGCTGGTTGAGAGTCACTGACCGTGATCTGGTGTGTGCCCAGGCGGCCAAGAAGGCCAATGGAATCCTGGCCTGTATCAGCAATGGTGCCCAGCAGGACCAGGGCAGTGACTGTCCTGTACCTGGCACTGGTGAGGCCACACCCTGGGTGCCGTGTCCAGCTCTGGGCCCCTCATTAGGAGGGTACATTGAGGTGCTGGAGTGTGTCGAGAGAAGGGCAACAAGGCTGTCTGGGACACAAGTCATTCCAGGAGTGTCTGAGGGAGCTGGGGGTGTTTATCCTAGAGAAAAGGAGGCTCAGGGGAGACCTTATTACTCTCTACACCTGCCTGAAAGGAGGGTGTAGTGAGATGGGGCTTGATCTCTTTTCCCAAATAACAAGAGATAGGACAAGAGGAAATGGCTTCAAGTTGCTCCAGGGCAGGTTTAGACTGGATATGAGAAGAATTTCTCCACAGAAAGGGCTATCAATCACTGGGACTGAGCTGTCTGGGGAAGTGGTTGAGGTGTTTGAAAGATATGTAGATGTGGGACTTAGGGACACAGTTTAGTGGTGACCTTGGCAATGCTGGGTAAAAGTTGAACATGAAAATATTAGAGGTCTTTTCCACCCTAAATGACTCTATGGTTTTGATGCTGATCTAAAAGAAGAGCTATAATTCTCCTCACTGAGAAAATCACTCATTATGAGACCTTTTGCAGTATTGGTTTAATTGGTTCTGCACCTCTCACTGTAGTGGTAAGGTGCTGCATTCCAACACACAGCACCCAGGCAGGCAGCAAGTTTAGTTTAATAGTTTTCTCTTGTTGAGGCAACAGATTAAGTATATTCCATTTTTGCCAAATACTTTAAACAAAATAAATCATTCAAGAGCCTGGACAATTACGCTGAAAGAATTCATTACTGCCTGACAACACTTGTCATCACTTTTCCATTGAATCACAAAACAGATCACAAAGACAGCTATAGCTGAGTTAGTTAGTCTCTTATTTACAAAGCAAAAAGTAACTGTGTTTCTTAAGAACTTCAAATATTTTGTTTGATGACTAATGTGAAAAGAAACAAAAGTGCTTTAAGAATAAACAAGAAGATAGTCTGAAATGCCTCACTGTGGCTAAGCATTTTTTCTCACATGACAAAGCAAGCTTTCCACTTCTTTCCTTGCTCATGGATCTAGTTTTCACAATGTGAGTGACACAGATGGTACAGCTGTGGGTCTGCATTGCTTGGCTCTTCCCTCTTGTTTTACCAGAAGGACATGGAGACAACAGCCAGAACTTTTGTCTCCTACAAGAACTTCACCTTACGTCTAGATTTCTTTTCAACCTTCTGACACAACCCTGCATTCAAAAGAGACATGCCCTGAGGAGATAAAAATTGCTGGAAATGTGCAAACGGTGATCATGCAATCACCTGGAGGGAGAAGAAACTTGCAGGCTGACACATTTACAAGAACAAAATGACAAAAATAATCAATAAATCTCCTCTTCTGCATTATCAGAGGAGATATGGTGCGATTCTTAGGGTTGGCCTGTGCAGGGATAGGAGTTGACCTTTGATGATCCTTATGGGTCCAATTCAATTCAGAATATTCTGTGATTCTTTGATCCAGTGAGTAAAAGAATCCTCCTTTTTGAAGAAGAAGCACTTCGATCTGGAGGTGAACAATTAACATAGGAATGATGACCAGCCACAAAAGTGCTATTCTCTTCAAAACTTACTTGTTGTTATGAGCATTCAGGACTTGCTCAAATAAATCCCCCAGGCCAATATTTCCTACAGGGAAACAGGCTCTCCCACCTGTCCAAAATCTTGAAGAAAAAGGAGAGGCTGAATTATTCCTAGAAGATGACAATGAAAACCCAAAGACTGGAAAAACCCAGACCAGACACTGACAAAGTGCTGTCTGTGTAACTTCAGCACCCCATAGCAGCTATGCACACTCTCAATTCATGGGAAAATTAACACCAGTTAGGTCTGACAGGGATGTTTACCTACAGGCTCAAAAGATCAAATGATGAAGAACACTGAATTTGTATGTTTAAATCTGAGGGGGTCGATTCATGCAAATTTCACAACCAGCTCAAGTTTTACATCCCCTCTAAACCATTTCTGAGTCCTTTCAAAGTACTTCTGAAATTCCCGCCGCTCACAGAAGAACCCAGTCCTCTTCCTAGTGTCGCTCACTCCTGAGTCTAGTTATTTCTTGGCAATGAGTCTCAAGCTCCAGCTGGATGTTACATAAAGTGCATTTCCTTTAATCTATTTGGAATTTGCTCATATTTCATCTCCCTTGCTCCTGTGTTGTGAGAAAGGTAATAAAAGCAACAAGTCTAACCTCTCTGAATGCTTTACCATGTTGTCCAATTTTACACATTCCCTTTTGCTTATGCCATCCTAAATGAAAAAACATAAATCTTTTCATTTTCTATGGAAGTTTGGATTCATTCGGGGAGGCAGAAGCAGCCTCTTTCTACTCTTCATGTGCTCGAAGGGAAAACTGAAGAAGCTCTGCTACCTCTGCAGTCAGATTCAGACTGACACATCATGCCTGGTGAGGAATATCTGAAGATACGGAGATCAAATTGCCGGACCAAGCTTGTTCCAGACAAAGCCAGCTTTTTTTATGCATCAGCCTGAGGCATCCTTAGAAAATCATTTGTTTGTAGACTTCTTGATTGTCAGGTAGAGGAAGGCAATGAGTAAATTAGACTATCAGGTGCTTTCCTGGGTGACTCTGTCTCTGTGCTGTCAGTCACTAACAAAAGCAGCTCCCACCTCACATGTCAATAGATGAAACCGGAGTAATTCATTTAGTCACCTTAAGACACTTCTAAATCCAGTGCTGCCTTCTTTTCCTTTCAAGTCAGAAACTTTACTCCTCTTCTAAAGGATTGCTGACGGCAAATGTTGCAGAGCTGCGCAAATCATCTTTCAAACATATTTCTTTAGTTGTTGTTAGGTTTCAACATTACCATTTCAAATCCATCTTACAAATGTATTTCCTAAAAGGAATAGTGATTACAGTGGCCCAAGGAGAATACAAGCTTTGTTCTAGTGAAAGCAGATACTCAGACTTCAAATGTCATTGTCGCTTTTATACTTTTCACAGCATAATCTTATTTCTCATAGATATGAAATGACTGAAAAACAGAAAACTGCCATGAATGGGTCATGCTACACGGGATAAAACTTGCTGTAAGTGGGAATCCTCATCTCAAAGCTATTGCAGGAAAGTGGACCCAAATGTCTCATTCACACAGTGCACATAATTTTTAGAGAGGCCCGAATTACAAAAACTGAAATACTTGGATTCTCCACAGCTCAGACTACTTTATTTTTCCTCCCAGAGCCACTCTTCGAGCAACATCAGTGAGCTGGAGAGGTCTCTTAATGTTTTATAATGCTAAAAATAAATGCTTCATCCAAAACTAGAAACAATTCATATACATCTGAAGATGTAATAAGAGAGGGCAGAAATAGATAGTTTTCTTATAAAGAAATACGGATGAGCTGAATGTGTCTAGATCTGAATCCCTGCTGTCTTTATCACACTTAGTGGTCAAAAAAACTGAGACCAGGCGTTCTGGCAGCAAATCTCTCCCTAATAGCTAATATAAGTTTATTGGTGCTACAGCAAGAACCAAAGTTGTGCCAACTGTAAAAAGTAGGACCTGGGATTGACTAGTCTGAGGCCACAAGGAAAAAAGCCTGGGCTACTGTGACAGACTTCAGATAAACCACCTGCTTTGGAAACCCAAGGCAAGTCCTGAGTATGCATATTCATGGTATCCAAAATATGCAGACTAAACAGCTTAGAAAAGGCTCAAACGATCCTAGGAAGCAGCCTGCCCCTGCATGGCTGCGAGGCCCTCTCGCTGCCCAAGGCCTTGTGCAACTCCAGCGTGCACTGGCATAAGGTGAGCATCCATCCCCACGGTGAGGTGAGAATCCCCACGGTGAGACAAGCATCTCCACGGTGAGGTGAGAATCCCCACGGTGAGGTGAGCATCCCTACAGTGAGACAAGCATCCCCATGGTGAGACGAGCATCCCCACGGTGAGGTGAGCATCCCCATGGTGAGACAAGCATCCCCACACTGAGGTGAACATCCCCACACTGAGTTGAGCATTCCCACAGTGAGGTGAGCATCCCCACAGCGTGCCCTGTCTGTCCCCAGGCCAGTCCCTTCTGGCACTGAGCTCTGGTGGAGCCCTCAGTGCACCACTGGGAGGGGACAATGCCCTGAGACCTGCCATCCACAGCCCTCTGGGGATCCAGCTGGGCCTGATGCTGCCACTGGGAACAGCCACATCTGGAGACCTGACTGACAGTCAGAAACTTCTCCTTGGAGGGAAGAAGGAAAAGGAAGACCAGCAACGTTCAAGCACTATAAATTAAAGAGTTTATAAATAGACTCTGTAAATGCTGTCACATGAACAACAAAACTGGCAAAATATCACTTTGGTTTGGTTCAGTATTGTTTTTGATCAAAAACTTGTGTTCTATCAATGTTCTCTCTTGAGCACAGCACGAACGAGAAGAATGTGACACGTGAGGAAAGAAGGAGTGATGAAGAATGATTAATGTAGCCATGCCTTGTAGCTCTGTAGTGAAAAGCTGCACTGAGAAATGATATATATGCATAAAAAAGTAAGTAGGTGCAGTAGGTGGTGCTCCATAATGCATAAAACTACCAGGAAAAAAAAAAAAAATTATCAAGAGACTGATGTGGAAGTCAAGAGAAATATGCTCTGAAAGGTATTTCATAAAATTCAAGACTTGCACCCCCAAGAACACTGCTTCACTTCTGGCCAAGGGATGTAAAAGTGCTGAACCTGCCCCTGTGGACTAAGGTCTTGTGGCTGAATTGTCTATTAAAGGATGAGCTTGTGATGAAGTATGCCCTTCAGCAAACCTCTGATGACACATCTCTCTTCTGCTCAGTTTGACTGAAGTTTGTAGGAATTCCAGGACCCTGGGGATCTCAACTCCTGTAGTTTAGAGAGGCCAGTGGGTTTAAAAGCTCTTTGTGGGTCATTAAGACATACACATGTGTGCAAACAGCAAGTACTGCGCTTGCTTTGCCTCTGCAGGAAACTAGCTTAAACTAGACACTCTTCTCATCTGCTCACTAAAGGAAAGCATCCAAGAGAAATGTGGACAAATATTTTGCAGGACTGTTGCCTACTTCTTTTAAATAATTGCTGCATTAAGGGAAGCTGGAACAGCCTCAGAGATCAACACATAGTTCGGATTTCATGAATAGCTGAACTTGAAAAGCCAGGAAGGAAAACAGTCCAAAAAGGCTGTAGGTGGTCAAGCACATCTGCTAAGCCACTTGAACTGGATCAGACTGTGAAAAAACAATGAAAAACAAAGTGAAAGACGAGTGCTGCAATGGCAATAGGACATAGAGTCTTACCCTTCTGTACCATTTTCTGACAAAAATATCCCAGGTCCTAGAGAAAGACAGCAATGAATCTGTCACTAGAACCGAACTGACATACAGAGATAAGGTTTTACACCATTTAACGCCTTCTAATGGAAAAAAATAACAAATAGGAAAGAGACCTAACTGGCAAGAGTCATTTCCATTTCATGACTTTTTTTTCAATAAACACAAACAAAAAGAATATAAAAGGAAAAAGTTTACTTTACTAAACTTAATCTTTGGTATTGAGTCCTTTGATGACCCAAAACGAAAATAAATATGCTGAGTTAGGCATGTGACTGATGGTAATCTTGGTCACTTTTCCTCTATTAATCTTGTACAATTTGTTATGTTTGTGGTTTACAACTTAGATAAAAACAGACCATCATCCTGAAACACAAGATTTATAAATCTCAAAATACAAGCAAATTTGCTTCTGCACTATCAGATTATTTATCTTATTAACAACTAGTCTGATTACAAAAGTTCTACATGCTCGCACTTATAAATCACTTTATCAGCTTCACTTAAGTTTAGCTGAATTCATGCCCAAACAAGAAATTATCAAGATAATATGAATGACATCACATATTTGGCCATACGGAGTTCTAAAAATCATACCTGGCTAGACAGTCTTTGTTCATCAAACTCTTCCATAATTACAGATATTACTTAAGTATCTGGTGTGTGTGTTGGTGCTCTGAAATGCTCCATGTAAACACACCTTGGAAAACTGGCTTACCACCTTTGGGGAAGATGATATCATACTTCCTAGGTGGTATTACCATAAACCCTCAGTTCACATTTGCTTGTAATATGAGACATGGGAAACACATGCTGCATGTAGCTAGAAGAAAAAAAAAATGACACATCTCACTTTTTAATAGTTTCAACGTTCCACACTGTAGCCAAATATTTTTGGTGTTTTTTCAGTGTAACGTTCTTTACTAATGATTCTTGTCTTCATTCTCACTCACAATCTTTCCAAGCTGGTGCACTCATTGCAGTGTAAGCCTCTCATGCTAGAAGACATCAGCTTAGTCATAGAAGAAACTTCTAGTGAAAATCAAGGAATCAGCCACATATACCATGGAAAAAGTGTTCTGCTGTCACAGAGAGTTAGCCTGAATCCTCCCAGCCGCCCCAAAGAAGGTCCAAGTCAAAACAAATGCTACTGTGTATGCTAACCCAGAGAGGTGTGAGGAACACATGAAGAACCTAACTGGAATACAGAAATGTCTTCTAACTTCAACTAAATCCCACAAAAACCCCACATTTCATGTGGTTAATATAGAAAGTATCTGATATTTGGGTATAGTAATTGAGTCCTTCACATCTGCTATGAGCAGAGGCATTTACCATGGACATGAAGCTACTGCACTTGCAGCAACTTCAGAGAGGGAATTTATCCCAGTAGGCATTGATTTCTTTAGAAAGACCTCATCAGAGTCTTTCATATCTGCCCAGTTTACAAAATTGCCTTCTTTCTACCTTCTGTTCCAAACAGCACAGCCATTTTGAATGACAAAAAATATGCCAGTGAAATACCAGAGACATTTTCTGAAGAGATGGAATGGACAGATACTTAAGGCAAGAAATGAAAGGTAATCTTGATGAAGAACATGATCCTGCTGTATACTCTACCCAAATGCACACTCCTGTATTTTTTCAAGCAACAAAATAGACTTGCTGGGAGATGAGACTGAGAAGCCAGGAATGAATGAAGTGTTTTCCAAGAAGATGATAAAAAATAGCTTCTGCTAAAGTAGAATAGCAGCTCCTGGGGACACATAAACCCCTGTGTCATTCCCATGGAATCAGGGAACAGTTTTAATTATCACAACATCATTATGACAATAGAACTAATAAAAGCAATGTAAATCAAAGAGAGCTTCACATCCATGTATTTATCTATTATAACTTCTTCACACTGCATTTATTCAACTTTTTTCATTACTTCACAAGATCTTGCTTCAGGACTTATAATATTGAAATAAACTCCTTCCTGCTTGGAAGAGAGGCACAAACTAATAGAAATACAAATTCTGGAATGATGTGTCACAAGATTTATCTTAAAAAAAAATATTTTAGTTCTACTCACTTTTTTTGAACACTCTGTCCTGTTTTAGAGCAAAAACAACACAGGAGAATAGCAAGGTACCTGGAAAAAAATGAACAAGAATCACCATAACTCTTGTGGGCTCTATCTAAAGAAAACTAAGGAGAGACACCATGTCAGACTTCAAATGTATTCAAGACTGCAGACAGAAGAACTTAATCACTGGATCTTTAATGAATAAAAAGTGATGTGTCTGAACTGCAAGAAGGAAACCTGAAGCATGACATTTGGCAAATGGCAACAAAGCCTCAGATGTACTGTCAAAGGGCAGAGAGGGATCTCCAGAGGGAAGGGTTTTCAGGAGAGCTCAGATACACATCTGTTAGAAGCATTACAGGCATATTTGATCCAGGTTTGGCAGCAACAGGGTGGTCTGTGTTATCCTTGGAGACTCTCCTCAGCCCTCTATGGCTCCAGATCTGTAATTCTTCTTCTTGGCAATTTCCAGATGTGTTTTCAGCCACTTGGCCTCCTAGGCTGCTCGCTCCACCTTGTGCATGGGGACACAAAGCCAAGGAACAAGGAGTCCCATCCTGTGTCCCCTGGATGCTCACGCATGCGTTGCTGGTTCCGTGAGATGTGCACCTGCAGCTGAGGTGTGCTTCCAGGTCTATCATGCATGGGCGTCCTCTCCCAGGAGCCAGGGCATGACCAATCCACAGCAGAGTTGGAGCCTTTGTCCCAGATGACAACCTGACAGGTGTAACAGAACACGCTCCCCCTGACCACACATGGAGTTGACTGTGTTTGCCACAACTATTTTCCTTCTATGTTCGGTGTTTCAAATCTGTGTTTTGCTGACAGATTTCCCAAAGGAGTTAATAAGAGTTGCCAAGAAAAAGTTTCAAGTAGAGTGAGCCAGTATCATGAGCCAACCTCAACACTTGGCATTAAGATGGAAGTGAGTGTGGTACCTAGCTCATATTAATACAGGTCTGACATGTCAAAACAAGGTTTGGGAATCAACAGAAGCAGGTGCATGTATTTATTCCTCCTGACATAGAAGATGTTGGGATTTTTTTCTCACTTTTTCTTAGTAAAATGAAAAATCTGTCAAATGATATCCATCTGTGGAAATAGTTAGCGAGGTTATGCTTGAATGTAAAAAGATACTAGGTATAAAACGTAATGCCAGACAGAAGGATGAAAAAGGAAAGTGAATCTGTAGCTTAAGTACAGGAACAGAAGCAATTAAATTTGATTTTATTTCCAAGCAAGTAAAAAATGTCAGGGATGGCCTCTGGAAAGTCCCTAATCATGTTGTTTCACTGTTTTGCTCTCTAAAATGGAATTTTAATAATTACCCACCTCACAAGTGCACTGTAGTGCTGTGCTTAGGAATGATTGCGAAAGGGTCTGTGATTAGCTGACAAAAAAAAGTTGTTCACATAATTATCACTATGATCTGTGCACATTTATGCAAATACATCCGTGTCCCTAGGTGATTTATTTCAGGTGCTGGCTGGAATTTAGATGTAAGTAACTCCTTACACTTAAAATGTTCTTCTATAGTTAGTACAACAGATTGACAGTTATTGTACTTTTTACAAAAAAATATTAATCTGTATAATCTGGACAGTTACCTAATCTTAAATCAGGACCAAATAGGGAAGAGCCCAGTAAAAATTCTTCCTGTAATATGTAACAAGGATACTGCAGAGCAAAATATATTGAGGAGGGGTACATTAAAATCACAGGAAGCAACTGTTTTTAAAATGTCCGGTGTTGGCTTAATAAACAGAATCCATGTCCTTATCTGTTGAAATAATGATTTCAGCTGACCTTGATGAAAGAGTAAGAATTATGCTCCATAGAGAACAAGTCAGGCAACAACCCAGCAATACAACTCCACAATCCAAGCTTACTTGGAATATGTATCTAAAATACCTGGGCTATGTAACACTGACACAAACTTGCTCTGTCAGTTCAGATTGCTCCAGATTATTCTAAAGATACATGGTCACCTGTGCAGAGGTAATGCCAGACTAGGTGGGATTTCTTTTCATATTTCTCTTACGGGTGACACATCTTATGCAGCTGGCATAAAGTGTAAAAACTGTGATAGGACAAGTTTATTGTGCCAGATGATCTGATAGCACATTGAGGTGGCATTACTGTGCATCCATGGATCCTACAGCTCAGCATGCTGGGAGATGGGGGGCCAGAGAGGAGTGTGCATGCTGTGTGCTACTTTGGTTTCCAACAATTAAGAGCTTGAAGGAGAGTTAAATGAAGGGGTTGCAGTTGTTAATGTTACCAGAAAGGTAGACTGCTCATCAAGGTGAACATTAAAAATCATAGTAAAATCATCTAACAAGGCTGCTAACTAATAGGATTGAAAAAGCACTCAGATATGGGTGACATCACCAGGACAAAGAAGATTCAGCTTCAGAACTTTACAAGAGAAAAGGTGTATGGGCTAGCACAGAGCAGGCAGCTCCATGGCTGCTTCCACCTGCAGTGTTTGGTGAAAGTGTCTTAAAGTGCACTAAAGTGCACCAGGGCCACCACCATCCCTGCTCTGCAAAGATAGCACAGGCCAAACCATGTACATGACAGCAATAGCAGAGAAATATTTTTCTAACTCGCCAGAAAAATGGGGAGCCTTTTCTAGTACTGTCTCAGTACAAAGTGTTTCTTACGTTCAAATCTTGTGTGGTGGCCATGTAAGGTTTGGTCAGACATCCATAAGAGCTAGGAAAAAAAACAGCTTTGGCCCTCATTACTTTTTAAGATATCCAACAAAGTACTGAAGTCCTTAACAGCCTAAGCAAGGCAAAGGATTTCCATCGCTTAAACTTTGCTACAAGTGTCTCTTGAATACAGTGCTTTCATTAATTAAATTTGACAAAGCTCCCTGATGCTTATGCAGAGGCTGCCCTCTCAGGCAAGGCTGCCATTCAGGGACATGAGTATTGCAACTACTGACTATCAGACAGGCAACGTGAACCCATGTCATTCGTATCTAGTTCTCTGCACTGCTATTACTCCATCACGTTGATATCCAGCCTTCTCTGCAGCATATCCAGATTACTTGGGATACTAAGCTTGTACCCCATGTTTGCAGCCTGCTGAAGCCTTCCTCTCTAACTTGAATCAATGTGAAAATAATGACTTAAATCAAGTGGTCTATAATTTCCTCTTGATTGGAATAACTTTAAATAAGATATTGTATAGCTTAAGTCAGTGGGATAATTTAGAAACTATTGAGTTTGTCAAGATTTTTCAGAACCTGCTGCCATGCAAAAGTGTTTAATGTAAGATTAGCATGATTGGCATTATCACTTTTTCCACGGGCAGTATATAAAGAGTGATGCTGCAACCAGTCCCTAGTCACACCTGCTGAACTATTTGTACCTCCCTCCTCACTCCTGGCCCATGCACTCTTTTGGGAGTGACTTCCACAGCAGTAAGTGCCATGCAGGCAGAGCTCTGCTCACTTTGGAAACTGCAGCAGATTGTTACTGCCACCACATTTTACCTTGTATTGTTTCAGACTTGGCATCCATTTCTGCGATCCCTATACAGCTGAAGATGACAGTAACTGGTCTGTCCTCCTAACCTGTCTGGGAATGTAGAATTTTCTGAAGATGGAAGACATAACCTGTGCTCCAGCAGCCACAGATTTGCAACCTCATCAAATGCAAAGGCTGAGTATTAGACAGATATCCTGAACTACTCTCAATCACTCTACTTTCATCGAAAGTAATTCACCTTTTTATCTTCCGTAGGACTTCCTCTCTCATATACAAGTCAAATGTAGGCCTGCTGCTTCTTTACTTCTTCATACCTGCCTCCTCACACTTCTCGTCCAATGACACAACCCAAGATTACTTTAATGAAGGAAAAGGAAAATATTTTACTGTGCTTGTCACATGCTCTTTTGCAGCCTGTATGCTGGTGGGCTTTCTTGCCCAGGGGGAAGGGAAAGGTCAAGGCACAGAAATATCCAAGTCTTCTTCAGCTTTCGCTCCGGGATACAGTTTATTTTCCAAACATCAAATTCATGAAGTAACACAAAGCAAAGTTATTCCCTCATCCAAAGCCAGCTGCAGGGGCTCCCAGGCTTTCCATGCCAGAAAAAGGGCACATATCTTCATCTAAACCCCTGATGAATCAAGTGACAAGCAGGCAGCTGTAACCCTTTCCTGACTGTTTAACCCTGTCACAACAGACTCTGCTGTTGTGAATGCTTTATTCCAGGGCTGGAGAAGACAGTTTCACACTCTTTCAAGTTTCAAAGTGAGAAAAACTTCAAGGTTGATTTGGATTTTTCTTCTGGTGTTGGGTTTGTTGGTTGTCTTTTGGGGGGGGGGGGGGGGAGGGGTGCAGGGTTGGGGGTAGATTTGATTTTTTGGGGGCTTTTTGTGCATCAATGCTCTACAGCAACATTAGGTAATTTTCCCACCCTTATTAATAAACAGGTTGTGGACAGCAGTATGTATTGGGGTTTTGGTTTTTTGGGGGTTTGTTTTGTTTTGTTTTGTTGTGTGGGGGTTTTGTTTGTTTGGTGGGTTTTTTTTGGGGGGGGTTTGGATTGGGTTTTGTTTGGGTTTTTTAAATGAAAACCTTTCTTCCTCCTCCTCAGAAGCCTGTAGATTTGCATTTTTATAAATATACTGACCACAGAAAGACCAACCATGTGTTTAAGAGTTCACAGCTTTTGTGAAGTTGCTGTTAGATGTGAGTTTTCTACACTTGCATCAAGTATTAAGACAAATGGGGAAGAATTAAAATGCAAATACGCAAAATTTACGTATTTTGGATTCTTAGAACTGAAAAACAGGTAAATGGTAAGCAAATAAGGAGAATAAAGAGTTTTAAAATAAAACAAATTCCTCAAAAGGGCAGCTAAGGAAGGTTGCAAGCAAGAAGAAAAAAAATAGCAGAGGAAAAGAGGGAAAATCAGATGGATTTATTTTGAAAGGTGATTCAGATAAATGCCTTTTGCAAGTGGACCGTGGCTTCCTGATGACTGTGGGCTTGTGAAGGGGGAAGGCAGAGTTGCATTGTTTGACTTAAAAACAGGAGTAAAAACTCAGTCTATCAACTGTTGTCCTACAAATGTAAACAACATTTTCCTTGAGGTTGGCTGTACAAGGTCTATCTTAAGCTGGAGAACAGTAGGACAGATACTGGATAGATCCACACACAAGGATCACTCCCTATTTTAGGGGGAATCTGAGGCAAAAAAGACGAAATGTGCTTATGTCCAGAAATGCAAACGTACACAGTGGTCTTGTAACAATAGGTCCATCTTGTTTTCTGTTATTTTAACAATCATTTTATGATGCCCTCATTTTGTAAGAGTAGCTCTTGACTTTCTGTAACTTTTCCCACTGTTTCTGAGAGAAGTGTAAGTAGAAGATTCTGTCCCTTAAATCCCATAAAGCTTAATTTAACTCATATTGCTTTCAACTCCCTGGAGATAAGAGCTGGAACTGAGAATGAATGGGATGTTTTCCCTTTCCTGAACCTCTAAACAAAATGTGTAATTAATTCCTCTGGCACAGCCTTTAACACGAGGTTAAAACACACACCATCAATAAAACTACTGAAGTTTAAGACCTCAGAATTAATTTGCCTGGAAGATAAAGACACTTCCTTTCTGCTTGACAACCTAGCTAATTTGCTGTGAAATCATGGAAAAGAAATTTTTATCAAACATCACTGGGCGTTCCCTGCGGAGTGAGCAAGTCAGCGTGCGGGCTGAGCGCTGAACCCCACATTCCCTTGCTGGAACTACGTGTCTTCTGCTGTAACTATGTGACCCATGAGGGACGGAAATTCTTTATATCTTGCTGAGGGACTTCAGGTCAAATCAAACCTCTCCAAACTGTGTGGAGGTGAGTCCCATTCAACAAAATGTGGATCCCGTCTCCATTCAGACTCCCACACCTCAGCTGGGGTGTGCATCCCCACACACTCTGCCTTGACTCTGCTTCCGTGAATTATCTCATTTGTAGCTTCCTCCCCCACTTCCAATCTTCTGCCTGCCATGCAAGAGTATGTACAAACAGGCAGGTGGAAGTATCCTACCTGCCATTTTTGCCTAATTTTCATAAAGCGTTCATGATCAGTTGCAGGTGCAGCCGGGAACAAACTACAGCCTGGATAATGTGATCATACATTCCTTACCCGAAGAAAGGGCAAGACTTGGTCTCCACACAAACTTGCAGTAGAGGCCTTTACGTAAACGGTGGATTAATTAGGAACCAAATCAGGTTCTGTCACTTTAAAACTTTCCTCCACCCACCATCACCTCCATCCATCAGTTGCCTGCAGCATGTATGTTGAGGAATCGCGTGCAAACCTTACCATAACCCAAGGCTTAACATAAACTATGCTCTTTCAGGTCATTGGCAAATAACAGGTATATCCGGTTGTGCCTTTGTACTTGCCTGCACGCAAATTAAAAGTGCATGTAAAGTTACAATAATCAAAGTCAGTCAGGGGGAAGGGGAGGAGAGCAGGGGGATAATAACCACGGGATCAGGTTATTTATCTTCACGGGGAAGCCACTGAGAGAAGCCTCCTTGCATGCCATTTACACCTCAAAAGAAAGATAGGGGCAAATCTGGCTCTTGGCCAAAGACATCCCTTCCAGCGCCCTACGCTGTGCCTAATCCTGTCTTTTCCTTGCAGCTGGTAAAGACCCTGTTACCTGCACTGCTGCTACTTCTTCCCCATGGTGCTGGACAGCATCTTAAGCTTCCTCCTTGGCTGCAGAGTGAGTGTTTCTGTGGGAGACAGCAACAGCCAGGATGGACTTTAGGCTCTCTTCATTGGAAGAATTTTCTTCTCATGGTCTCAGCTGCTGCTGCTGCCACCACCAGTACATTATTGCTTCTGCAGCTGCTTCAGCCTTTATTCCCTGACAGAGCCAGACACTATTCCTTCAGGGTGACCCCACATCTGCCAAGCCACCCCAGGGCAGGCACAGGCTCCCACACTGCTCTCCCTTCTAGACGAAGTCATCAAGCCTTTCTGCAGCCACCCTGAGCCTGTGTGTGGGTTGCTTGGGAAAAGGGGAGGATTTATGGCAATTTTTTTCTGTCTTTCTCCTTTGGCGTGCCATGAGATTAACAGACACTAGCAAATGCCTCTTCCGGGAGTGCTGTGACAAGATGAAACCTGCCCTGACTGGCACCTGCAGTCTGTTTCCCTCATGGTCTTTGATCAGCCATTGCTGAAGGTTAGAAGACCTGAATGGCTCAGAAACAGATATTCCCTGGGTTTGCTTCCAAATGCTAGGAGCATGCATATGTCAAGTCCTCTTTTTCACCCTGAAAAATTTAATGAGGGACAGAGGAAATCTTTATTATTATTGTTGTTTTTGTTGTTACTGTTATTACTTGTCTTACAGAAGAAGTCAACCATCTTGATCAAGATTGCAGCCCTTACACAGAATACTTTAAAATCCTCCTAAACCCATCATTGACCACAGATACCACAAAGGGAGTTTCCCTTATTCCACTGGTTTGAATATACATTCTCCAAATCTTTGTTCAAATTAAAAAATGTGCAAACAAATAACTCCCATTTCCCCTACCCCGGGGAAGAGCATAAATAATTCCATAGGCTAGGGTATTACCTGCATACATCCCAGTCCCAAGTATCTGAGTCATTTCATTTACCACCGAAATGTGGTTACCACTGGAGGCAAATGCACCAAACCCTTGGACAGCAGAGCAGAGGAACCCAAGAACGCTCTGCTGCAGAGGGGTGTGCAAATGTTTGTCTTCAAACTTCTGTCTGAACTCCATTGCAGAAGGTCCTGGTTCGGATTCCTGCATTTTCACCTGACGGGACACTTCAGTGAAGCCAATGTATCATAACCACTGTTTCTGCTGGATGATCTATCTCCTTGCAGCTGTTTCATAAATACTACTCAACATTTTATTGACCTGCAGTAGTGGAAGGGAGAAGGAGGGGGTGAGCATGTTTCTTGACTCATTTGAGCATGGCTAAGAGGTGACATTTACAAGCAACTCCTTGACAGACATGAAATTTATTAGGTCCGTAACCTATGAATCTCCTTTGGGAAATCCCAGCTAAAGGCTTGTCTCTTCATGATCAAAAGCTAGGGAAAGTCCTCATGATGGACAAATTACTGTGTTCCTCTCTGGTTCAACTGCCATCTGAACAATCAATTTGTGCCAGTGCCACCTCATCTCTCAGAGCACCTGAAAACCTGAAAGCAGCAGAAATAAGGATAGCGTTGTTTTTAAATGTCGAAAATTTCCCATGATAACATTTCAATCTTCTAGACAAGAAATTACTCCAGGTGCTATGGAATCCATGCCTAATAGTACAAGAAAGTTTAACATATCCATGTGAATGTGCAGGTAAGCAGAGCAGGCTTTTCAAAAGTTAGAACAGAAGCCCAAAGGAGAATTCTGAAATTCAACTTGGATTGGTCAACAGTGAGGACTAGGTTCAAGCTGCGTTGTCTATTTTATTATTTTGACCACTTGTTCAGCTGTCAAGCACTAAAAATGGCACACACCAAACACAAACTGAAGAAACCAAATTACCGATATTTGTATCATGGAAAAGGATGATATTTGTGGAGTGGGAAATTATTGGTTGGGAAGAGTTGAGATGAACATTTATAGGCTGGACTAATCAATGGTTAGGACACTAGGGGGACAATACAGGAAAACCCATATTCTCATCAAAGAACTGCAAGTTTCTTCATTCCATCTGCAAGTGCTCCACTGCCTTCTCCCTCTGTGCTGAAGGGTCAAACCCCTGCAAGTGTCTACTTGCACAGAGTTTCCTCTGATGGAAACTCACGTTTCTCCTTCACTTGTAATTTTACCCTACTTTAATAATCTGGTCTGAAATTTTCTATCCTGCCCCAAATCCATATTTTCCATTGTAATCTTTATAAATGTTCTGTCCAAAACCAGTTGAAGGTATTCATGAGAACAAGGAAAATAAACACTCATGTTAAAACATGAAGGGGCATTTCCTTCAAAAAATTTTGTCTAATGCTCTAACACAGGGACTTGACATTTGTCTGGGTAATGTCTTTTCTCCTGGATTTGTGCCTTGTGCTCTTCCCTTTATAATTCACTAAAATTTGCACAAGTGTCCAGTCTCTGAATAACTGTATTTTGCATATCCATAGTAAAGGTTTTGTAGAACTTCGCAGGCAAATCTTTGAAATCTTCACTCCTACAGAATATGCTTCTGCCTGTGAGGGAATTAGACTTTGCTTTTAGCTGTAGCCCAGGACTGTTTTGAACTAGCATCTGTCAGTACTCTGATCATACAAGTGCACTGGTATTTTCTAAAATGGAAATACTAAAATCTTAGAGTTAATAAAGCAATGGCACTACAAAATTTGTATCACTCCCACTAATACAACACCCAAAAAAGTCTGGAAAACAGAGGAGAAATATATTACCGCTTGTTGACATGATCGCAATATTGATCCTAAGGAATGTTATAATTTCAAAGCTCTGAAGCGACCTAGCACATCATAAAGGTTATAAGATTTATGTACTTCAGTATAAAGATGGGCATTGGTAACACAGGTCTTGTTTCTACAAACCTCAGAACAAGTGTGAGGATGCAGAGCTGCCAGATGTCCCTGGGAGCCCCGCCTTGCTGAAGCAGGAGAGTGAGCAGGCTCAGCAGTTTGCCCACACGTCGCATTTGAGGTAAGACAAAATAATGCACACCTTGAGCACTGTCTAATCTTTAAATGTAATTTAATCCATCTACTTCAGACTACTTCTTCCAAAGCACTTTAAAATAATTTGTACAGTGTCAGTAAAAAGACACACAGAAAACTCCACAGCTGAGGGCCCAACAGCTTGTAAATTAGATTTTGCTCTTTTGCCTTGTAGCAGAAGGCAGTATGAAAACACTTCTTAAAAGGTATCCACAAAGGTATCTTCTATGTGTTTTCCTCTCAAGAAAGACTAAGCTGTATGGTTTCATCCAATACTGTCAAGAAAAGGCGGCAAACTTTAGAAATAAATACTGTAGGAATCAGGCAAAACTAGAAGTTTCAGAATCAAGTTTTATGCTTGAATTGAGGATAACGCCATGTCCTCATTTCTGTAACCATACCTGTGTGTTGCCTGTGTGGAAGCAGACCACAATGTATGCCTTTAATTTGTAAGTAACATGAAAAATGCAAACAAATGAAGAGGCTACAACTCAGTGTACCACTGAGCTGAGCCACAACGAGTACTGGGAGGTTCCTTGCCTTCTCACAGCAGCTGAGGGAATTTGGCTCAGAATTAGAAGCCAAATTTAGGGTTTTCGATAGTAAGGCAGAATTGAAAATGTGAGCTGGAAAGCCAGTGGGAAAGCAGGGAAGAGTGAAAGTCAAAAGAAAGCTGCAAGTTAATGAAGGTTAAGAATGCGATCTGCAACCACAAATACATATGCTTTAAAAAGCATACCACAGATGCTTTATTTTAGGCCACAGTGGCCTAAATAAATAGTCCTGAATCATGGAGCTGCAGCTGGCTCCTACATATGCCTGGCACTCTGGGCAGCACTGAGGATGTGGCTCCTTCTACTTTGCTTACATCTCATGTTTGGCATGACCAGAAAGCTGCCAAACTGAGCCAGAGCAGAGCCTGCATCAGGAATGATCTCGCTCCCCTCCACGATTGTGGTGCCGCTGTGTCAGGTTGGCTCAAGCGCTGAGCGTTCAGTACGGCGCAGATGAGGCCGAGGAAGCAGGGACACCTCTGGGTGCAGAGCAGCAAGCACAGATGGTGACCGCAGAAGCAGCAGCCATGAGGCGGCACAGCGGCTGGACTGAGCACAGATCTTCTGCCCCGGATCTGAAACTACTTGAAGCATAATGGTAACCCTGCACCACGTGGGATCACCACATAAACGTAGCCTGAGTGAGCTGTCCCAAACACACAGGTTTACAGGTTCTTATTCTGATTGTAGTCTGGTTGTTGTAATTTTCCTGACTTACCACAGTATTGCGACCAGAGTTGAACTGCATAAGTACATATGTACAATTTTTAGCAACCTAAAACAATAGGATGTTGCACTTGGTTAAGTTTCCAAGTGATTTGTGTTTTACAGTCGTGCTGCTTATTTATTCATCTTATATAGTATTGTGCAACACTCAGAAACAGACAATCAGAAACAACATTGCCAAGGGTTGTTTAACAAAGAATGGTTTGGATCACTCTACAAACGGTAAACAATTTGTACAAGCTCTATGCTGAAGCAATCCCAGGATAAAACATTGCTCAACTAATCCATGGGATTTTGTAAAATTAAGAGAGAGGAGGAAAAGACCCACAGTCCCAGGTACAGGAAAGAGAGAAATCTAGTGTGGGAGGGCTCTCCACGGAAAGATGCAAAAGGAAGAGGTAAGAAAAGAACAGAGCAAGGTCAAGTCCATGAGAAATTCCAGCTGATGCTCATGAGGATTTATGAACAGCTTGCCAGTATTCAAAAGGAAAGGCAAGGGCTGCCATGGTTAGAAGTAAAATTAAGAACTGAGTCTTCAACACCTGATTTACGTAAGTAATTCTTAACACTTGTGAAAACCTCTTAGGGGTTAAGGAGTTTTCTTGGACAAGGGAGGACTGTGGCAGACATAACAATTCTCTCTGAAAAGGCAAATGAAGACTCTTCCTTTATCGAATTCAATTCCTCCTCCTTTATCGAATTTTTACCTCCATAACAAGGATGCTTGTCCACATATGTAAACAACTTTATTCAGAGTCACAGAGGTACTGATATCCCCCAAAACCCCTGCATCTGGCATTCCTATCCAATCAATCAAATTTTTTAAGAGATTAGGCCTGAATTCCTCTCCCTTAATCCCAAACAGACTCACTTGTAGCCCTTCAACTCTTTTTCTTTTCCATATATTATATCAAGTAGGAATTTCTAGACCTCAGAAACAATTCATTTCACGTGGCATACATCTTCAGTGATTCAGTCTTCAGTGCCTAACAAAACTCAGGAATCTGGGACTGGTTGCAGTAGGACCTAGAACTGGGCAAAAAAGAACATACATTCTCTAAGAGCAATTCAGAACTCCTATGCATTTACAAATAAAAGAAATGAGAAGAATAGAGAGCAGGCAGGAGGGCAATTTGTAGAATATAACAGAGACCAAGGGACTAACCAAGGTCACACAGAATCAGAGCCTAAAATCTGGGTGAATGTTCAGCGTATACAGTCAAAAGAATACTCAGGGTGTAATGAATGCAATAGGGAGCCAACATTGTAAATAGGACAGGGGGACCCGCTGGTATTATCACCAGAAAAGAAAATATCTAAAATAGGTTCTTTCTTTCCTAATAGTGGCAGAAGTCCTGAAGACCAAAGAGAATTGAAAAAGTGAAAAGCTTCCTTGCAGGATAATAACAACAACAACAACAATAATAATAATAATAATGATAATAATAATAATAATAAAGTAGCAGGATTTATAACTCCTAGGTTTCTGCTTTAAATGTTGAGTTTGCAAGTTGTGGTAGTGGAAATGTGGAATTCTTTTCTCTTCCTGCAAGGAGCCAGGAGCAATCCAATTGCAATGCAACTACTTTAGCTGCTGAACAAAAGAAAGGGTTTAGGGACTTACTAACAAGAGCTGGAATGCCTGGAGTAGAGGCAACTTTTTACCACAGCCACCAAGAAAAGGGCAAATTTACCTGCTGGCAATAAGAAATTCCCAGCACTATAATATAAATAGATATATTTAATAGCTACCTATAATATATAATAGGTAACTGATCCAAGCTCATCCTTGCCACCCAGATCCAGTGCATGGAACAGGTCTTCTGTCCAGTGGCAAAAGATGAATGCCATCCAGATTTTTTCTGGAATTTTGCCAGAAGATGTCCATGTCTCTTCTTTGACATGAGACAGATGAAGGAGGGAGCTGTGACAGCTTTTCCATAGCTGAGGGGTTATAGCATATGAAATTTGGGTTCAGTCTTCTGATAGTGATGGAGATACCAGAACACCCTAACCTTGGTCCCACAGGGATGGAGCTGTCTTTGCTCTTTTTTGAAGCTGGGGTATTTGTGCAGGATCCTTCCAGTTCACCATAGAAGTGAGGCTGGGAAAGGGAAGCTCACTTTTTCCAGCGCTGCTCAGAAAAAGTGGTTTTGACACCTCTGTTACTTGGCAATGACAGGAAGATGCTCCAAGCCAACAGATGATCCAAGGCTGATGCTAGTCTGCACAAAAAACGAGCATCACCATCTGGAAGAGCCTGGGACAGTGACAGCAGGCAGGATTACACTTTTTAGCAAAGACAGAAGCAGTAGCAGCCTAGCCAGCACCGGGCTCACACCCTGAGCTGGGCTGACTCCCAGGCATCTAATTTTGTCTAATCCCTAAATGCTACCAAAACATTGTATTTTCTTCTCATGACGTGACTGTAAAGAATCCGAAATAAACGTTGCATTTTCGTATTTTCTCTTGTTACTGCGAAAATGACAAGAACAAAGCAAAGGCATTCTGTTTTCTTGGGAAACGATTTCCTCCCTATCTGGGGGTTTTGCAGTCCCGGTTCCCGCGGGGCGCCGTACCCACACGCCTCTCGCCAGCTCTCCCTGTGCGGGCGGAGGCGCCAGATTTAAGAGGAAAAAGGCGCCGTAAGCGGGAGAGAAGCGAGCTCAGGGCGGAGGCGAGGCCGGAGGGCAGCGGGGCCGGCCGGGGTGCGAGCTGCCCGGCGCTTCCCAGCCTCATTCTCCCCGGAGCCGGTGTCAGGTATTGAGAGGAGGGGTAGGGGCCCGGGGAGGAGATGGCTGGAGGCTTTCCAGCCCCGGCTCACGCAATGCTAACTCCGCACGCAACGGGGAGGCGACAGGCGGAGGAGGGGAAGCTCTTCGGCTTCCTCAGCCCCTAAGATGCAGGCGAGACTTCGCCTCCCGACAGCGAGAGCTGCGAGCCCGCCCGCCACCCAGCTCCCCTCCCGGCACCTCCTCCGCTAAAACTTTTGGCCCCGGCCATAAAAGCATCCGCGGCTCAGCCGCTCCGCTTGGCGAGGGCCCAGGGGCAGCTGGCAAATAACCGCGACCCCTCAAGCCAGGGGACGGGCCAGGCAGCGGCGATTTGCCAGCGGGGCCGCCCGCGTCCCACCCGCACCGCGCCGCGCACCGCGGATGCCGGCGGGTTTAAAGCCGGGAGTGCCAATGCCAGGCGCTCAGAAGTGGCGGCTCCGGTTCCGCCTGAGCCTGAGAGCAGCGGGCCGTCCCCTCCGCGCCCTCTGAGCCGCTCGCCTTCGCTCCCTGCAGCGGGCCGGGCGAGCCCCGTCCCGTCCCCGCAGCCCTGCAGGCGGGGGCAGGGAGAGAGAGGGAAGGGGCGCAGCAGCCCGCTCGCTCCCGCTCCGCGGAGCTTCTCGGGGCAGGTGGGTGCCTTGAGTTAAAGAGCTGGGAAGGTGATAACTGAGCTGGGATCGGGCGCAGCTGGCATTTGCCTGCATATGACCTGCCAAGCTCCGGGTGACAGGTACCGGGACTCCTAATGAGTTTCCCAAAGGCTTGGATCTGAACGCCGCCGTCGCCGCTCTCGGAGCCGCAGCTGTCCATTAGAGCTGCCGCCGGCCGCACAGCTCCTCTCCATCCTCCTCAATGTCTCGGATGGAAGCAGCGTGCAACAGGTCAGTTCTGCTACAGGAACCCGCCGTTTATTTCACCCCTTCACCCCCTCGCTGCTTCTAAAAGGCTGGAGCAAATGGTGGGAACGGGCGGTCTCCGGGCACGGGGATGGGAAGCGGGACCAGCACTGCCACGCAGAGTCCTCAGGCATGCTCCGCAGCCTGCGATGCCGCGACGGGCCCGAAGGTGCGGGAAGGGCTTGGGACGGAGAGGGTTTGGTGGCCGTGTGCGGAGGTTTCTCCCTCCGGAGAAGCGGGAAATTCCGACACTGGGGCGGGTAACCATTTCTCGCAGCGGGTTTTTCGCCGGGGGCAGAGATGTGCAGCGCCGGAATTAACCTGTCTCCGGCGCAGGGCAATTGCCTGCATCTGCCGAGGCTCGTCGGGAGAGAGCATCCTCCTGCTTCTCTCTGTGCCTCTCTCAGCCGCGACCTGTTGAATCTCTCGCTGAGAACTTTCCCTACCGGAGGAGAGACAGCAGCGGCGCCCCCGCCAAGTACGACTTCGATCTCTTATTAGGAGTTCGCAAGTTACTTATCGATTATCCCTCGTTTTTCGCACAGGATTCGGGGGGCTTTAGGCACACAAGGAGCGCACAGCTAGGATTCGCCCGGACCCCAGCGCTGGGACGGCTGCCGGCGCTCCGCCGCGCCAGCGTGCCCCGTCCGGGCTTCCCCTTGCCCGCTGACCTTTCCCTTTCCCTTGCAGCATGGTCCTCGAGAGGCTCGGGGAAGCCCTGCACGGCATCCCCCCGTTGCAAAGCTCCCTCCTGCTCCTCCTCTGCCTGCTCGCCGCCGTCCACCTGGGCAAGCTCCTCCTGCAGCACCGGCAGCGCCGGCGGCAGAGCCAGCGCCGGGCGCCGCCGGGCCCTTTCCCCTGGCCCCTGATCGGCAACGCGGCGCAGCTGGGCAGCGCCCCGCACCTCTCCTTCGCCCGGCTGGCCAGCACCTACGGCGCCGTGTTCCAGCTGCGCCTGGGGCGCTGGCCCGTGGTGGTGCTGAACGGGGAGCGCGCCATCCGCCAGGCCCTCGTCCGCCAGGGGGCCGCCTTCGCCGGCCGCCCGCCCTTCCCGTCCTTCCAGCTGGTGTCGGGCGGGCTCAGCCTGGCCTTCGGCGGCTACTCGGAGCTCTGGAAGCTGCACCGGCGGGCGGCGCACGCCACGGTGCGCGCCTTCTCCACGGGCAGCCCCGCCACCCGCCGCCTGCTCGAGCGGCACCTGCTGGGCGAGGCGCGGGCGCTGGTGGCGCTGCTGGTGCGCGGCAGCGCCGGCGGCGCCTTCCTCGACCCCTCGCGCGTCCTGGTGGTGGCCGTGGCCAACGTGATGAGCGCCCTGTGCTTCGGCCGCCGCTACAGCCACGGCGACGGCGAGTTCCTGCGCATCGTGGGGCGCAACGAGCAGTTCGGGCGGGCGGTGGGCGCCGGCAGCCTGGTGGATGCGCTGCCCTGGCTCCAGAGTTTCCCCAGCCCCGTCCGCGCCGCCTACCGCGCCTTCCGCGACCTCAACCGCGACTTCTACGGCTTCGTCCGCGGCAAGTTCCTGCAGCACCAGCGCAGCCTGCGCCCCGGGGCCGCCCCCCGCGACATGATGGACGCCTTCATCCGCCTGCAGCGGGAGCAGCCGCGGCTGCAGCTCGAGCACGTGCCCGCCACCGTCACCGACATCTTCGGCGCCAGCCAGGATACCCTCTCCACCGCCCTGCAGTGGCTGCTCATCTTCCTCATCAGGTACGTGCTGGCGGGGCGGCAGAACACCGGGGCGCACCCCCGGCCCGGCGCGGGCGGGACGTGCGAGCCCGCCCGGGGTGCGAGCGCCCGCCGGCCCCGGGGGAGCCCGGCTCAAACGGAGCCGCGTGGGCAGAGGCGCTGCTGGGAGGGCTCCCGCGGCAGCAGCAGCCGGCCCGGGCCGGCGCACGGAGCTCCCGGGCCGGGCACAGCCTGGGGCGCGGCCCCGGCGGGGACCCGCCGTCGGGGCGCGGGTCTTTGAGACCGGGCAGCGCCAGCCCGGGCAGCGCCGGGTGCCTCAGCGGCCTCCGATTAACTAACACGGAAGCTCTGGGAAACCTGCCAGAAAGAGATAAGAAAGTACAAAAGAAAAGAAATCCCACCCTACTCAGGCTGTCGGGTTATGGTGCGTAAGGAGATGCTGGCAGAAAGGCAGCCGAGTAAAACCTGAAAGTAACAGATTTTAGCAGGTCAGGATCAAGGAGATCATAGGAACAGGATAACAACCGCTTAAGCACGATAAAGAGTTCGTGCACCGGTTTACAAACCCGCTATTATGCGTGTGTGCCTTCCTTGCCATTGCGTGACTGGGCAAGGCAGACCCCTTGGGCAGCCAGCCGGAGCTGCCCTGGCACCGCCGGGGAAGCTCGGAGAGCGGAGGTGGCATGAGAGAAGGTGCCATTACACCGACTCGCTTGCCTATCCCGGCTTCTTTCATCGCCTGCGTAATTTGTAGACTTATGCAAACCTTATCTACTCGGTCGCTTCTTGAAAAACAAGCAAATATTTAACACTCAAGCTGAGGGTGAGACACCCAGTGTTCATGTAACTTTTGGGTTTCTCCCCAGTTCTCATGTTGGCCCAGCATCTGACATGCAAGTCTGCTGCAGGAGGAAAAAGCAAGGATGCAGAAGCCAAACTGAATACTAAAAACAAATGAAGGCTTCTGGGCAGAATGTGTGCTTTTAGACGAGCAAAAGATGTATTAACTTTTTGATCTTGTTTGGTTACTGTGTAGCCTTCCAAACTGGCAAGGCTTCAAGACAGTCATCTTTAAATACAAAATAGAGAAAACATAATTTGATATTAATTAGAAAATGCCTTCTCAAACTAAAAGTGGGATGTTCATAAAGCCATTCTGACAATTTAATAATTGGGATTTTTTTTTTTTTTCTAGTTTAGAAACCTGCAGGCTTTCAAAGCTATGAAATATATGTAGTGAAAACAAACTCCATGCTAACTTTTAAAAGTCACATAGAGAGCTGGAAAATCAAATTCCTGTTCCCATGGAAAATCCAAAACTTAGAAGAGACAAGTAATTCTAGTTTTAGAATTAGTTTTCAAAATTGGATCAGAATATTCCATTTCAGCACACTTCAGGCTATTGTTATTTTTTATGTTGAGAATCAGTTATGTGGGATATTAAAATAAAAACTGAGCAAATCTAAAGTTACACCATGGGAAGTTTGCTTTTTTCTTGAAGTTTTCAGCTGAGGTCTACACATTCCTGCAATACATTTAAACTCTGCTCAAACTGCATCATTTAGGATAGCAGAGAGATTCTGTGAAAAATGTTTACAGCAAAGATTATTTGTAAGAAAAATCCTTTGAAAGTGTTATGTACACACACGCGTCTCGCTTTGAATGACAGGTATCCGAAAGTGCAGGCTAAAATGCAGGAAGAAGTGGATAGGATTGTTGGAAGAGACCGTTTGCCGTGCGTTGAAGATCAGCCTCACCTGCCCTACATCATGGCTTTCCTGTATGAATCCATGCGTTTCAGCAGCTTTGTGCCCGTGACTATCCCACATGCCACCACAACCAACACCTTTATCATGGGCTACCTCATTCCCAAGGACACCGTCATCTTTGTAAATCAGTGGTCAGTGAATCACGACCCAGCAAAATGGTCCAACCCGGAGGACTTTGATCCAACAAGATTTCTGGATGAGAATGGGTTCATCAATAAAGATCTTACTAGCAGCGTGATGATTTTCTCATTGGGAAAGCGTCGGTGTATTGGAGAGGAGTTATCCAAGGTGCAGCTCTTTCTCTTTACCTCCATACTGGTGCATCAGTGCAATTTTACTGCTAATCCAAACGAGGACCCAAAAATGGACTTTACCTATGGGCTGACCATTAAACCTAAGCCATTCACCTTGAATGTTACACTTAGGGATACGATGGATTTGCTCGATCAGGCTGTGCAAAGACTGCAAGCAGAGAAAGCAGCCAGTGAAAGTCAGCTGTCAGCAAATGCCTAAGTAATAAACCTTGCATCTACAGATAACCCCCCTCTCTCTTTTTAGACTTACATAACTCATAGCTTGTTCTGCTTGTATTTTTGGTACATAGCAAATACACGTTATAAAAGCAGGAAGAAAAGTTGCACAAGGTATAGTTCAGTCATCTTTTTAATTCTAGAAGGAGAGCCGGGGAACAATATATTAAATGAAAAAAAATATGCAATTTGAGAGTAAGCCTTTTCTTTTCTAGCTTGTTCACAGAAGTTGTCATTGTAAAGTGCTTTTTATCTACTGGCTGGTTGGAACATCTCCAGGAACAGTCCCTATAATCCTTTCCATGTCTCCATGCGCTATGCCTTAACTCTAAGTTTGCCTTCCATGACTCCACACTCAGAAGTGAAGTCTCCTATTGAAAAACAAACAAAAGCAGTTGCTCGGGACACTGCAGCCTGCTTCTGCATTGACTCTGCTGGAAACTGCCATAGGCTCATGGCAGCTCTGGTGTTGTGGCTGCTGGGATGTACATTAATGCCTCAAGAATAAATGTTCACATGCTCTTTGGTAAAATGGCAATGTAAATTCTTGCCTTCAGCATTCCAAAATGTTTACATAAATGCCTAAAGAAATAAAAGTCTTGCTTGTAAGCATGTTTGAAACTATAATTCACATTTTATATGAAAATCAACAGAATGTCCTAATATAGTAACTTTCCACAAAGTTTTGAAAGATCAGAATTTCTATGTCACTAGATGGCAAGGATGATACAAATCATATGCCAATCTGTTCATTAGCATGTTCACAAACAAAGTAAGTATTTGAATTAGATTTTTAAAGGTATAGCTGAATTTTATGTTTCTTTAGCAAGGAGTTCATATTGTTGTCCCTAAGCACATAGGTAAGTCCAGTAAAATCCACATTGGCCAAGGTAGGTAGAAGAGATTGGGGGGGGGGGGGGGGGGGGGGGGGGGGGCACGGTTTATATTAAAACATTATTGCCACAAACCTCAAGTAAAGCAAATAATACCCCTACTCACGAGTCATTCTGTTAGGTTGAGTTAAAGAGTATATCTGAAAATCAACTATGTACTTTTAGTACAATTTGTTTGGAACAAAGTCTCAGAAGGAAAAGTAATGTTACGTGTCCTAATTATGTACCCATTAACTGAACAAAAAGTACTTTTACAATATTTGCGAGGCAAAGTTCATAATTTTTTTTAAAAAAACACTTATTATTTTAAAGTAAAACACATGAAACTTTATGGCATTGAATCTCCAGCTAATGTTTGTTTCACAAAACTGCATATTTCTCTAGAAAGCAAGCAGCCCTATATAAATGCCTGATTTGAAAAGTGTTGTGCACTTCTTTGGAGCTGCAGGTCACGTTTGATTACTCATGAAATCCATCAGACATGAGAGTACCTCACATGACTTGCTGTGCTCAGCTGAGTACCAGATGAAGTATTAGCAGAGCTAGAAAAAAGGTTACAGTGCTGCACAGTGAAGTGGCTCTGCTGAGACCTAAGCAAGCAAGGATTTGCACTGTGACTTCTGACAGACGGCTGGCAGCTGGGACACAGCTCCTGCTGATGCTGGGGAGAGCTGGGTTAACAACGCAATCCCCATCTTCGGTACCAGCTGTGCTACTGGTGTAAAAACCTAATCAAACCTACAAGCACTGCTCTATAACTCCACACAGTAATAATGTACCTGCTTAAAATCTCTGGCTTCATATGCCATCTATCATCTCTTTTTAGAGCTAAAAAAAGCTTTCTGCTACATACACATGGAGTAACCTCAGGTGTTTTTCTGAATTATGTACAAGTTTGTGATATCCCAGAACTTAGCCTATACCTGTGAAAAGCTTTATAAGATACTCAGCATTTTCATATGGAGATCTACATTAGATCAAATGCGAGCAAAACAATTTTTCTTGTACCTTTTCAAGTACTGTTATTAAAAATATAAAGTATGTAACCTACAGCTGAATATCTATTCTAATGCAAGGATCATCCATTCATATTTTAATAAAAAATGGCTTTTGCAGTTTTGTACTCTTCCAAAAGCTTTAACTGTGCATTGGCTACTAATGCAAAATCCACCCACACTGCTCTTTTCAGTCAGGGGGTTACACACTATATAGCTGTTGGTCACATAATGCCTCATGTAATCTGTGAAGTTACTCAAATTCAGTAGCACCTATTTAGAATGTATGCAGTCATTTAGCAAGCTAAATTCTGTGGTCATTTTGAGATGTATCATTGTGTTACCAAAATACTAAATAAAATTATTCTTACACTACCATTGCTTAGTTTATATTCGGCTTTCTAACATCAAGATAAAGAAAATTATGATTTCTGATTTGGAAAGTATTATTATTTTAGATATTTGTTCATATACTTTTCATATACTTCTTCCCATTCCTGGATTTTAAGGTTTTTCTTCCATGCTGCTCTTACAGCTTCTCAGGTCTGTCTGCCTTTCATACCCTGCCATCTGTGTTCAACTTCCTAACGCTCCTTGCTAAGAACATTCCCTGCTGCTTGCCTCAGCATTGATCTGAATTCTCCTATGTCTTTTGCTTTTTTCTAATACCTGTTAATCTTTCCTCAGCCTGCACACAATCTCCTCTGCTATGTTCTTCCCTCTGGCATTCCATTTTACTTCCACCTCCCCTATTTTCAAGCCCACAGAATGGTTTTCCTTTCTCTTTTTCTCTCCTATATATATAGTGCTGGCATCTATATACTCCTGACACTGGGGACCAATTTGTGCTCTTTTGGCCTGGGTATATAGTTAGGAGTGCCAGGAATGGAAATCTCAGGGCCAAAGAGGCCTTGACATGCCCTTGCAAAGCAACCTCTCACAAAATGAAGGCAATCCTGTGGTGAAGGGTGGCTGTTACGGCAAATGTAAAACATTTCTTCATGATGAAGCATCTCCCCCACCCCTTGGTCTTCTTTTCCTCAGTATGCCACACAAGCCTGATTACTTCGGAGCTGTCTTAGAAATGACCACACTTTCCCTAACCCCAAGGGAGTGGAACAAGAGCTGGGTGGGACAGGAGGCTGGGCAGACTCATGAGCAGTAGTTTCCTTCTGACTGGAGATATTTTGAGCTGGAGTTTCTCCCTATGGGGGCAGGCTCTAAACTCAGGCTGAGCTGGTGAAATCAGGAGCACAAGTGGAAGAGTCCTCCTATGAATAGCTAAGGGCCTGTGGAATAGGTGTAGTGTCCAGAGATAGCCATGCAGTGTGTCCAGGGCAGGGGCTGGCCAGTGGGACAGCGCTGATTCAGAGCAGGTGTCCTTGGGAAAAGCCAGGAGCACCTCCCTCACCAACCTGTCACTGCAGGTTGTCACCACAGCAGTACTAGACAAAGACAGGTTGCTCTTCCTTCATGAAGAAAAGCAGGAGGAATCTAGGCAGCTGTATTCAAGACAAGAGTTCTCCTTCAAAAGTCTTCTTGCTCAGATTGTAGTGATTTCAATGGTTTGGGAAAGCCAAATGTCACCTCATGCTTGCTTTTTCTGTGTGTGGCACCCACACACTCAGCCCATCTCCCAGAATTTTACTAACCTCCTTTATTCAGGTTGAAATAAGATAATAAAAATCCAGAACAAACCCATAAGAGGCAAAAAAGCCCACAAAGGCCCAAAACAGAAAGCCTGGATTTAAGTATACATTTTTTTGAGAGGCAGTAGCTGTCAGACCACCCCGCTATGTAACAAGGAAGGGGAGCAAGTAGGCTGAGCTAGCAGAGTTGATACAGGTTATGTTTATACCAGCCAAGTATACCATTACAGTCCATATGAAACCAAAGGAAACTTGTTGGCTTCAGCAGGAGCTGGTTCAGAGCTGCTGAAATCCATACCAAAATACAACAATAAGGAAAAGGACTCCTCAGAGCCTGAGCCACAAGCACTGCTGTAAAGGTGTGTGGGGGTGCTGTCCAGGATCTGTGCAACAGCTCTTGGTACCAGCATAGTCATGGCACAATGCAATCAAGAGCAATGCCAGTTAGATTTGCATCAGACCCAGTGGGGTTTTGTGAGTTTCAGGGACTGATGCATAGGTCTGTAGGAAACTTTCAGAATATCCAACCAGGGAATCGGAGACTAGGCAATTGGGAACTCACATTTTACCTGATAAAAGTTCAGGAATTAGCCTTGGAAAGTAAATAGTTAACATCTGCCTTTGCTGCATCTTTGATTTGGTTAAACATTACTCAGATTTTTCCTTTGCCCACATAACAAATCCAGCTTGGGATAACACTGAAGGTGGATCTGGCTTTCTTCATGAATGAAGAGAATGGCTGCATTCTGAATGGTGCTGTTATTTTGGCATACAGTACAACACAGACACAGTGATTTGAGTTTCATCAACCTCTTTGCTCTTTACCGCCCTGCATTTTTGCAGCTGACTTCTTTCCATGTTTCAGTCACTTGTACTCAGACCAGGCCAACTCACTTAACTGTCAGGTGAAAACAAGCTCAGTGTTAAGCACAGACAGTCTGGAACGCTTAAGACAGCTGTAGTTGATGCTTTGACAGCCTTCCTTTTGGGCTTTTTGCCAACTTTTCAGACAGCTCCACAAACCAAAAAATTAGTTGCTCGGTTAATGTTGCCCTTTCCTTCAATACTTAGTGCAGATCTCTCTCCAGCTTGAAAGCAGAGCTGGGGCTACCCAAATCAAAAAAGAGCCGCTCAGATCTATGTTCTGGGTCTTTACTGGATGTCTGGACAGCGATCAATCAGTATAGTTCACTCAGGAGACACAGGATGCTCAGGCATTTCAAGGGCACATGGGCGGAGGCAGGGAAGGGAGTGGATTCACAGGGGACTCATTAACGGTGCATGAATCAACTGCTGAGCCACACAGGAATCATTTGCTGGAGTGGCTGAGAACTGGCAGAGGAGAATATATGTCTGGACTGCAGCAAGATTTCAGCTGGGAAGGAAGTGTGCAAAGGGTCTCTGATTTCCAGGAAAAGAGAGGTGGTGATTTTACATTGCTTGTAAATACACACACAGACACAATATGCTAGGATTAGGGTGATAAGAATCCATATGGTATTAAAGATATTCACATCAGCACCAGGGAACATCAAACAGAGAGCATTAGGACCAAACCTTACCAGGCTGAAGACATGAGGAGTGATTGTTTTTCTGAAAGCTTTGGAAACAAAGGATGTCCAAAAATTAAGTCCTGACTGCCTGTTAACTCTAATAGATCTGGGAGGCAGCAAACATGGAAACGAGAGATGAGGAACTAAACACCAGGGATGAGCTGCAGGATTTGAGAACAAAACAAGTCAACAACAAAAGGTCATGGATAGTCTGTCGTTCTCCTTGCCTTGGCACCCCCAGTACCTGAGAACAACAGGAGGAAGAGACAGCCCAGCTGCAACAGTCTGAACACCTTTTGGGGGATCTTCCTCTTGACATTCAGGCAGAGCAGTAGAAGAAGCTGGCACTACACCAGACAGAAACACTTCTGATCTACAGCGTCTGTTCAGAGCAGTTCAGTTCATTTATTTGAGCAAGCTGAGCAGGAAGAATTTGGTATCAGTTGGTTATTCTCACACTATAATTTTATCTTCATCTGTATCTGGGCTTGCTCAATACTCCCCAGGAAATAATGGCATATATATTGTGGCATGCTCCAGAACTGGGCTTAATCTCTGGTATTATTGGTATGTTTTCAGTGGTGGCTCAGACCAGGCTTTATTTCCACAATGTCCCTTCCCCCAGTCTGACCTCTGGTAAGAGCATAACTTATCATGCAGAAACAGGCTTCTAAACCTCTCGTGATAACAAATGGGATTTCACATAATCACGTTTTCTCTGCTAAAAATAACAGAACACTCCCCACTTATTTAGACTGAAATAGTTCTCCTCATAATAATAGAAGTGGACATGTGGAGTGAGACACCTTGCTCCAAGTGCAAAAGCAAGATTGATCAAGCAAGACAAAGTCTGATTTCACAAAGCAAGTATGGTTTGCAATTGTCTGCAGAAGAGCATGCAGCAATACCCTATGCTTCTTTTATGCTTTGTATTCTGTGAAGAATTTCCAAGCTGCAGTTCAAAAATTTAATTCAACTGTATATCTCTTTTTTAATTACACTTTTTCACTCTACAGAGGAAAAGCATAAATTGTGAGGCTATTAATCTTCTGTGGGTCAGGAAATGTAGACAATTAAGTTTAAAAATGTGCCACCAGCAAGTAAACTTAAACTTCACAATAATTAACCTAATGAAGAAATGAGACTCCTGAATGAACCTTTATGTCATTGTAACAAAGCTCATTTTCCTTCCCTTCATTTCTGTGCACTGCTGCTGGGACACAGCATTGTGCTTCAACTTGTTCCAAGACATAACTCTGTTCATCTCTCTGTTTCTGGCAGAAGAGAGGAAGAGCTGTACCTACACTCCAGACAATATGCCCTGCAGGGAAGCTTTCTGAACAACCACTCCAGGGAGCACAGAAACAAAAGAGAGGTGTTTTCCACCAGTTTTCTCAGGATAGGAATTCTTCCTCTCATGTGCCTAACATCCTGCCCAGCCTGCATCTTTCCAGTACGTGAGGAGCACCAGTGCCACAGCAAGCTGAGGGCAGATCAGCCAGTGGGGCTTTGGTCAGAAACAACACAAGTCTTTCAAAAAATCAAACAAGGAAGAATTCCCATAAAGGAGGGAAGGAAAAAACAATCCAGAATAAATAAATATTTAAATTGAGAAGGTTCTCCACAGAATTACAAGGCAGATCTTCCAGTGACATCACACCTGAACTGAAATTTTGTACAAAAGAACCCCTACTCCTAGTGGCATTAAGACCAAGGTATTTAGCACCCGTGTGTGCAGACTTACAGCACACTGACAATCTTGTTCTCTGCATTTGAAGGTTAAGGTATTAATTTCCTCGAAGTCATCATCAGAGACAGAATACAAAACATTTGTCTCATAATGTATTCATTATACAATGCTGTTCAAATATCTTCACGCCTTACTTAAAGCCAGCAAGATTCTTTTCCTATCTTCACAAGGAATCCCACCCTAAAACAATACTTTTCTGCTTGAGTAAATAGCTCTAGCCTGTTCCCAGAGTTAAGAGTATACAGTAGTTTTTATTGGGTATAAAGCCATAAAACTGCTCAGCAGAACAAAAAGGGAAGTCCCTGGAATAAATAGATGCTCCATCAATTGTCTGAATGACTGAAACAGTGAAAGCAGAAGAGATGCACGAGGGTTGGATACTAATGTTAACTTGATCTCAAGAGGACAGATCGACTTTCCTAGGATTTATGAAGAGTCAGTTAATGAAGTGATTGGACTTCTTTAGCTTTTTTATAGTGCCCAGACCGTGTTGCCATCAGCATATAACATTTTCCCTAGCAAAGATCCAGTTAGCAGAGGTTCCTGCATCCTTGCAGACAAGGTCTTTATGTAATTATGAACCAGTTCCTCCCTGAGTATTTTTCATCCCTCTCTTTTCTTCAGAAACTTCTCTGAAATACACGCATATCTAGGTGGAAAAAGTCAATTATCTCACTTAACCCAAGCCAAAGATACTAGTTTTTATTTTTCTGGTAAAGTCACTTTGCCTTCTGTGGAAATCCAGCAAAGCTTGATCATATGCTAATAGAAGCAGTTGTTTTTCAGGGTCAATAGCAAAGAAGATTCTCTGTGTTCAGAGGAAAAAGTATGGGGAAAACTGGGACAGTCGAGAAGTGAGAAGGAGAACACATCAGAAGAGGAGAAATAACCGCCAAAAGAGAATAGAAATATTTTATCCTATGGAGGAGAATGAAAGTGAGGAAAGAGAACATGAGCAGCTGCTAATAGTAATTTGCCCCATCCCCACGTACAACAGCTCCCAGGGTACCCTGGGGACCACAGGTTGTGATTGATGTGATCGTGGCACACACACACAGACTCCCTGCAAAGGGCAATTCATCCCATCTGCCCTTTTATCTCCTCAGGCAAGAGAGCACAGCCAGCCTGCTCATACCAAACACATTCCACTTCTTGATGTGCCATGTCCTGCCCTTGCTACTCCCACACCAAAAGCTAGAGAATTGTATTAGGAACAGAAATGCTAAGCTACAGAACATCATTGGTGGTGCAGTTAGATTAGGGAAAAAACAATACTCTTGTGCTGGTGGGACACATATCCTTAGGGATTGAGGAAATAAGCCACACAGTTTTAGCTAGTTTTAGTGTTGCACACTCTGACCCAACGAGCTGATGCCACAGAATCACACACTGGTGGAGATGAGAAGGAACCTCTGGAGGTAATTTGACCTGACATCCTGATGAAGCAGGGCCTCCTGGAGCTGGTCTAGTAATTCTACCTTCATGTTAACAACAACTACCTACAGTGCTTTATTTCTACAGTAAACACATAGCAAATATGTTTACCCCTGGGTCACTTTCATTTCTTCTTAAAGTTAAACCCCTAAGGGCATCACCCTGGGAAATGCATTGCTGTCCCTAGGAAGTGTACTTCTACAGCATCTGTCCCCCCTTTGGTTGGATAAGAAAATCCTTCCCTTCACTTTCCTTAGGAGGCATCCCCATAGGCAGGAGGAGAAAAAGGCTATGTAAGACAGCACGAGTGCCCATCTCCTGCAGTTTTGAGCTGGATTTTATGTGCATCTGCTCTCTGCTTCAGCACATAATAGAGAGGATCCCTCTGTCCAGAATGAACTGTCAGAGACCCCTCCTGCTGAAATGAACCAGTAAGTCATTCATGTCTTCCCCAGATGTTTTTGTTTTCTGAACTAACAGGAACCACATGTACTCCTGGCTCTCCCTGAAGATCTGGGCCAGCACAAACAGAGGAGGGAGGAATTCCCCACTTGACTTCAGGAACCAGGCGCCTGCAGGAGCAGGGTTGGTCCAGGATGCTCCCCAAGTGGAGGCTCTAACAAAGGATCACTCCCAAACCACTGGGAAGAGAGCACACAGGCGTGAACAACTGCTGAAAATGCCCCTCACTTTCAAAAGATTTTAATCCCTTTATACTTCAAAATAACACTTCAGTGTCTCTGATACTTGCAGTATCAATTATGCACTACAGGCAGCAAACTTACCTATGGCAGTAGGTGAAGCAGCCGTGCAATTGAAGACATGGATAATAAACAGTGCCCTGTTTACTCACTGAGTTTTAGTGTAGAAGTCTGTGTTTACTGTAATGGTCATCCTGTAATCAAAGAATCTAAGCTTTCCCCTTAGTTTTTAAAAAACAGATACCTTGTAAAATACTGCTATCTGTTCTCAGGTTTCCAAATATCAATGCAACTACAGTCAATGCATAGCATGTCTTCAGTCAAACTTTGGTCAGGCTTTAGGAGAGGAAAACCTACAGACCAACACATTTGCAAACACCTAAGTCCCTAATGTGACCACTAACTTTTACTGACTTTTTTTTTTTTATTATTATTATTTTTTTTTTTTTTTTTATTGCACACTGAAAGTTATATTTTTAAGATAGGAAACAAATTACAATTTATGCTAATGCAAATCTAGGCAGGGGAATTCAGGCCACTGAAAACACTTCAAAAATAACTAGAAAAAAATTAGAACTCTACCTTTTCCTTTGCAGTGTTTGGTTTGTGGGTTGGAATTGTTTCCTTTGCTCTCTCATTCTTGCACAGATATTGGTCAAAATCCCTTGCAGAATGCATGTTTTCCCAGGATCCAGAAGCATTCTAGTCAGTTATCAAAAACAGGTATCAAGACTCTACTTCAAATTTTTAGAGTCTTTCTTTTATCCAACACACAAAAACATGTTTACAGATGTTCACCAAACCCAGCACGATTAAACTGTGCCACAGAAGTGGTCTCCAAATTTATTAGGAGGTACATCATGTTTTCAGCTTAAATGCATGTGGTTTATTGCCTTTTAGCTGTGACTGCAAAATGGCAGCACTATTTGAAAAGACAGGGTTCACTGACATATGACTCCAGGGTAAATGAATTTCAGTAGCAGCACAGGCTTACACAGTAAAGCTGGAAAGTAGCCCAGTGTTTTTCTACAATACTTCTTTTCCTTTGTCCAGCTTTGACCAGACTATATATATTTTAATATTGCTTCATTCAAGGTACTGGCCCTCAACCTGTGCTCAGTAACAGGCTTGGATGCCTGCAGATGTTCTATGAATTCCTCCACTGAAACTTGAGAAGGTCAACTGAGTCAGTTTGAGTCTCTTCTCCACAAAGGCACTCAGACATGAGCAAAGAACAAATTACAGAGAATCAATACATCCTTATGCTGGTTTTTAAAAAAAAACCAAAAAACAAAAAACATATATATATATATACATATATATATACACACACACATACCACCCTAATTGTAATTCTGCACTTGCACGTTTCAACTTTTGACATACAACGCCAGGATCCAGAGAGCTTCTCTGCCAGTAGCCTGCAAGGCATGACAAAGCCACATATTTTCTCCAGGAATACACTAAAACACGGGGTTAAAGTTCATAATTACCTAAAGCTCCATTCAAAGTCCAATGATCTTAATGAATATCAGTAAATTTCAAAGACTGTCAGGTTACTTTCTTCTTTCTCCCAGATGAGCAAAACAGTTTCCTGGAGACAAAAAGCTTGATTTCTGCTTCCATGTCCCCAAGAATAATTATTATTTTTAATGAAACACATTGAGGGTCCACATTGCTGTCAGCTGTCTGCAACTTGGTTTATTTTTAGCTGGTAATATAGTTAATAAAAACCAGGTACAAACCTCATCCTGCTTTAGAAGTACATCTTGGAAATTGGACAGCTCTGCTAAAGTCATTATAAAAGAAGATTTTAAGATACATCTAAAAAGCCATAAACCAAACTGTTCTTAATATGTCATAAAAGAACTGTTTATCTATGTGCATGCATTGAAACATCTGATGTTGCACTTTTCCATTTATAGGGAAAGGCAACCCTGTCAGAGAGACCACACACCATGCCACATTTAGTACCTGTTAGGAAAACTTCAGCATGATTTTAATTATTTCCAAGCTTGGTAAATCCCCTTCTGCCTCCTTGCTGGAAGGCTTTACATCAATTAAAATGCAGTATCCTGTAAACTGTTTAAATGCCTAGAAAACTTCAATTTGCATCCTAGTTAGCAAATTCTTCTCCTTCTAACTGTCCAGGTATAGCCTTGGCCACAACAACATAAAATGCAGTTTCACAGGTAACACAGTACCTAGAACGCTGTCCAGATGTCCCTGTATTGCTCTCAATACCTGGGATGAATTGTTCCTGCTGTCTGCAGAGCTATCCTGCACTGACAGAAAAACCGAGAGAAAGCGGACGGGGCACTTGGCTGCAGTCACACCAGACTCAGCTGCTTCAGCATTTCTATCTAAAGGGTTAACTTCTAGAGAAGCTGGGACATGGACCTGGTGTCCTACATCTGTGGCTGCGCATCTCTTGAGAAATTTGCATTTGCAAAACCGAACACATTCGCTCATCTTAGGACACCACCTTCAGGAGACAAGGCTACCTGGGATCCTGCCCACTGAACCCCAGGGGAGAGCTCAGACAAGGAAAGGTACAGAGACTGCACAAGAGACAGCAACACCCTTGCTGGAAATGATATGGGCACAGGGGCCAGGGAGAGAGGCCTCACACTCCATCTTCGGCTCCAAGTCTGCTGCGCCTGGACATACAATCACGTATCACACCCTTGATAATCAAGGACCAAGGCTTAGCTGAAACATCTCCCTCATGTGGGGCTACCCACAGCATTAGAGCCTACAGGCTGTGTTTTACAGAGCACAAATACACAGCCAGTTGCAAAGCAATAACCCTGTAGTCATGCTGGGGCTTTCAGCTCCAAGAAGCCCAGCATTAGAGGTTTCCACACACAGTTACCCTTGTAGAGGGAAAAAGTGAGTTATGACCAGCAGAAGAAATTCTGCTGTTAAAAGCAAAGCTGGGGTTGGAGTTCGCTGATCTGCCCCTCATATCTTGGTCTGTAAGGCACAGGGGACAGCAAAAGGCAATTACAGGAATATATAAGAAATAGAGACTCTTGGTCCCCTTCAAAAGAGACCTCAGCATCTCCTAGCAAAGGGCAATCTTCACCTGCAGCCAGACATCTCCCTGCTCTTCAGTCTGGCCAGCAAGATGAAACCTGAGAGCTTGATCCATGGTAAATTAAAGAACCAGAACACGTTTTAGTTATTAATAAGAACATTCCAAGGAGTAGCAGAGTTTGTCCATATAAGCTGGCTAGGAGAAAAACCTTAAACATTCTTGCATGTCCTAGCTCACAGCTGGGATGCCCACCTCTTCTGACAGAACTTGTTCTGGTCGCACAAGCTTTGTTCTTATTTCTCAGTGAAAAAGCAGTAGGAATAATGAGATCACCATACTCTTTTATACATTTTTCACTTTGCAGAAATAAAAGGCCGGATTTATGCTTTGTTTCGTACTTCACTCGTATTTGGGAAAAGAGACACATATCCTATTAAGTAGCCTGATGCTGCAGTAGGGCTGGTGTGAACAGATCCCACAGAGATTTTGATACTACAGAGTTGGGTCATCTAAAGTTTCCTTGGTTCCGGACGTTGCAAGAAAGCCAGAGATTTCTGGGAGCAGAGGAAGGGTGTTTGTTACCAAGGAAATTCAGCTGGTCCTTACAGTAACAGAAGATGGATTGCATTAGAAGGACAAAATTTCTGGTTATGCCTGACCACAATAAATACCAGATGCTTCCAATATGTTTCTGCTTCACCTCAGGGTGAAGGTTCTCAAGGTTCTCAAGCTTTCCAGAAAAGTCCTTTTTTCCTAGAAGTCCTCCAGACACCTAATTCCCATGTAAAAGGAGGACAACAGCCTGCCTGTAATCTTTCTGTGAAAGCTTTAATGTAAAGAGATACAAGTGCCCACAGTTGAATTTCATATTGTTGCAGGAGGAAAAAAAAAATTGTACATAGCCCTTGCGATAATTAATCATTGAATAAGGAGTTATCCCAGAAAAATGTTCTATTGCCAAACATCTTCCACACAGATGCACATTAGATTTGTTTCTCCCTTGCATTTCAGGAATCAGTAAATAATGCTGGGGGCAATTCCCAAACACAAGGTGATTTTAGTAGACCACCTTGTTTGGGACCAACCCAGAGTCACCAAGAGTTAAATATAATCCCTTAAATTCTACTCCGCTGGTAACGTCTGACAAGATGCACGCATAATACAAACTCAGGGTAGCACATACACACCGAAGGCAAGGGCAATCATGGGATCTATGGCACAAAAGTGCCTTCATTCCCAAAGGGCAGATACATCAGTTTTCCCAATAAGGGGATTCTTTGCCATGTTTAGAACGTGGACTGAGAACACATCACAGGATGCAGACACACACGCTGTGTCAAGCCTTTGAACAGGGACGGCTGCAGACCCTGAGGGGAAGGAACACCACCGTGCTGCTACACTGTGAGATGCCTTAATGCCTTCTGTTCCTTGCACGGCCTGGGATCCCAAGCAGGCTCAGGAATTTCAGTCCACAATCTAGAAACACAAGAGTGAATTGTAACACCGGCACATCCGTGCAGCCAAGCCCCCCGCCAAACCTCTCTCTGGGGCTTCCTGCAATCACAAATCTTATGTGTGCATTTCAAGCCACAGCTCTTCCCTAGGGAAAGGGATGGGTGTTAAGGAGGAGATCCTAGGGAGGTGCTTTGCTAATCACACTTTCAGCTCCAGGAAAGTGTTCATGTCCCCGGGCAATCTTTTCAACAAAATTGCATCTGAATGCCAGAAATTAAGGAAATGAAAAATGAGTAAAGAGCAAATTAAAATCCCATAGCATTTAACTGTGGAATCAACAAAACTCTGTGTTCCTGGCTCGAGCACTGTGCCCCAGGCACCTCAGCAACTGCTGCCCAGCACTGAGAGAAGCTGAGTCTCCTCAGCATCCCACTGTCCCAGCCAAACGACAGCCGGGAACATATGAAACTCAAAAATCCTGCAAAGATCCTGGTACATGTCAGGGTTTCTCCTTCCTCTCCTTTTTAATGTTCGCAGCGCCATCTTGAACGTGACTAAGGAGAACAAGTGAAACAATGGATGTGGCTTCTGCAAAGCAGCACTTTGACAGAGAGGGAATCTCAGGGCCGTAGTCTCCGTGGCTGCCCAGCACCGCTGCTTCCCCCACGTGTGTCCTTGCAGGCTGATCTGATTATTAGGATACAGCCACTGGCTGTCGTGTGATCTCTGCTCAATGGAAGTGTAGCCATGGTGCATTTATATATTTCTTTAAAAATAGAACTCATGGGCATGCCTCCTTGCAAATAAATTTCAAGGAAACGTTAAAGCTACTTTCACAAGGGAAAAAAGGGGGTTAATTAACAAGAAAAATATAACTCAGAGTTAAGACATTCACTCTGGTATTAATATGATTTTTCTTAAGTTCTTATGTATTATCACTATGATAACATTGTGCTGAAAACTGTTTTCTTTCCTACACCAGAAAACCTGTTGGCTCCTCCCATCCCTTAAGTTTACAGCAGTTTAGAAACTGCAGCTTTTGTGATGTGAAAAATCTAACAGCAGACTCCATCTGTGCTGAAAGACCATGAGTCCCTCTAAGGCTACCCCAATGCCTGCAATATCAAGAATTACTCAACCTGCCAAATATGATATATCTGAAATCTGTCAATAACAACTGGAAAATCTATTATGTCCTTGGAAAAAAATGAAATGTGGACATGAGCAATTGGATTGCTTTGTACCCAAGTTTCCACGTCACCTGTATTGTATTTTATTTTAATTATATTGAGCAACTGAACGCAATTTCCCATATCTCTGGTGAAAAAAAACCACACTTCTGTAGCTTTGTAAGTTTCTGAAAAAGAGAGCTGCTCCACTCAGTTGCAAAAACTGATCCTAGAGATGAGAAGGGACCCTATCTGATAAAACAGGTAAGTAATTAAAAATATGACAAAGTAACTCAGTAAACACAGCATTACCCCCTTCAGTTCTATAAACTGTATGCACTAAGCATTAAATATTTTGGAGGCTGTACACAGTAATGAAGATACCAGGGCAGAAATAAAATACTGAAATAAATTTCCAAATTCGTCTGTTTCTGACTGCCAAGTGTCAGAAAAATCAGAATAAAAATGAAAGCTAGATCCAGAGAGGAGGAGTCACAGAAAATCAACATCATAAAACAGAATTCATCAAAACCCATGGAAACTGAAGTCCTGGAGATGTACACAGCTCTGCTGCAGACTTAATTTTTATGCATGCTTTCCCTTCTGGCCACAGGGCCCCAACTGTCTCAGGTCAAACCTACTGACAGGCCTGGTTCCTGCTGAAAGTTCTGCCCATACGCTTGGCAGAAAAAGCACTTCACAGCCCCTGCAAAGCTGCCTCTAAAGCTCGTTGGTTTAAAGTTACACTTTGACTTCTCCTTACTTGGAATACAACTGAAAATACCACTCATTTTGGCAAGAAAACTGGGAGAGATTCAGTGTAATAAGGGTGAGCAGACCAGTTATTAGCATCTCAGCAGGAGCCACTCAGGGATGCACTTCAGTCTCCACACACTTAAAAGCTAAGACAGCTTCAGCCTTGCCTGAAATTTCTCTCCCCTCCTCACTCCCACAGGATTTACTTCACGTTTTGGTGAACAATACTGAGTTCAGAAAAGCCAAACAAAGTCAAACATACCACAGGTGGGTATTAAACATGCCCCCTTGAGTGTTTCTCTGCAAACCATAATCCTTACTTACAAAAAAAAAAAAAAAAACAACCAAACACCCTCAGAAGACAGAACCCCACCTCAACACATAAAGCTCTCCCCTGATCTTCATCCTCTCCTTCAGCTACAGACTGCCTGGAAGAAGATATGACATTTTGGGAACCATCATCCAGACGACAGAGAAAGGGTTGATGGACTATGTGTTGATTCCTACTGGCTCAGTAACCCCTTCATGGAGCTCACAAGCTCACAGTTGGAGAAAGCAAGGCAAAGGAAGCTAATATATTAATTTACAGCATCTTTTACCTTTTTCTTTGCCATCTGCCTGCCCCAAATTGAGCACATACGACTCTTCCATTAGGAACTGACAGCTCTGTATAAAGATGAGCCTGCAGGGTTATCATCTAGCATTTCCTCTCTGCCACACAAGGTATCCTGTGTTCAACAGATATTTTTCCTGTCTTTCCTCTCAGAGGGAGGTCCAATTATGTGCTTTGGCAATTCCCTTTCATGTTTTAACTCTGCATTTAGAAGTTATGATGTAAAAGGATGTGCAGGCAAAGTCTTTCTCAAGTTTTCACTTCACACATGCATAGGAATTTCAAAAAGTTCACAAAGTAATCAAGTCGCTAATGAAACTACACAACACAGCAAGTTATATCTTTAACTCTTCTATTAAACTTACGGATATATCTATCCACACAAATATTTTTGTGTGTATTTACACCCAAACATAGAAGCTGTGGTCTCCATACGATTTCTGCTCACGCAATTACAATTTGTATTCAAAACCGGACAGGATCCATAGCAAACCTGCCAAAGTAAATCCAGTGCAACACAGAAATCAGGAGGTTGTAATGCAGGTGAACCCAGACAGCCTGTTTGCCCTCAGTCGGTACCACTTTGGACACACTAAACATTTGCTTCTGTTCTGCTGCTCACGGTTCGACACAAGAAAAGCTCCCGCATTTAAGTTCCTTCTCTAGCCTGAATTTAAGGATTAAATAACCCCCCAAGCATTTAGGAAAGACACGGCACCCCTTTGCTTTCATTTAAGGCTGCAGCCGCTGAGGCGGCTCTCAGCTGGTGGGACGGCCGTGACCTCCCCTCGCAGCGCTGCAGACGAGCGCTGCCCACGGCAGCAGCTGCGGAGCGCCGAGCGCCCACCGCGGGCTGTCTGCAGGGCCCTGGCGGGGTTTGAACAGAGCCCTGTGACCGCTTCTGGAAGGAACAGGATAAACCTCTGGCAGTTGAAATACAGCCTCCCCCACAAACCCGCTACAGCAATGTTTCCGCACTGGTCTTCTACCTTTGTTTAATTGAGCGCACATTTAACGGTAACGAGCTCTTACCGCAGGAAATCGGCAGCTCACAGGCAATGCATTTGAACTGTCTTTTCTGCCTTCTATTTTTCCATATAAATTTAAATTGATGAACACGAGCAAACCCATCTTTTGAAGCAAGGAAAGTAGAAAATGACCACTTTCACTTCACTGTCACTTGCCACAAGCGGCAGTGCCCCACAGCGAAAGGCAGTGACAAGCCCTGGAGCATCCCCTCAGGTCCCACGGCAGGCCTGAGGGGAGTGGGAGCCCCACACAGAAGAAAGTCTTGCACGCAGGTAGTTAGGGCTCAAGACTTAACACGCCTTCCCAGAGGAGTTACCAAATCCTGTCGACCTTCGGGTAGCTCACCACGGGACAGCTTCCAGATTTTCTCTTTTAACTTCATGCCGGCCTGTGCCACGAGCAGACACGCAGGCTTGTGAAACAGCCACCATTACAGTACCCACCGCACGCATCCCGCACACCCCGCTGCTGACCCAGACACCGCAGGGTGAGGTGGATACCCCACGGAGCACGTACTCACCCTCCTTCGCCTCCAGCCCAGCAGCCCCCGCAGGCCCGGCCGCCATCCCGCAGCAGCGCAGCTCCCCGAGGGCGCTTAGCCACCCATCACACGCACCGAACGCGGCGATTCCCCACTGCCAGGGCCCGCCTGGACCTCACACGGCACCGCTGTCCTCGCTGCTCGGCCGGGTGCGTTGCCTCTCCTGCCGGGCTGGCTGCTGCTCGCCAGCTGGGCCACTTGCTCACGCACTTCAGTGCCGGAGGTACAGCTGCGTGCCTGCAGACGGAGCTGCACAGGCTTTCCACACGCTCCAAAGCCGCCCGGAACCAGCATAAATGCTTCCCAAGGCTTCGTCTTCCCTGACCACATTTTGGGGGCTGATTGAAAGAGTGAAAGAGGCCTAAAAAGTGAAGACTATTTTACCACTTACTTCTCTGTCTGTTCTCTTACATGTTTTTCTTACATGTTTTATTTCAAACCATCCTCAATCCTCATGGGTGAAAGAAGCCTTGTCAGGCCCATTCTTTCAGATGGGGAAATAAGTTGTGCGAGGGAGAAAAAATTCTGTGGTGTGCAATAGGCTAGAGAAATTACAAAACTCCCCTTCTAGAGAAAATAAACGAATGACCTTTAAAGAAGTCATGCATGCTGGATAACTAATTGAAAGTATTTCTCAAATGACCATACAGGTCCAGGTCCAGTAGTTTGGGGTTTTTTTCCCCCATTGATCTATTGTTCTGAATTTCTCCCACGACAGCTGAAAATACTTGCCTTCTCATTTCCCAAATCAACCTGTTTGGACATGTAGGACTGGCTGTAAAAGGCCATGAAAGCAGTGCACCGCTGGAACAAGCTGGATCGAGTACTAGGATGTACAGAAGCAAACGTCACACAAGGTCATGGAGGTACTTTTAAAAATCTCATCCTGGCACAAAGCCTGCGACTCACTGATGTCCAGAGGCTGTGTTGCCACGCTCTCAGTGGCACCACAATGTCACAGGAAAAGTCATGAGAAACTACTCTTCAGTAAGAAAAACACTTCTAAAACAAGATGTCAGATGACTGCGGGATCACACACTCAATTTTGGTCTTTTGTGTCAGTGTGAATTCTCATAATTCTTGCTCAGGGACTCACAGTGAAGGCACCAGGAACAGCGTTGTGCTTGAAACTGCCAATACCCATATACTGGTGGTACCAAAATCAACACACATTCTAGCATTGCTTTTGTATGAACCCCTCGCTGCACCTAAAAGTGTTGCATTAGATGTATTCTGCTGTTCTAATTTGAAAAACATGTATGTCATTACTGTTCTAAGACTTCATATATGATTTTATAGGGCACTGTGTAAGATGGCCTAACATTCTGCAAAACAGTAATCCTTAACCCAGAGCCACAGTCAGGAGCTTTACAAATGAATTTTCACGTCTTCATAAATTATTCTCTCCCAAGACTAGGAAAACACAAATAAATCTCTGAATGCGCTTTGCTGATTTGCCACATTTTTCTGAATAACAAACAAGAACATTTCTCTCTGGAGACTGAAATTTCAACCGCCATGTTGGTTACCTTTATCCATGAATCAGAAACCTGAACTTAGTTTGGAAAAAGCACATCCATATTCATGCCCATATCCTTAACACAAGTTTAGGTTACAATATTCCCTGTAAATATTGTGTGGCTCTATTTTTAGCTTATACACGTAGGCAATTCAAACCAGCTCATAATTAATCTTAATAAACAAAACATATGAAGAGTGGACAGACAGTGTTTGCGTGTGTGTAACTTGGGTATGTAGCTAAGTAGCTTAACCCCACAGTCACATCATGGGTCAGCAGCACTACCAAGCACAGAGCTCAGATTGTTCATATTCAAGTTTGCACTGGACCCCACAGATACTTCTAGAGTAACTGGATGTTTATTTAAATGAGTAAAATATTTCCTAAAAAAAAAAAAAAAATTATTATTAATGTTTCGCATTCTTAGTTCCAGTGCTTCATTTCCCAGCATCACACATGCATGGGTTACACAAACATAGACAGGGCCAGAAAAGCTTACTTCTTTTTGTATTGTCAAGACAGTTTGATTTGTTTCTTCTCCAAGGAACTTGGAAGCCTGTAAGAAGGAAAAGTGCTGGAAAATAAGAATATAACCTTATGTGAGGAAGAAAAAAAGAGCAAATAATAATGTTGGCCCTTCAGAGTCACTCCTTCTTGAGTTTGCACTGGATGAATGCTGAAAAACAATTTTGTCACATTACCACAAGGCTTTCTGATTTGGAGTAAGTGTAATGCACTACTGTACCCCCTGGAAAAAACCACCACAAGAGTAGCCTCCAGAATGTCCAGGAAAAATCCAGAAAACCCAGCAATCTTGCTGGTATTCATAATAGCACCCTACATTTCTAGGCACTTCAAGTCGAATGTGATCAGGTAGCAATGGCTGAAGACAAGTAGATCCAAATAAGTCACTATGTTGGGTTCAACATGGCTGAATCTCTGGTAGCCATTTCTTCATTGCATTTCATCATTGCTTTGGTTTCAGTGTTGTTTTTTGCTTTTGGGTGTCTTTTGTTTGTTTGTTAGTTAGTTTGATTTTTTTAGCTCAGACTTTTACTACTACTACAATAACAGAGTTGTAGGCATGGATTTAGGTGAGAGGATTTTTTTTTTAATTGAACATAGGACTCATCACTTTCTTTTCTAGATCATCAGCTACTCACCATTGGTGGACAGCTTTCTAACTGATTGCAGAAGTCAGTGTATTGATACTATGACACAGAAATGCGTATCTCACCTTAACTCTGCAGAAGGAAAGACTGTGCTCTAAACAAAGTAATATGAGAGCTGATCTCTGTTACCATTTCCACAATGTCTCCCTGTCATTGCTACCAAAAAAAAAAAAAATGCATCACGTGCTTTGTGTGTTGCAGAGGGACAACGGTAAAGGGATTAGGATTCCATGACAGAAGCTTCTCCACAACAAATAAAACTTACCTCAATCATCACACATGGCAGGACTAGTAGTTTGAACTCTAATGAAGCACATAAATCCTGGTACCAGGTCAAGGCCCCTGAGCTCACTTTTTTTTTCAAGTATGTATAGAGACAAATTACCACAGAGGATTTACAGAGTATGTACTGGAGCAGAGAGCAAAGGAGAGATGCCACAGTAGAAGAACTGAAGGGGGTACCATGGCTTCAGGAAGCCTGCAGCCCCATCTGCTCCATATGGCTTCAAACCCGCAGGGGGTTAATATAGAATCACAGAATCTAGCTCCTCCACAAAGACAAAACTACGGAAGTGACTGTCTGCTTGTGGATATTTTAAACAGAAAAGAAAACATATGGCCCTCTGGAGCTATGCTTGCTTTTCCTCCAGCTGGTATGACACAGAGAACAGATAGCCTGGGCCTACAACTAAATGCAAAAGCTTTATTCCAAGGAGCAATTAGGGAGCAAACTAGGGAACGTGCTTCAATTTTAAAAGTTCTGAGATTAGCAAATCAGAAACAAAAAATTTGAGAATGCTCATGTGTACTAATTAGTAAAGACTTTTCAAAGCACAAAATATCTTAGCTCTTTCTTACCTGTCTGACTAATATTTCTGCAAATTACTAAAGAAAATTTAGAATGAAATAATTAAGCCCAGCCTTTTCTTTCACAGATGTTGTCATTTTACACATACACTAGTAATGAGCAAAAATCAAAACAGAATAAAGAGCTTAATTCAGAAAGCTGAAAAGAAAGATCAGTAATTTTATTTATAAAATCATAAATTTCTTTAAAATTTAACCACGTGGATTAAAACCACAGTTATAATAAATAAATAGTCAACGGCAGTCATGATGCACATCTTTAAATTCAAACCTTGAAACGTGCTGGGAAATACTTCAGAGTACAAACTCATTTGGTAGTCTGGGCCCAAACACTGAGCCAGTGTGTGCAGACACCCAATGACTTCTGAACCCCTGCAGGAGTGCCAATGGCTCATAGGAAGCTGGAGTTGAGCACTCCCCAGGGACAAGGCCAGGAGGGATCTTAAGAAGCCATCTAGTCCAACCTCTGCCAGAGGATGAACTGTGCCTTAAATACTGCCAATGTATGAAATCTGATTTAAATTTTAGTATAAAACTTAAGTAAATGATTTTATAATGTTCTCAGGAAATGTACTGCAGGGCTTTGCAAAGTTACTATCAGGATTATTTTCTCCTAATGCTTAATCTGAAGGTAGGCAATTACCTCTTGTCCTACGAATAGAGGATTTGGAGAACAAGGTTTGGGGTTCTTTTTTTACTTTCTTCTCTGCAAAAGCTTTTTACAAATGTGAATAATCCTTTAGTCCTTGCTCCTGCAGACTAAACACACCAAATTCTTTCATGTTTTACATGCAAAATAATGTTGTCGAGCACTCTCATCTTTCTTGTCTCTCTCTCCACTGGACTCCTTCCAGCTAGCCCCCAACCTCCCTCAAGTGTGGTGCCTGAAACCGGATACAGTATACTAGCTCAGACCTCATTAGAACTTGCTAGGCCTAATTAAAGATTATTTCATGTGAATTTAATGGGGAATGTTTATTTATTCAGTCTAGTATGAAATTTGCTTTTTCACAAAAACATAACATTATTGACCCATGATTAACTTGCCACTCACTGGAATCTGCATGTCCTTTTCCACAGAATTACAACTAGCCTGGCCTCCTCCAATCTCTTTCTGTTAATTACTTCAATTCAAGACTTTATATTTGCCCTTAATGAAGTAAATCCTACTTACGTCATGTAATTTCAGTAATTAATGCAAGTAACTTCTTGTTCTAATCTATTTCTCCAATACACTTTCAGCTTTTATCACCAATAATTACTTGTAAATGAAGTATCTATAGCATAATCCAATTTATTTTATAAAGGATATCAATTAGCATAAAACTGTTTTCAGTAAGGGCCTCCTTATTATATCTTCCTAGGTGCCAGTGAATTGTTAATAACAACCCTAAGTACAAATCATTCTTGTAGATTCTTTTAAACTATGCTTCCTGCATTGGCCATGAAGATGTCAAAAGTAGACTTTACCAACAGCTCCCTACCAAAATTATGATGTGTCACCTTTCCAGCTTCCCCATTCACAAGTCTGCGTGAATTACTCTGTGTGAATCACAACACTGTCACAGAAGGAACTGTTAGGATTAATCTTCCGTGGTACTTCCCTTTTCTTTGAAATTATGTATTTAAAAAACCCCTCAAACAACAGAGCTCTTGAATTGAGAAAGACACATAGAAACTATTTTTCCACAGGATGAACGTTAGAAAAAATTAAAATGCGTATTTCAATTTGAGAAGATCTCCCTGTCTTTGCCATAAAGTGGTTCACATCATCTTACACATCAAATAGATCAAGGGAACATATCGTTGTCCTTACTCAATTCTTATACGTTCTTTAACAGAAATGCCTACCTCTTCCAGATACACTCCCTGCATCCAGACTAAGGTTTAAAACCCAATCACAACTGGCCTCTATTCTTCTACAGACTCTGGTGTATTCTCTGGATCACTCCAGTGGTGAATGGAATTTCTTTCCCTCTCTGCTACGTTTTATGGAAAACACTGCTGTACAACACTGACAGAAGTAGTAGGTCTTTAGTAGTCTATTTTTATGTACAGGTCATGTTCTATAGATGGTATAAAAGGTTACTGATGGACACATCTTGGATTAGGTTCTTCAAAGACACTCTGGTGAAACCACATTGGGCAACTTTTTAAAGACAGAGTGCCAGGCTTCACAAACTCGATGGAGGTCCTGATGCAAATCTATTAAACATCACAGCTGTAATAGAATAATCTAAACCAGTTCATTTAATTGGTTTGATCTTTAATATATATAAATTATATTTAATTTATAAAATTTTCACATTTCTTTGTAAAACCAACAATAGATTTAAAGTAAAAAGAGCTTTGTTGCGGCAACAGCTTTGTTTAACTTCAACAAGATTGCAACTTTTTTAAGAGTAGAGAAATGTGTAAACATAAATATTCATGATTTTCTTCTGTACACATCTGTGTAAATTAGTTGATATAAATATAATTTACTATAGAAACATTTTTTGTTTGTTTATGCTACACACAGTTCTATGCTGGCATCACTTAGTAGTTGATTAATCTTTCAAAGAGTGAGATTTATTCCTTTTGCATTCTAACCCCCCGTAGGTCCATTGCCAGCAATAGACTTCACGTTCAGAGAATCAGACTCACAGTGTCAGAAATCTAAAATTAAACTTCAGTACAAGATTATAAATAATCAAAATTGAATGTATTATTTTAATACCATAATTGCCAGACACTTAAAGGCCATGATCCAAGCCAACCAAAATCAATGACTGTTTTTCCATTGACTTAGCTGAAATTCACCCGCAGTTCCCAGTCACCGTAGATTCTCAGTTTTGCTATTTTATTACAGCATGAAGAGTTAAAAGTACGTAGTATCAGAGCTTCAGTGTAAGAAGTAAAGCCTCTAAGTCTTTCTGGGCCTCTTTATCCTGAAAGAAACAGACAACCATGCATCAACTTAGAGAGGATAAATCCCTTCATTTGCCTAATACGTGCCTATCCACATTTCTTTACTAACAACAGACATAACACACAACTGCAACAGCCACAAAATGTAAAGACTGCATAGTAAGTTAATTTATCAGTGAATACAAAAATAAAGTTTGAAATGAAAACAAGAGCCAGATGGCAGCCCTCCCTTTACAGCTCTGTTAAAGCACTTAAAATGTTTGCCCACAAACAGCCTTCTCAGCAGACCAGTAAGCCCTTCAGCTTGGGATATAACTTTTATTGGTGTACTTTGCATAAAGTATTGCCTTGCCTTGTACCTGACGTAATCTTGCATCCTGACCACATGCAGTTTCTCTAAAGACGTTTTCTGGTGTTTGCTAATGACTTATTATGCAACTAAGAAGAAAACACTGGGAAATGTAATTAATGATGTAGGTCAGATGGTGCATACAGCCATACCTACCTGTAACAGCCACCATGGGCTGACTGCACCCTCAGTATCTTCCAGACCAGGCTCTGCCTGTGCTACTGGGCTCATGGCAGAGTAAGGCCAGTGTGGGAGCAAGAGGCAAGTGCTGTGCCCAGAGCCAACACTGCATTGTATTCCTAGGGCAGCAGGAAAAGGCTCCTTTTAGGCCAATGTTTTAAGTGCATGGTTTGCACTGGGCTTTAAATCTAAGCCAGGCCTAAGACTGTCACAGGTACCCAGTGACACATTTTGGCTGCTCCATGTAGAATCTGCTCGGAAAGGGGCACGCGCATAGAAGCATGTAACCATGGCACAAAACTTCCATTATTCTACTTATTTTTAAATGTCCCCAGGATATAATCTGCTTTCTTTAGCTGCTGCTGCAAAACTTCTAGCTTGCAAAATGCACCTTCGTTTAAAATCACATTTCTAAAATGTCAGCACCCCGTGCCTGCAGGCTTGTAAGGGTCCAAACACCAACACATGCACTCATGGACATTTAACAGTGAAAGTGAAAAGTGCCTGCACATCACAGATTTTGTGTATTTCTAATGACAGGGACGAGTAATGATATTTCAGGATATTCTGAAAGAAAATACTGTAGACAGTCAGTGAAGTAATCACTAAATTTCAGGATCACTTCATTACCCAATCAACCAAAGAGCTGGAACAAAATATAGAACATTTGAGAATATATTTTATGGGTGAAGAAATTCCTGCTTCTCTTTATTTTGGTTACTTGTCTATAATGTCATGGAGGAACAGAGAAGAATATTGAGATGATAGAAACCATATGCCAGACATGTCAAACTACATCATATTATTGGTCTGGATTAAGGCATTAATACATTAGCTGGACACTTCTCTTGGAGTTAGTGCCTTACTCCTACTGGCAACAATAGGCTAAACTATCTGCCTAATCATTTATCAGAGGCCTTAAAAGGCACACACTGCAAAGCCAGTAAACTCTTGCCAAAATACTCTAACAGAAGGAAATGTCATATGGCATTAAGCACCCCTTAAACTCCACGTCACTACAAGCTGTCTGGAGGACCATGCCGTTGCTTTCAGCAAAAATTGAAAAACGCAAATTTTTCCCTTAATTCAGGGAAAATACACTCTTTTCTGTACTGACTGTGGTCAGCTTGTGAAAATGACTCTAAACTCCATTAAATAAAAAAAGTAAAAAGCCAGATATTGTCCCCTGCTAATAAAAAATGCAAAAGTTTCATTGTATCTGGTTGTACTCTTATGACACTTTCCTAAGCTGAAAATGACAAAGGTGCACGTTTTCTCATATCTGAATAGTGTTCAACATTTCATGACTTGATGGGATTCTTTACTCATTTTGCAGGATAAGGCATTTTAAAAATATATCTCTAAAGAACTTCGGATAATTGTCTCTCTCTTTAGAAGTAAAGGATTATATTGGGCAATGAGCTTTACGAGTTGCAAAGGTCCAGAAAACATTGGGCAATCTTCCCTGAATCTTCCTCTGGGCTTAGGAAAAAGAACGGAACAAACCCATGATTGTTCTAAGAACTGTCTGGAGAAGAAACCGCAAACGTGCAAAGCGTTCTACCTCTGGTTTGCCAGTTCTAAACAGGACTACATCAGTTAAAGCAGGAACTGTTGTTGCAAACTCCTTAACAGGTTGCATTAATTGAGCCAGCAGCTTCCAGTCAATAAGAACTCGTATGGCAAAAGCATTGGGAAAAAAAAAAAAAAAAAAACCTGCATTAAAAACAAAGCTGAGAATGGTCAGTGAAGGGAACTACTATGTCACCTTTAGAGAGAGTCCTTCCAGACCAAGACATGTGTCATGCTAAAAGGAGAGAGAAGCCACAACTCTGTTCAGTGTACTAGTTTCTGGTTTTAAGGGTGAAAACTTCATTATTGACCAAAGCTTGACTGCTAATGGAAAGAAAAAGACATAAATCCTGTCTTGGGCCAGCTCTCTTCCTCGTGGATTTCTGGGTCTGTGGCTCTCTGAAAATGAACAATAAGGTCAACTTCTTCTTTTTTTTTAATCTCCAGACAGCAGGCTCTCTCTTTAAAGGGTGGCAAGCAGAAAAAGAGGTGCAAGTTGTAAGAGGAATGCAATATACTTGCGTCAGTCCCATTTGTTCACCCTGAGGCTTAGTTCAGCGCTGACTGAATGCACAGCCATTTTCAACCTTGTCTTTCTACTGTCAAGGCTTACATTTATTAAACACTCCTTATATCATTTTCAGGGTTGAATATAAGTTCAAAATGTTCTGCAAACTGCTACACAAAGGGTATTCAAATTTCAGGGTCAGGGACTCTATTTTGTTTTATTCCTATTTTGTAGCTTTACTTTTATGTTTCACCATTCACAGGGGATATGCACAGGAAAAAAATGACCTGGGAGGCCAGAGACTGAACAAGGGGCGAGAGGGAGTTGAAAACAAGAGCAAGAAAGAAGAGAGAGCTGGTGGGAAAAAGAGAATGTTGGCTTAACTGGAAGTAGTCCACATTTTGACAGTTCATTTTTGCTGAAAAAAAATTTACTGATACATATACATGGAGAGATACATATATAAATGTGCATGTAAAAATTAAATGGTAATTAAAGCCAAGATAGAAAGATAATGATTTTACCTTCCATCTCTGCTAATTGTTTCCTTATGCGCCAACACACACAACGCAGGCACTGCACATGTGTGCACTTGTTGACAAAGTCCCAACTGTCAACAGAGAACGATACACCCTCATGACCACAACCAAAATGGTTACACCAGCCAATGAAAACATAATTGTGTGCAACCACTGCCAAATCCCAGGCTGACAAGCATCCTGTAGGGTTTCACTGAAGTCAGCAGGGCAGCAGGGTATATTAAATAAGCTGGGCTGCAAGGGTGGTCCAAAGCTGTACTCTGATATGCAGTAACAGCAATGAGGTGCTGAGAGACACTCCTGCTTTTGGGTACAGCTGTATCATTCCCTCACAGCTCCAGAAGAAATTCTGTAGCAGAAGAGACTCCCAAACATGCACAAGGGTCGTTAGAGAGCAATAGCTCTTGTGGACAGTATAAATCACACAAAGCTAAATGCTATCCTATCCCTTCTCAGCTTCCTGACGGACTCTCACGGATGGTGCGACTGTAGTGTGCACTAACAATTGTATAACACCATTAGTTCTCTCCTTCAATATTGCAATACACCAATGCAATCACCCATGTGCCACCTTCTACATGGCTGCTGTATGTCACATGCCAGGGCATTCTATGTTCATATTGTCACTATTTTCTCTGGGGAGTAACCATAACTTCTCAAGGCTTTTAGGATCAAGGCACAGCTTTAAAATATGCAGCTGTCAATAAGTACAGATTTTTGGATGCTACTTCAAGTAGAGGGAAAAATACCCTTTCACACCCAGAAGAATATGAATAAACAGTTCAGCTCGTTCAAGGACTACTGTTGAAAAATTACAAAACAGCAGAATACAATTCAGAATAGTTAGTGATCATGTAAATTTTTAATTGGCTAGTTCTTTTCTGACTCAAAAGACTAAATTTCACCTATGATATGGTTTTCTTCTACTGTTGTATAAAATGTGGAGCTTTTGGTGTTCAAGACATTCTCCTCTTTCTGTCTGGCTGCTGCCTCTCCCATGATGGGACCTAGAGCTTTTCTTTCTGCACAGTCATTGCTGAAACAGTGCTGAACACACTCACACCCAGTTACAGCCCTCTCAGAAAGGTGCCTTCCAAGGCTTTCCTTCACCCTGTGTATTGCCTCCAAGACAATATATTTCAAAATCCCAGGAGTCTGACTCAGCCCACCTACTCTACAAAAATTCAAACTGGGTTTTTGCCAATCTGTTTTGTAATCCTGGAGTGTCCCACCACCTCTGTGAATACTTCTTCCACTCTGCCCCTGCATTGTCAGAATGCTGTGCAGGAGACATTCCATACTTTGGGGAACTGGCTGCTGACCAGTCTTGCTGGACTAAAGAACTATGCTAAAGCTATGCTAGCTTTGATAGGATGCTGAAATGAATACTGTGTGATAGTCAGATTAATCATAAAAAAAATAAACTTGGTATTTATCAGGATAAATTTCATGTTTGTGCATGTGACACCACTAAACGGTGACACCACAAAAAATGTCTTCATCACTTTTCAGAATCATTTTCAGAGGGTGAGAAGAAATAAATACACAATGCAAATAAGCCTATTTTCAAGGACTTCAAAAACATGCAGATAGAAAACTGATCTGATCACTAAGATAGAGAAAAACGGACTATGCTTTAAAGTGCAAAATAATGTAAAATATGGCAGTCTCAAATTATTTTAGCAACTCTTTAACAAATGTCTTGTTTTCTCCTTGAATTTTAGTTTGAAATTTGAATTCTTTATAATAAGTTTTTTAAAAGTGTATTCCCTGAGCTTGAAGCAGTCACATTCATTGGTACACAAAACCACTAATTAAGGAATAGTTTTTTTAAGAACACTCAAAAAATATTTTAGCTTTGAGTTGGTGGTAGTTACTAGGAAATTCTTGTTTAACTCCAAAAACAGTGCTAGCAGGAAAACAATAGCCTAGAATTCAAAATGAACACAAATCTGAACACTTTCATTATTTTTCAATTGAAACACCATTGACTTTTGCTGGCCATTTGGAGGACAAATGTGCAAAAAATCTAAAGTAACAAATATTCTCTGAAAAGAATGACATATTTGAGCTGAAGATAAAATAGGTAAAAATAAGGTAAGGTAAAAAGGTAAAAATAAAATATTCTGGTTGATGAGAAAGCAAAAATACTTCTATAAGGTTAGCCCAAATTACTCTGTTTAAATTGGTAGGCTTTTTCAGAAACAAGTTCATCATTTGTAACCTTCATTTTAAAAGTAAGGGTAAATTACTTTTTTCTCCTCAAAATCTTACTTAAAAGGACAGATTACAATGGCAGTTTCAAACAAGATTTGTTGGAAATATCACAACAAGGTCTGCTTATATGACCAATCCTTGGTGGCTGGAGTGGGTATTTCTTGGGAAATCTTGAAAATCCAGATATACAAATGGTCTGGTAGAACAACAGCTGATGGGTGCTGAAGTTTATACTCTGACCTCTCTTCCATCCCTCTGTAACTGCCACTTTTTTCCTTATTGAAAATGCTAAAAATGAAATTAATAGCCAGGGAGATAAATTATGGTGTTGTAAAATAAAGTGTAAGAAAATTGTATGAGTGTGGTATCTCCTCAGCAGCTGCATTCTTGTGTAAACAGCCATTGTTGCTGCCTATTATTACATTTATCACCACCTCCACATGAGTTTCAGATGTCACTGTGGCTGAAGGCAGAGTCTTTAACAAGTCTCTGCTTCCTGCCATTCTACACTTGTAAGAACTGACTGCCATAATCACGAATTTCTGTAATATCTAAATCTCTCTCGCTTGTCAATTTCAACTCAGAATTGCCATTATTTCTAATTACTGGCAAGGATGGAGTGCACAAAATCACCAATAATTCTGTAAAACATTTTCTTAGCTTTAGGGAAGTTTTTATCTACATTTTAAGTAAGACTCTCTGTAACTAATTGCAAATAGATTTCCTTTGCATTTTTCCTGCTTTCCTGTTTTCGTCTCTTCCAAGACTACACTTTTTGTAATGCAACTGCTGCTTTTCAGATTTTTTTTTTTTTTTTTAATGTAATAAAGACTAGAACCTTGAAATTTTCATCCCTTTCTCTGCTAGGCTGTTAACTCATTTGTGGCGAACTTACTGGTCCTACAAGCACTGGGTTCGTTGTCATGCTCATGCTTGTCTCCAGACACAAGATAAAATAATTCTGTGACTATTTTGCTTTATAATCCTACACTGAGACTTGAAATTCTATGAGTTCCAGCCTTCCAACAATCTTTATTTAAAACAAGCAATTAGGGTCTTATTCCCCTTACAAGCAAAAGATCACGTGTCTAACCATACACACCCACACACACCTGTTCTGTCTCTCTGTATGCAAGACAGACACTCATGATTTCAAAATCAAATTAAATTCTTCAAATTTAAAAAAAGTAATTTTGTTCCACCACAATAGTCCACCACATCTGGTTTCAACAGCCCTTCATGTAGTCACACTCAGCAAGGCTTTGAGCACACTACACAGTAATGAGTCTCAGTAAGGGTAATGCAACATCCACTAGATGAGCAGAGCAGCTGTTAAGCACTTAAAAATAACTCACAGCAGCCCTGAACATTGGGACCTCTTTTACTGAAGGGGCAAATGTTTCCCAGGACCCTGAGGTTATCCACCTGGGTAGCAAGCAGAGAAAAACTGGACAATTTAATGTCCCATGCACCTCCAGCAGTGAAGTACCACTCTACACTATTTATGGCCAAGGAAGGACAGTATGATTCCTTGGAGCTTTTTTATTTACAGAGGATAGAGAAAGGTCTTTAAAGTTGCACTGTAATATCAGCTTTGTTTTTCCAGATGTGATTTGAACCAAATCTCACATATTTTCTTAAAAAAAAAAAAAAAGCATAGACTGGCAAGTTAGAAATGTGCCAGACTATTTTTATAAACTGTCTTATTTTTAAAAATCCTTATGTAACTCTTAATTTACAGGATTTAATAGAACTCGTTTCTTTTTTATAATTGCTGTGTATCCTTTTTACGATTCAGAATAGGTTTGAAACAGGCCATCTGATATATTTTTTTTTTTCCGTTTAACAAGAATTAGCCATGTTTGGAAGCCCCTTTACCCCTTGAATTAAAACAAATTCTGTAAATGGTGGAACAGATGCACAGAAGGGATATTTGGATGTGACATAACATTCAAGACAAAATCACTTAACTCAAAATGTTACACGAAATGAATCCCAGAAGAAGTGTCAAAGAAGTGTCCTGAGTTACAGCAGCTGAGGATGTGACCTGAGGATTAAAATGAGCTATGGGCTACTTCACTGATGCCAAGCACCTCCGGTTCCCAGAGTCACTGGAAACTGTGGATGCTCAGAAGCAATAAAAAGTAAACCATTGTCTATGGCTATTTTTCCGCAGGATGATTTGTATCATGAAATACTATACATTTCCTCAATGTGGCACCTTGCCAGCAACTTTGTCTCTCAGTCTGCTCCTGATTTTATGCCTTTACACAAATACATGTTTCTCAGTAGAAGCAACATTCAAAAACAATAAAGGAATTCCCCTGCTTGAAGAAAGAGAAAACTTTTATGAGAAACTATGATTACACTTGGGAATGATGGGTTTCACATGACTGTGACAAAATACCACACTGCTGACAACCTTGAGATCTGGAGCTGTGGCAAACAGAAAGAAATCCTCAGACGGCTGCTGACCTGTGTGCTTTTTTCAGACAATGAACCCCATCTTCTACAGGGTTGCAGTCAAGTCAGGCACTTTATTAGCATCTGTTTATTACTCTCTCCCCAATGCCTCTTCAGTCTTATTACAGTCTCTTTCCCCTCTTAAACTAATCTCACTAAATGTTATTCCTACATAAAGCTCCAAGCCCTGAACCACTTCACTTCCAACACGTTTTCCCAAAAATCAGTAACAGTCTTTCTGTAACACAATAACCAAAACAACATGCAATATTCAAATTCAGATGGGATTTGAGGTAACAGTCAGCAACAGCAGAGTTCACGTTCCAGATCTCCATTTCACAGTAATTTCTTTCAGTGTGCACTTGGTTGTTTTTTTACCCTGTGCTGAGTGCTTGGTTGGTTTCTATAAAATTGAATTACATACTACTGCCCTAATGCCATATTCTTATGGACTCTTTTTTTTCTAAATTTAACTCAAAACACATCACAAGTAAACAAGACAAAGGAGACATATGTGTGATATCTATAGAATTAGTCAAAACAGAAGAGGTCAAATAATCTTGTCTTCTTCAGACAGACAAAAAGATTTTTGGGGCGCATTTGACACTTGCTTTTCTGTTCACAAATCAGTGTAGTTCTTATTCTCATCACCACCCTGCTTGCCAGAATACACAGACCTATCCCTCAGATTCCTCTTGAATTCCTGCTCTCACCTCAGGGTTCCTTCTCCTTCTGAGGTCTGCTGATAGCTCAGAAATATGTCATGGGACATTAAACAGATAATTTATAGCAGCCTTTCCTATGTTCTGTAACAGGCAAGCTGAAGGTATATTTTAACAGTAAGTAAAGAATAAAGAGAATTAAATCATTGTTAATGTCATATCAGTATCAATACATATTTAAAGAAACACTGAACTTGAGCAATGATTACTTAATTTATGATTGGTACGTACTATAACTGGGGCCAAAAATTAGGCCACCCAGGAGCAGCGGCTGGTGAGGCATGCAGGGGTCTTTCTTCCCAGCAGGAACACTTGACATAAACATGTTAGTGCTCCACACACAGCATTTATTGTCAATCAAGTTACAGAGTCATTTAATGATCTTTTTCCTTAACTTCAAAGAATTAAATGGGATGGGGCCAATTCCTCTCAGGAATCACCTCTCTTTCTCCGTACCACATCTGTTGTGCTCAGAGGGGGTCCCTTAGGCTGAAAAAGCTCAGGTTTGAACTTGTTATGCTCTAGGATGGTAAGATGTTTCCAGCCATAGGTCAGCCATGGAACTTGCTTCTACACGAGATCAGAGAGAGTGAACCTTCTTGCCATGACTTGGTTTATGTTTGAGAAATTAAACAACTTAAAATCTCTGAAATATTTGTAGAAATTTTCTGTCCACATACCAAAAATACTCTAGTGGGACAAAAATACTCTAATGGGCCTCAAGAGGAATCTAGTAATCTCTTAGAACAAACTATATGCCAGCAGATGTGACTTGAAGAACTGTGCCTCCTTAACTGCCCGGTGGTTGAAGAAAAAACCAATCTTGAATAACCCATCTGCCTCTGCTGTTGGTAACATACTGCCCTTGACAAGAATAACAAACCAGAGGCTTTCAGGAGCAGAGAGAGACTGTAGGACAAAAATCCAGAGTGCTTTCAACTGAGAAAAACATAGGTCTGGGGCAAAAATTCAGCACAGCTAGAGTGAAATACTCAACTGCTTATGCTCAAGATGATCTAATGAAGTGGGTTGAATTACAAAGAGTACAATTCAATTTCTGATACAGACAAGTCCCTGACAGTTCCCCAAACAAAGATTTTTTTAAAGCTGCTGATACAGACAACTGTAATGAGCCAACCTAGAGTGGAGCAAAAAGGAATGTTCTGTGTTCAGAAGAAAAACGGAAACATTATGTTGTTACCGGCAGTGCAATAATGGATGCCAAAGACAAGAGAGCAGTCACAAGGGAACAAGTTATCACTCTCAATACCCACCTCATTAGTAACTGAGAGAATTGACAGTGCAGAATCACAGTACTTCAGTGCATTGTTTTTCTGGCCAAGATCTTTATAGCACTGAGAAGAAAAAACATTTTGTTTCCAATCAGACCACCGTAAGGACACCAGAGTCTATGAATCGTTATTTTTAAAGGAACTTGGTTACCTTCGCCAAATACACATAATTGCATTTGGAATATCCTGGATGCATTTCTTCTGCCTAAATAATAAAAAACAGGAAATAAAATAGACATAAAACTTGCACGATGAGATTGATGTGGTCTGCATAGCATTTTCAGTAATGCACTCAAACATCAGATGGAATCACCCCTACTCTGTGTAATGCAATGTTTCACAGCGCTTCAAAAAAACATCAAGAAAACAAGAAAATACAAAACTCAAACTCTAAACCAGGCACATAAGATCCTGATAGTGAACACATAAAAATGTTCTGTACTGCTTGCTCTCCTCTCTCCCTAAGTGCTCTGTAAAGATCTAGGGTCACTCTGTACTAGATCTATTGGATTCATTCACTTACAGGGTAGGTTTAAAGATACTACTGTCTCTAGATTATTAATATTTATTTCCTCAGCAAAGAGCCAACCATTTACACTTTGTGTAATGAGTAAAGAACAGTGTTTATCAGTTTTACAATTATTTCTCTTCCACAGACTCTTATCTTCTAGTTCTGGGTTCACCTTTCTTTTCAAATATTCATCTTCTGAAAAGTTCAGGTAATTAAAAAAGTTCAATAATGTCTTTTGTTAAAAACAAATCAAGGCTATAGAAGCAAGATGATTAAAACCCTTACTAATTATCTACTAATGAAGAAGCATTTTTTTAATCAAAAAACAGCTTTCGGGAGGGAAAAATTACATCAGTGAAATTTATAGTAGCTGTAATCCTTGGACCAATACAATGCTGCTTTCACCACAACTGTATATAATCAAACAACTGAAAAAGAAACCCAAACTGTTGTCTTTTAGACAGTAATTTGATTTTTGTTGCTGAAGATGGCTTAAAACCACAGTCACACTGCAGCCAACCACAAAATACCCTGAAGCTAAAGCAAATGTTTCAAATTATTTCTACCACTTTTGGAATTTGACCTTCAAGATAAAATCTCTTAAACTGGGAAGATGGTAATGTATTGTACTGTCCAAAATTCAGGAGATCATTCAATCTTTAAATAGACTAAGAACACAGAAAAGAAACACTTTTTGACAGTGAGGAAAATATCCCTAATTTCCTTGCAAAACTTTCTGAAAGTAATTGTAATGATAAAAGTTTATGTTTTGAATCCAGTCATGTGAAAAACTTGTATGCTTCTGAGCTCCAGAAGCAGAAATGATTCATATGGAAAGCACTAAAAGATAGATTTATTTTATTCATGAGGTGTTTCCCCAAAACAGTGTTCAAAGAGACTGCCCAGGAACATGCACCTATATGACAAAGCTTTCTTCTCTACTGCACTACAAAAGCCACTTCACCCCCACAAATAGGAAAGGCTTCTACTGAAATCCAATGGAAAAAAGTTTCAGATTAGAAAGAAGAGAAGCATCACAATGTCAAAGTTTTCCTTGCTTATGTCAAACCTCTTGCAGAAACAGGCAAATCGGCAACTATCAATAGGGTTAATTTGTTTCAACAGCACATGTAACTAATCTATATCCATATCACATTCAATTCAATAACTATTAACCAGGGCAATTAATTGGAGAATTTCCTGAAACTAAATAAAGAAAAGAAAGGTGCTAACCGCTCATAAAATAATTTTAAAACTGAAAAGAAAAAAATAATCATAGAAAGCTCAATGGTGTTGAGAAGAGCCCTGAATTTATAGCTACTGAACATAGTCTGTTGAACAGACGTCTTGACAATGCTCATATATAACAGCTAGTAAACAGCAACAAAGGAAAACCCTTGGCTAGAACTTACCTTAAGGAAATTCTGCAATGCTTCTTCTACTGTTGAAGTTGGTGGAGTCCCAAAGAGAGCAGCAGCTACTTTCTTCTCAAGCCAAGACAACTGAGCTACCTAGAATTAAAAAAAGTCATATTTCTTTAGAGTTGCTCCTCAGTTTTGCAGTAAATACTGTCTTTCATATTGTACTATCTACACAAGGTATTTTGGAAAAGCACCTGTAAAGGAATGCTTTACGGTGTCAATGTGGCCAGCTCAAACACCAGCATCCTCAGTATAAGATTACTCTCATGTTAAAAGCTTAAAGTACATTTTAGGTTTCACAGCATCTTGCCTTTTTTAAAAACCCAAGGTTAAAAATAGTGCTTGAAATCTGGTAAGGTTTTCATGAGATAGACAGCTTTGCATGATAATCCATGCACTTGACTACTTTCCTACATTATGAAAAGCTGTTGCTGCAGTAAAAATGTGAGGTTTTTGGAGCTTGTATAACAAGTTAATTTATTACAGAGAAGCTGGTGAATGACTGCTAAGAAATAGGCTTCATTTTTAGCTCTTCCAATCTGACAAATAACACTTGCCAATGACCTCTCCTCATTTCAGGAAGATGAGCTGTTATAAAAGGACTTTAGGGAACTGTTATACTGCCACACAATGCACATGATTTCTTTCCTTACATACACTGACACCAGACAGAAACCGCTCTGGTTACTGCCATAAGGTATTTGGCTCCATCACCCAACCCTCACATCTCTAGCAAAGGATGGAGTTGCTAAGAAATACAATGTGAAAGAAGAGCCTATTTAAGTGCAGGAGTGAAGCCACCTTCATTTGGACACATTTACCACATTTGTGAAGAAAACTCAGGACTTTTTTCCTTTACATAAATATTTGAACCACAGCAGTGATGGCTCCTGACACAGGGCAGATCAGTCAAAAAATGGTAAAAAACAAGGTTCCATATTTTCTGGCCTGATCTATGCAGAGGCAACACAGAGAAGAGACACACATAGGCAAAGAAAGAGAGCCTCTCATTAGAGACTTAGAGATGAAATATGAATCACATAGGGACATCTCTTTTTCAGAAGGAGTTCCAATTCAAAAAAAAGAGCTCAGCCTTGAAGTCAAGTCTCTCCTACTGCTATAAAATTAAAAATGGTTTTCCTTGGTTTTACATTATTCCTACATCATTCCCTGGCTTCTCAATATCTGCAGGGCTGTTGCTGCTCCCTCTACATCCAGCAACTATCCAGTAGATATCAGTTAATAATTGTAAAATACAAGAATCCACCCTCTCATAACTGTCCACAGCTACCAACCAGAATGCTTCTCATTGAACAGACATCAAGTTCTATCTACTTTTTGTTGCAAACTTCCCTAAAAATACCATTGCAGAGACTAGAAATACAGGTCAGCATGCAACAGGAAAACACGCAGGATCATGTTTTCTCATCTGGCCCCAATGTCTCTAGCTACATAAGAGCAGCATTGCTTGGAGACAGAGGCATCCTGGTCAAGTCTTGCAGCTGCTCAGCAGCGTCCCAAGGCCTTATTTGTTACATGTTGTCAGTAAGTGTCTCGCACAAAACCACTAAAAATTATAACCCAGAGAGAAACAATATTACAAAAATAAAGCTTTTGTTTTCATTCTCTTTCACATATCTCACTCTTGAAGCTTCTTCTAAGAACATAAAACGTCTTTTACAAAACCTCTCCAGCAATCATGGAGTTCTTACTCATTGAAGCAACAAGATGTTGCCCCTGCAGTGCTTCCCCACTGCACTACAAAGTGCAGCATTGCTGCTTAAAACTTCTAATCGTAGGTATGTATATAATTTCCTTCCCCATTTAATTTCTCTCACTCTTGTATAGTTTCTGAGATGTATTCTGCAAGAGTTATTAAAAGAATTTTTGCCAAAGTGCTGTTTTCTTCATGTCAATCTACTATTGCCTTGTTCTCTCTTCTTTTGGAAGAGGAAGGGCGTTTCTATATTTCCATGTCCATCATACCAAGAGGGAGGAAGAGAGGGGGTAAAAAAAAAAAAAAAAGGGGGGGGGGGGGGGGGGGGATTGTATTAGACTGTTCCCTGCAAGAACACACAATTCCCTGGAGATACACACTGCACAGATACAATTACCACACTCATGTCTGCTGTTATGCAATAGTGAGGAAACAAAATTGCAGTTTTTCCATGCGGAGTTATAATTAACTATTGAAAACACAAGTTCTTCCTGGCAGTTACGTTATTTTCATATGAGATTTAATCAGAACTGATTTACTGAGGTTTTAGTCTTTATTTTGTCTGGCTTGGGTGCTGCTTTGCACTACTCAAACATTTAAAAAGCCCAAACATATATGCAGTTGGCCATTTTTATTTCACAAATCCCATCAAGCTAAAACAATATTTAAAAGTGAAATGCATGCAAGCACATTCACACAAAACCACCCACACTGAAAGGAGGTTGTAGGAGGCTGTTTAATTTCTCTTCTCCCAGGTAACAAGTGATGGGACCAGAGAAAATGGCACCAAGACAAGGTTCGGACTGGATCTTAGGAAAATTTCCTTTACTGAATGCGTGGCTGAGCATTGGAATAGGCTGCCCAGGGAAGTGATATAATCACCTCCCTGAAAGTGTTCAAAGACATATGGCTGTGGCACTTGGGACACGGGTTAGTGGTGAACAGGACAGCACTGGGTTAACAGCTGGTCTTGATCTTAAGAGGTCTTCTCCAACCTTAACAATTCTATGGCAATAGTGAGGTTTTTTTCAATATGCACTCTATCCAGCATTATACTTTTCCAGAAACAATCTGAGAGTTCTGTGATGTTTTCAGCAGTCAGACTTATATGCCACTGGCTTGATGAATTTGTCGCAGCAACTCTAGTTCTCCATATATGAAGCGCCTAACTCACACAAGTTGTCCAGGTCCTTGCATGGTCAATACAGAGAAGCACTTCCATTAAGGAATTCCTCTTCACCTACATTAGCCTAGCTTAGAAAAAAAAGAAAGAAAAGGTAGCCACTCCTATATTTGTTTTCTTTCTTTCCTTCAACTACAAAAGGAGCACGGACTCTAGGTGAATCCCATCACAACAGATTAACTGTGCCCCACCTGAGTCTGTCTGCACCCCTCTACAACTGAAGTGAGACAAATGTAAAAGACCTGCTTTATGCAACACACAAAACTGTGTCCCAGAGCAATAACGATGAACAGGAAATTATACCCTTCCCCTAAACGCACATAAGCAAAGTCTTTAATTTGAAATAACTTTATTTGAGTAACTCTTACACAATGTTCAATGAAATGGAAACCTCATTCCTACTATACCAAGTTATTAATCATTCTCTGTCTGTGAGCAAGCACAAGGAACAGAACCCTTAACATGCTCTAGCGCGACACGCTCTAGTGTAGCGCGGAATTGACTGCTACAGTCAAGGTAACTCCAATAGTGCAAAGTATATCTGGAGTTCCATACAAAATCAAGTATAAACAAAGGGTAACTGTCATCAACTACAGCATAACCATGATTTCACTTAGTGCATGTTCCAAGAGTGGTAGCATGTAGCAGGTAATGAAGCAAACAGCTACTGTTGCAATAGCTAGAGCAACAACAACAAAATTAAGTGATGAAGATTTGGATTGCTCTACAGATGATTTCCAAATGTTAAGTGAGTTTTGGTTTTTTAGGTCTCCTAAACCCTGATGTCAGTCCTGCCAGAAGCCTGAAAATTCAGTGAAGTACTGCAAGGAACGGTGTTTCCACAGAATATGAGGTTTCAATGTACTGGGTCACTCAAGGAACATCGCTCCCCAGCTGCCATACACAAGGAGAGCTAGTCCCACCCGTTCGAGAGCAACAAACCTGAGGAACCATCAGCCAACTCCTCATCTCCTTAAGAGCTGAAGGGTAGTGGGTCATCCTGACAGCCTGGCCTTTGCCAAGGAGAGGCCACTCCACAGTATTCCAAAGCAAACAGAGATGCTTGTCTCAACCAACCTCTCCTACAGATCTGTCAACAAGCTGTCATCCATTTATTCTACCAAAAATCTCTATTACATCCAAGGATGAAAGGAAGGGACTCCTAGAGTTAAACTGAGTCTGAACTTTGAATTCATACTCGGCACTCTTCCATCAGGCCTCTTGTATCTCTGGGGGCCAAGGCAAAAAATGTGATTCTCCCCTAAATGCTGGGAAAATGAATTTCAAAATATCCCTTTCTCTTCCTTAGCCTAGGATCAGCAAAAATCATATATATATACTGAAACACTAGCTGGATTTTTTGTTCTGTTTGTTTTTTATGAGTAGCAATCCCTGCCCACTGACAGCTCCTTTCAAATTTCAGGATGCTAATACAAAGGAACCTATCCTGCCTGAATTGAAAAACCATCCAGGGATGGTTTTCAGGACTTTCAGCCCTAAAGAGCATCCTGTTTCAATGCTTCTTTTTTAATAGCTCACTGAAGACATATTACACAACTGTCTTCCATAAAGGCAAATCACACCATTGATCCAGCTTCAGTAAAATATTAATGGCACCTAATTAAATATACCTGGAGAATTGTTTTTGTTGTTTTTTTTTCCTTTTTCATTACAATGTAATAATGTAAAATTGTATTAAATAATTTTGCAGTGCTTTGACTTCTGGAAGAGATTAAGTAACTGGACACCACTTTTGAAATATTGGCTTCCAACAAAAATATTCTCTTTCTTGCCAGCTGAGGAACCTGGACAATCTGCACAGGCATTTAGGTATTTATCCAACTTGAATTGGGCTTTTCACTTCCCAGTAAGGGAAGCCCACTTAGCACACAAAGGAACTGTGTGCTATTTTTCCCTGATATAACCCAAACAGATACTGGGATACGCCAAAGACAAATCCAAAACATGCCATGTAACTTGCAGAAAGAAAATCCCAGGGGATCTAATTTTTAACACACTACTAGCATTTACCAGGGACTCTGATCCAGTTTCAGAAGTACTGGATGCTAAATGTTCTATGCCTGTCCTGTAATGGCAAGTAGTCTTAAGTCTTAACTAGATAGTTTTATAAGCTGTTTGAAACATTAAAACACTTAAACCCCCCAACATACAATTATAAAGAATTATCAGATAATTGTGCCCAAACCTTTAAGGAAACAATTCTTATATATCATGCACCATAGATCCATTCACTTCTTGCATACACCGCAGGTCTCACAGACAAAATTTTGCTCACCATGGCATCTATGAAATGACTGGTAAAAATCTTGCCTACCTGATTGTGATACCAGAAGTAATTTTCTAGCAGAGCTGATAGGATTCTATGATCCTCTTCTTTTGTACAGCTCTACTGACTTTATAATGGTAAGAGAAATAAGAAACAGCAAAAACTGATTTTTAGACAAGGTAGTGTACAACTGGCTCTGCATCACAGACAAACCCCAGCTGCTGTGAGTCAGTAAAAACCCAGCTCATCCTTTCTGCTTGAAGGTGCTACGACACCTTGCATCAGCTTTAATTCTGGCCCAGCAAGAACAACTGCTGAGTAAGAAACTCAGCAGCACTGTAGCACTGCTCCTTGCAAAGGACTGCACTACACTGAGGAAGGTGGGAAATGGCAGTCAGGCCAGATTAAACTCCACAAATTAAATAGCTTTTACTAGTACAGCATGCAGTCTTTGCAAATAGATTTCAGCCTTCAATATATCTGCATTTGCCTCCACTGGTTTAGGGGTGACAGGATTGACAGTTGAACATCACGATCCTGAAGGTCTCTTCTAACATTGATAGTTCTATGATTCTATACTTTTTACCTCAAAGTCTTTTCAATGGATTTTCATTTGTGAAAATGAACTGTAACCCCGAGTTACACTTGAAGTATCCCCATTTACAGTATCTTATGCAATTCCTGTTTGTCATCCAAAAAAAGTGAATGCTAGACAATAGTAATAAGATCCCTTAACATGGAATCAGGAGTGAATGGGAAATATCTGACTATACTCAGAAGACTTAAGTACATCAGATTTCACAAAACTGCTATCAAAGCCTAAAAAAATATCAAAAACTTGTTATCTTTTTTAACTACACTGCTTCAGTAAAATAATATGTGACCAAAATTAGGAAAAAAATACCCTTGTAAGCAATACCTATGAAAGAACAAACATTGTAGCCAAAGCTGACTTGATCCCAAGGTCAGCTAGGCTAAATGTAAAAAACTAATCTTCTTGCCTGAATCATCCCTTTTCTGCTTTAATTCTCTCACACAGGACAACACCTTCCCAGCCTCAACAACAATAGTGAAACTGAACACTAAGAACATCTAAGAGGAGCATTATCACTTCATCTACAGGTACTGGTATAGACAAAGGAATTTTTCAACACTCTATCATAATCTCTACCTAGACAAAGTGTTTGGAATTAATGCCACAGCCAACACTCTTCTTTTGGAATAACTACCACAGCATGAAACTTCACAGTCTGTAGAACAGGAGAAAGGAATTTGGCATATCTTCCACAAGCTTCTATGACTACATATATCACATGCATGGCCAAAACCTGGGTTAGTGGATCAGCACAGAAACCAACTCACTCTGCTAAAAATAGTGAGGATATTACCAATCTCACTGGGCTAGGGTTAAAAACAAGTAATGCCTCAAAACTAATGCTTCCAAATGACCTCATCTTGTCACTGAAAGTGTGCAAAGACAGTAAATTTTTAAGAGCTGACAGCCCCAGAAGTTGAAGATGTTATTCAGTCCTGTACTTGCATTTATTTAGAGTATGAAAATCTGTTCTGTGTGTTTCAGGTTACTATTTTGTCATGGCAGTCACAGAAGGCAGGAATAAAACACAGACAAACTAAAAAAGACAAAAAAACAACCCCCCCCCCCCCCCCCCCAAAAAAAAAAAGGCACAAAAAAAAACCACCCACACCCCACCCCAAAAAACAACAATTGAAATCAATCCTTACATATTTTGGTGGCTACATCTGTTTAGGTAGATTGTTTCACTTAAATAAATGCAGGTCAGTTTATAACCTAGAGCAAATGGTGATCTGTGGTTTCAATGTTTAGTAAGGAAGCCCTGTATAGATGTTGCAAGTGTGGGATATGAATTTATAGTGATACACTACAACAAACCACATGTATTACTCAGTCAGGAAGTGGTGATTATCACGAAAATGAAAGAAGAGTAAAAAAAAAAGTGCAATGAGAACGAAGTGAGGTATACTGAGATTGTGTGTTTCCAAAAAGCAGCAGCTCACATAAGAAATAATCCATGAAAAACATCTGGGAATATTTGGTATCAATGGAAGCTGCAGTTAGCTGTTGGGCACAGCACAGTATAAAAGTGCTTAAGGAATTGTCGCTGAGAGAGATGCTTCTCAGGGGCAGGGCAGCAGGCATACCATAGGACCATCTTCAGCAACTTATTTTTGCATAGCTAATGCTGATATTCAAGAGTACACTGTGAAAAAAAGCAAAAAGCTAAGGTCCTTGAAAAAGCTGGTGTCATTCCTTATTCAAATCAAAAGAGAAAAATACATGGTTGCTGAAAGCTCTTTGAAAGTTAAATACATCAACTGAAAAGCTGCTGAAAGATTACTTTGCATTAAGTCCTGTTGCAGATAAAGACAAAGTCTGCAATGTGTCACAGCAAATGCTTTCTTCCAGTTTGCAGGCTCTTTGTAGTGACTCGCATTGGAAGTATCCGAAAGAAAAAAGCTTGGCTGGAATTCACTGTGCATTAGCAGTCATTATTCTGAGAAGATTCACAGTGATCTTTTACGGCATAGACAATGCAAGAATGTTTTCTTCCAACAAAAGATGCCTCAAAGCACTAGAGATGAACCAGTACAGACAGCCAGCTGAGCCCTCAAAGATGTGCATTACCAAAAAGACAACTCTCTCATTAAAGCATAATTTTTCTAAAAAATTTCTTAATAGTTAATCTTGTAAACCAGTTATTTTATTTTTTCATATATGAGTACTTATCACTACTACTAGTACTTATCTACTACAATCTAATATAATCTTTATAAAATATAAATAAAAATATATAACTAAAACAATCTTTAAAAGCACCTGTTGTACTGGTATGACACAAATTGCATCTCTTGCAAAACTCATTGGTGAATTACAGATTTTTATGCATGAATATTTTTTGGACCTTCCCTTGGAATTTACCAAGCCAGTATGGTAACCTTGCTGCCACAGACATAATCCCACAGCTTGCAAGTGCCTTTCATTTAAGTTATGGATGGGAAATAAGGTTACCACAAGGTTATGTTACCAGTTACCAGGTTCACTCAAAAAGTTTATGGCAGAACAAAGAAGTGAACTCAAGAATCATCCTTCCTCCCTTCCAAATATCAGTTACTTTTCATTCATTCAGTCATTCATTCAGATAAAAAACCTGAACACAATGGGGGTTGTACAAGCACAGCTGACCTAATTACACTGCAGAAATGGTCAGCTGTGAGCACCATGCATCTGGTAGGGAACTCAGAAAGTATAAATGTCTGCTTCATTTAGCTCAAAACATCTATTTAAATAAACACCTACTTTGTCTTAAGTCCCACTATTTAATTATCACTTTTTAGTATACTCAATATGTTAGATAAATAAAACACAACTTACTGAATAGCACCATCTTCCATTTAGGTAATATAAAAGCGGATCTTGAGGCTTAAGTTCAATTGCCTTGTCTAGGTGCTCCTATTGGAAAGAAAATTGGTATCACTTTAGCTGTTTGTTTGACGAGAGTGTTTACAGTCTAAGTAGTTTGCTGCAAGTCAGAAACAAACTCAGAAATTCTCTTCTGCTGCAATTGTCTTCTAACAACCTAAAAATATTTTAAATAGCAAATCCCTTCCTCACAGAGGGAAACCATGAAATTATTTAGCAACGTTGCACACAATGGAAGAAGGCATGCTGTATTTAGAGCATAACTAAACAAGTCTAAAGTTCAGTCAAATAATTCAAGAACTTTTGTCTTAAAAAGGCAACAACTTCAATTAAATTAATTTCATTTACAGTTAGTATTGAGAAATTGTCACAGATCAAATCAGTGAGGAGGCAACTACTCTTGAATAGATCTCACATGCCAGCAACCATTACTGAAGCATAGTTCATTCCACCTTGGAATGTGACTGCCCCAATGAAATGGTACTTGACACAACCAACTGTTTTTATAATGTGAAATTCAGAAAATAAAATGGTTCTGTTTATAGTGAAACTACAAAACCTACAAAGTATCTAATGAGGTCCTTCTTCCAAAATCATTTTCATTTCAAGTTATAAATACCTTTATTTCTCTCTTTAATTTACCAATGAAAGTTCTTATTGCTCAACCTGAGCTGGAAGGAAAAAGAAATATTTCATCCCTACCCTTTGCCTCTCAAAATAAATTTCAATCAAACATTTATTTCCCCCCCTCACATATCTATCTTTCTAATTAAGCCAGTCACAAAAGTATTTGACTTAAACATATACAAGAGACTATTATATTATCATATCCACAAACTATTCAGATAGGAGCTATGTTTTCATACTACTAATTTGCCCAAATCAACAGATTTCAGGATTTACTTGTGAGGAGGAAAACTTCCCTGAAATGGCTACTGCTCACACCACGGACTCTTTTAGAACTCCATCCTTGAACAGCTGCAGCACTTGTGTTATTTGTAATTTTCCCTTCGTTCCCAGCTTGTCCCAGTGCTCGGGGCTGAGCTCGCTTGGCACGGCTCAGATGTAATTAATGCTCTCTCACAGGAAAGCTCCGCCACACTCCAAGTCCTAACACGGACATGATGTGAGAGGAGCCCATCCCAGGCATTCCCCAGGGACTGGAACATGTCTGTTGCCTTTCACTGTCACCCGGAAAGGGGGGACGCCAGCTCGGAGGGCAAGGGATGGATGGAAAGTGTCTAAGCACCACTGAGACAAGGAGGGGGAGAGAAGCACGTGTAACACAAACAGCTAACTCTAAAAAACACAGTTACCTTTGCAAGGACAGTGTTAAAACAAACTTAAGGGCGACATGAAGGATGACTGCAGAACTATTATTTCATCACTTTCCATTTCATATGTTTTGATTTTCTAAACAGAATCGTTATTGCCCTTCCTCCCCAATTTGACTACAAAGGAAATCAGAAATTTTAACGCTGTTCCCAGAATCCTACCTCAATTCTTACATTTTGCAAGCATATAATTTATTTGCATACATAATAATAACCTTACTGCTTTAACTTCAGCACCAAAATAAACCTGTGAGGCTGAATTACTGTGTTGGAAAAAACTGTCTTTGACACTATATAAGGGAATAACTTAAAGGAATAGCTTTAAAAAACCAACCCCAAATCCTACAAAAACATACCTTAAAGAGATAACCATTCCTGATTTTGTTTTGTACACTTTCAAACTGAGACATATAGCCACACATAATTGCAAACCTGAGAGGGGAAAAGAAAAACACACACACATACTTTTTGTGATTTAAATAATCCTTTGAATCAAATTACAAAATATTTCAATACCTAATGCACATATTTACACCTGGGTTTTTTTGGTTTTTTTTTCATCTGGATGGAAGTTTGGCATGAGCTATACATATTCAGGAACAGACAAAAACACAAACCAAAACAAAACAATGGAAACAAGGAGAAGTTTAAATGACACTATTTGGGTTGTCAGTTAAGTGAAAAACAGATTTTTCCTAAAAACGTCAGCCAGACAGTTCAGAGTGTGACACTTCCAGACTGGCTCTAGCATTGCCAAGAGTTTACCTTGACACTTTGTGCTCTGCCCTTCAGTGGGAACGTGAGCACCGCCAGCTGCAGAACCTCACCACGAGGCAAATGCTCGGGGTGTGCCCAGTAGGAAGCTGTACACACCTCAGAAATATTCACAGTTGCCTTCTACCCTTCCCAAGGACCCCAGTGCTTTCCTGCACTTCTGACATCCTTCTAGTATCTTTAAAATTTGAAAACATGCACACATTCTGCTCTAAGAGGATCACTGCTGCTATTACTAGATGTCTATTGCTAAGATCATTATTATTTCTATTATTATTACTATGATTATCATAAATTAGGGAGAGTGAGTGGTAAAAGAAATATGATATCGTTTCTATGAAATATTTGTAATGTTAAGCAGGTATAAGTGAAAATATTTTCAGCAGTAAACTTATAAAGACTCAGATCTCCTACGCAACACTAGTATCTTATTTACACTCTGCCTAAATTTCTCTTGCTTTCTTCGTATTTCTTCACTAGTTATAGAACCTCTAAGGATAAGGAATCTCTTGCACAGATATCAACTGTTCTTCCCTTGGACCTATTTTCATTCATATTAACACAATTTTGCACCTCTGTATAAAACTAACAGAGCCACCAAAGAAACAGTTAAGCAGCAAAACCTCACGTAGATGATTTTTCTATTGTTTTTCAGAATTTTGCCTTTTTAATCAAATATTTTGCAATCCAACATCAAATTAAAATAAAAAATAATCCTAAAAGAGGGAAATCAAGTTGAAGTCCAGAGCAAAAAATGAGTTATGCAAGAAGGTATTGAGGTATGGTAACACAACCACAATCCGCATGGCACACACAGTTTTTAAGCACTACTAAACATCATCTTTCTTGAATTTCTTTATATAATGTAATTAGTCAAGCTCCAGTGAGTCCTCATTAAAATGTCATTGCTAACGCAACCCACGAAATTATTTTATTTCTTACAGTTATACCTAACGGTTTTAAGTTAGAAATGCTCATGCTACAGGTTGTTGCATTTTTTGTTCAAGTAAGTGTTCCCAGGTAAGGCAGAGTCAGCAGAACAGCAGTTGAGTTTGTAAGAGCTCCAGACAGACTGTCAAACTCTGTTGAGCGGGGTGTTTGTTGTGACCAATGTGCACTGGACAAAATCCAGCTAATGGCAGCACTACTGCTGACAGAGCTGCAGCCGGAGCGCGTTTCCTATGGGAATGAGCTGCAGTTGAGGGAAAAGGCAAGGGGTGGGGGTCAGGAAAGTTCAGGTATTTAGAAAGAGGGGGGAGGTAGTGAAAACTTTATTAGGGTTAAGTAACTCAGGCAACATTGCCCCTATTCCCTTCACTCATTAAGTGCTAATCAGATAAACTCAGCATACCATAGCTAAACGGATTGCTGCTACAAAAGAAAACAATGAAAAGCGAACAAGCTAATCCAGCATCTTGCAGTATTTCCCTGTCTGTGCGTGACAAGAAAGAGGGCCTTAGTTTAAACTAGTTCAAAGAAAAACTTCTACTTACAGCTAAAATCTCTTGAGAGGGAAATCCCAATGAAATTTTCACTGAATTAAAAGTAAGCTAGGCTACTGACTTTAAATACCCATTATTTTTCCAAGGAAAAAATAAAAATGTCTTTCATGTCTTTATTGGGTTTTTAATTATTTTGTTTTGGGGGGTTTTTTTGGGGGGGGTTTTGTTTGTTTGTTTTTTTTTTTTAATTTATTTTATACTTTTGAAATGGGCTAGACAGCCAATTGATAAAAAATAATCATTTCATTTTTGAAATTCTATGACATTTTGGATATAAATTCCATTTCTATAAAATCCCCCAAACAAACCAAAAAAAGGCAGCCTTTCTTTCCTGAAAAGAATTTTTACACGTTTTAAATACATTTCAAAGAGCTTAAAACACAAGGCAAATTTATCTCTTCAGTGGTGCAAAGGGTAATGTCTATGGTCTATGTTGGAAGGGTCCAAGAGTCCATTAAAGATCAAGTTCCAACCCTCCTGCCATGGGCAGGGACACCTTCCACTAGACCAGGCTGCTCAAAGCCCCATGCAGCCTGGCCTTGAACACATCCAAGGGTGCCCATTCCCTGGGCAATCTGTTCCAGTGTCTCACCACTCTCATGGTGTAGAAAATGACCAAAGAAAACGAGGCAGGGAGTAACTAGAAACGCTTCCATTTGGTTTGTGCTGCTCTTTTCTCGGCCCCGGCGCTCCCTGGTCACCTGCCCCATCTCGTGGTGACAGGGGGAATACTGAAAAGATGATCACACACCAGCAGGCACCTAGCTAATGAAATGGGTAAAAAGCACACGTCTGTTAGAATACAAGCGATACTGGATCTCTGTGCAGCCATTACCTCCCTCAAACCCTTTGAATATCGGAGTACTGCTTTTACAGAGCTTTCACAGAGAAAAATGAAGAGGAAACCATAACAGCAAAGAGCTGCCAGGAACGACCTATATGCTGAGCTGATGTTACTCCTGGGTAGTGTAAAAAAACCAGCCCTAGACTCAGTCATCTAGATAAACACAACAATAATTACCTCACTAAGACAGACACAGTATTTCGGTTGGTGTAAAAAATGTTATTCCCAGATGGAAGAAAAATTACTCAACACAGCGTAAAAGCATGAGATTAATCACCACAATTAACAAACCTTTATTAAGCATAAACACAACCAAACAACTCAATATTACAGGTCAGTGCCATGCTCCTCTGTTAAAAATGATGTCTTGAAATTCAGACTTGAAAGAAACTCTAGCTGACAGAGATGGATGCCAAGTACCTATGTTGCCCTCACACAGAAGGTCCTGATCAAAGTAAATTAACATTTTCCCTTCTGGTGCTACAGAATGTCTATGTGTATTCAGGCCAGGCAAAACTGTAAGGGGCGTATCTTACCTATTGCAAAAAAAAAAAAAAAGAGAAGCAGGTTGATCCAATAATTTTATCAAGCCAATTTGAATTTTAATATCAAAAATGATACCAACACTTCAAACTCTGTCATCCGCAGCTTATTCTACATGAGACAGATTTACGGAAAAGATCTTGAAGTCTCAAATGAAGATTAAGCCACACTAAGGCATTTAAATACAACATAATTTTTCTTTTCTCTGACAAATTTCACATAGCCAAAATCAGAAATAACATGCACCTTCCCAGACTTGTTCCTTCCTCTTATATATACCCTTTTATATACCCCAAATTAAAAAAAAAACAAACCCAACCTTTTATGTCATGTAGACTTTGGAAATGTGTGGGTACAGGGCTTACATTTAGAAATCTAGATTGCCATTTTAGCATCTCAATATCAATAGGAAAGCAAAACATCAAATTTTCTTAATTGTATCTGACAAGACTTTGCAAAAGGGAGGAAAGTTTGTGACATTTACCACCACCAAAGTTAATTAATGTGTTTCATAACTGTTTTTCACTCCCTCCTCCTTATCTGAGAAATATTTAACCAGTAAAGTAGTGTGAGCAAAGGCAAACACGTGGGCAGCACACGAGAGGCCCAACTAAAAGAACGCTCATTTCCATTTCAGTTCTAAACGTGTTCTTGCATCTCCCCATCTCTGCATGGCTCAGTTCTGTGCATGTCATCTCATTTTTTAGCCCTCAACTCCCTCACTCACCAGTTTCCCCCACTTATACATTCCGACAGTTTCTGCAATGCAGTGAGACCCACAGGATTTCTTTTTGACATGATTTCAATGAGATACCAATTTCTATGTAGGGAGATCTTGCAACTTAAATTACGGATCACAATCCCTGTTGCATTGCCCTTCCTGAGATCACAGTTTGGCATACTTCATATTGTATCACTTTGCTACCAAGATATTTAATCTACAAAAATACATCTGACACAAAGTTTCCACAGAAAGGTATTGGTTTGATATGATCATCCTCATAGGCACATGAAAGCAGTGGCTGAGAAGGTCTAAGATTGCCAACACACAACGTAAGATGTGCCAAGGTGCAAAGTAAAGTGTTAGGTGATTTTGTGTTTGCAGATATTTTTTTGCTAATGCGGATTTCATTTCCCTTTCCTTCTTCTTGGAATATAACTGAGTCTACATTGTAGAAATTGGCAGAAATACATTTTCGTATTAAAAATTCACCAGGGCACTGAGGCTGAGCTCCAGGGAAACATCAGATGTAGCACACATTTGTGTAGGTAACACTTGCAAAACCATGAGAAACAAACCCCTAATTTGGTTTAAAAAACCTCAAAGGTAAGGAAATTAAGAATTCTGGCTTAATTTATTGCAACGCATGCAGTACCAAATCAAGGGAAAATGCTGCTGTTAATGTATATTCACAGAAGTTCACTAGCAGAACATGTGGATGCCATGTTCTGCATTCCTTAAGCTGTGAAACCCACAACTGTGTGAAATTCCTGTTTCCAGAAATTTAACTTTTATAACAGACAGTTGTTACAGATGGAAATACAATCTTGAAGAAATTAGCAGGATAGTCTTCACAAGCGTAGAAACAGAGTGAAACAATAGCTTTCAAAGACAGTAACACAACAGTTCTCCTTGACAGAAATGTAATAGAGATCATTAGGTTGTCAGAATTACTTCCTCTGTGACCATTCTGGCAAAAAAGCTTGTAGCAAACAGATCTTTTCACATGTCAAAGCTTCCTCCTTTGCTCTTGTATGAGTATGCTGCAGTGTTTGACTGACCCATTTACTTCAGGACAACTTACAGCTTTTGAGAAATGGCTTCTGAATTTGAATTTTTTTTTTTTTTTTAATTATGTAATTCAAAGATTACTGCCAAAGATTATACATAATTAAGAACAAAGATTGTTGTAAAATTTCTTCAATCTTTCCATGAATCAAGTACAGGGCAAACAACTAGTAGCTGGAAACCTTGTATTTCTGCACAAACTATCGATTCCTGAAAAATCCGACTGCATGATAGATTCTTACCGCTTTCAAGTTATCTGCCTTATCTAAGTTGACATAAGGGATAATCAATTAAGGACAGCAGGTGACAAGCATTGAGTCAGAAACAGATGAGGATTTAATCTTAAAAGTTCTTGGTAGTATGACCACACCCTACAACACATTCCAAAATTTTGAAGAGTTTTGTTTCACTGGAGAATTATATGCCTTTATACCTTACAAACCTGACAAATTATCCATTAGAATTCTATTACTGAGAGGGAGTGTCCACTTTTTTGTGGGAAGTTTGTGTAAAATCACCAAAACACCCAAATGACAATGATTATTCCTGTTCTCAATGGAACTAACCTGAACTACTCTTCTGTAGCGCTGCCTGCCAGTGAGAGACTGACCCTAAGCTCTGGAATTCACTTCCATGGAAAACCCAGGGCTCGTGAAAATATCTGTGCTTCTGATAACACTCATACACATGACAGAGAAAACTCTTGGGGGAGAGATGTGTTCAGGAGGTGTCTTCTCATAAAGCTACTGGGGTTTCACTTGCTAACTTCACTTGCACCTAAATGAGGTGTTTGTATGAGTCCCAGCAACAGGTGAGTTCTAGAGGGTAACACAAACTCCAGAACAGCGCCAAGTTTGTTTGTGGCAAACAAATCAAAGCTCAATGTAAAAAATTACCTTTTTAAGTAAATGTTCTGAAAATTTGCCATGACAGTAACCTCTTTGCTCTTTGCAAAGCCTGTAACGAGTTCTTATCAACAAAAAAGGAAATATGGGGATCTGCACAACAGCAGAGAAACCTTTCACACCTCTTCCCCAAACTCTTAAAGAAAAGCCAACAAACCTCCTACAAATATAAAAATTCACTGGTTTCCCAAAAGAATTTAAAAGTGATTGTTTAGTTTAAAATAAAAACACCGTTCATATGCATCTACATTTTGTTTTCTGTAAGTGTAAAGTTGGAAAACAGCGCAACTATAAAGCAACCGTGGCACCGAATTCTTCACATAGCACTTCTAATTAAAATCTGGGTGATAAAACTGCTCCATGATCCAAAATGAGCTGCGAGGATTCACAGCTGTCCCTTGGGAATCACTGACCCACAAAATGAGCTCGTTTGAGGTTTGGAGAAAACAAGAGGACCTGCAATAGCTGATGATAACTTTTGCACGCGAGCTCCTCAACTTGAAAAATTGACAGTGGCTGAACAAAGCCACAAATCACTTAGAATATTTACTCTGTCTTTCTTTAGGGAATTCATACAAATAATAAAGTCATGTTTTTCCTTTCCACTGTTGCCATTTACTTCAGTTATTTAGAGGTCAGCATTCAAAAAGTCTGAAGGTTTTTGATCTCATTGGCAACTAAGATATTAAGTATGATCACATGTTTTCAAAAATCTGGACTGAGATATGAAAATTATTTGCAGCTGTAATTCATTACCAAAACCAACCAACTACTTCAAGATATTTTGCTTTCTTTGTTCTGCATATGTTTCCTCAAATTTAATTTGACCTGAATACTGGTTACTTGTTAGTATTCTAACCAGTAAATTGAACAGTTGGAGTGTTGATCTATTTTATCATACAATTTTACAGAAAAATATAGGTGATACACTAAGAAGATACATGGCATCTTTTTGTTCTTAAATGAAGTAAATATCAATAGTAAGGCAAGACAGCTGAACTCTAAGCCTATGTTAGCAAGTTTGATCATGGAACCATTCCGCTAAATTCCATTGGTAGACACTAAAGATGTGTTCTGTCTCACAGATACCTTACAGCAATTCCAGAAACCAGAAAAATACCTACTCTGGAAAAGGGATGTTTTTGCTTGTATAACTCCATCTACACTAGGACAATTATGTGGGTCAAGGTGTCACAAGAACTTGCTTGTTTGCTAAACAGAGCTTTCAAGCAGCAGGGATAAGCTTCCCAAAGAAACTTCCAAATAGGTCCATAGGCCTAACCACTGCATGACAGGCCCAGTGTACGTTCTTAATGGGAAAAATGAAATTGTTAAGAAATGCCATGTTAGAAAAAGTTCTATAGATGATTTAGCAAGAGACAATATTCAACAGCACAGCTGCAAATGACCCTTTAGTCATAGCAGGGAATATTTTTAAAGATCAATTCAGCTCCAGTGAGGAATTCTCAATTAACTTAAAGCCCAAAAGAAAATGACTCTAAAAATGAAAACAAGAGTACACATCTAAGCTAGAGATATTGGTAAGACAATAAATAGAGGTTCTATAAATATACCAGAAGGGGAAAAAAAATGGAAACGAAAGCGCAGAACAATTGTCAATGAAGAAATAACAGCAAAAGATGAAACCAACAAGGCTGAATTCAATTTCTTCCTCACTTATATTCCCACTGCTCCACAAGGGTTAACTGTAAGTAGAGAGCAAGGTACAGGACCAGGAAAAGGCTATCATTTAATCCTCACACATTTAGTAAGCCATAATATATTAAACAGTTTAGGAGAACACTAGAAATAATGTATGAGTGGACAACATAGATAGCAGCTATACCAAACATGAGTGAAAACCTCAGTTGTACTGATTCGAAATATCAAACTCCCTCAGAAATTAGTAAGAAATCAAAAAAAACTTTCTTCAGTCAAGGTCAGAAAAACAGGGTGGTCATCAATAGCTGACACAGACATAACCTTACATGCAACAAACAGATAGGCTCATCTTACAGAGGCTAAGATTATTTACCTTGTCCAGCTTTAGAAAATTTTCTGTTGGCAGTGAGATGAAAAGGAAGGATTTTGGTCTGAGACAGCATTGCTTTCGCACTGAGCTTGCACTCACGCTGAGCTTCTCATCTGTGTATCTAATCTCCCATTACAGCCAGCAGAGACCCTATTCAATTCACAGGATCCCTGCCTGGACGTAGATGCCTACTGCCACTGGAGATGCCCTAGGCTTTCTCACCATTTCTGCATGATGGCCTGGAAGTGTAGAGACCCCCCAAAGGTGCTGTGTGATATCTGTCATGCCCTGCAAATATCCTGGCACATCAAGTGGCACATGCTGCCTTTCAACTCTCCATGCCTCGTAAGTGCAGGATCAGGCCCCTGCTCACACGCAGGCAGATCTGACAGAGACAACATCCAGGGGTCCAGCTGGAGCTCTGCCCTTCAATTCTGGTCTTAACCACCCACCAGTGATCCTAACATCTTTTTGTATAAATATTTGTTCTACTTTTTTTTTCAGTTGTTTTCTGTCTTATGATTATTCTTATTAACTATGAATTTCATATTACTTTCACATGCTATTTATTTGTGACTTAATGGTATTGCACTGTTAGCTGTTTATACACAGTCTTATCTGTTTATAACCTCAGGTAAAATTCTGTTTGTGTACAACTTTGAGAGCACAATTTTTACAGGGAAGATTCCCTGAAGTCTTATTTCCCGTTCGTGGCAATTAACATGTGAAATAATGTTTAGATAAACTGGAAAATTTTGCATTAGGCCAGACTCAAACAATACAGATCTGACACACAGCTGACTACAGAAGCCTTGTGGGTAATGCAGAAAGCCCCAACAGTGAACAAAAAGATAAACATAGCATATCAGGGAGAAGAAGTGTTACAGGCAAAACAGCCTAACCTGAAGAATAAGCATACAAAGCAGTTAACACAAGATTTTTATGTACAAACAGTATAGAAAATAATTCTGGCAAGATAAAAATGCCTGGACTATAGAAGGAATGCAACAAATGTGATATACCTTGTTTATGTGGCCCTTTTCCTTTGTCCTACCTGATGTTCCCCAAAAATCTAACCGTTGAAATATTGTCTAGATTAAATCACCTGTAGAGATGATTGCAGGAGCAGGTTCATGTGAACCTGAGCATCACTACAGGTGTCACTCAAAGTTTAGTACTGGGTCCATTATCTTCCAGCAATTTCATTAATTAAGTCAATGATTTTTAAAAACCCAAACAACAAAAAAACCGCTTTTGAAATAAAATGCTAATCCTTGAGGGAATGCATTTACAAACCTAAATGGCCTCAAACCTCAGAAATGATTGGAAATAAACATGAAATCAATTAAATGTGTGTAAAATACTTTATAAAGAATAAATAGAAAAAAACAAGTTTTAAAAAAGTTACAAAACAAGTTCAACTGGTTAAATAGCAGCACAACAGAAAAATATCTACTGGGACCACAGATTGAACAACTATTGTTATGCTCAACAAAAATATACCCGTGTCCCTCTGGAGCATGGAAGTCCATTCTACCCAGTATTTAGAGCCTCAGTTAGATTGGCACAACCATTACACTTAAATCACACTTTAAAAATCATGCAGCAAGTGAGAAAGATGTCAGAAAATAAAGAAGAGCAGACAATATATTCAGAAAAAAATTATAGCAAACTATTTTAATCTATAGTGTCCATCTACACCTCTAGAAAGACATCAGTTGAACAATAACTGATAAAAACCTCATGTTCCCTTGCAACCCTCATACATGAAAGATGAAAACTGCAAACCATAGAAATCCATCGCCTGTTACAGGAAGCAGTAGCTTAAAAAATGGAAGATTTTCCTCTTAAACCCCTCGATTCAGCTTTCTGAGCTAACCTCTGGAACACATCTCCTTACACTCATAATTCTTCCTGTGCTAGATGTGTCTGCCAGGACAGGCTCTCACATGTGAAGTCCAGCAGACCACCTACATCTCCCAGAACAATATGTAAGGGTTTATCAGCACAGTTTCTGCAAGTGAAGCTGTATCTATGCTAGGCTATTTTGTCAGTCTTGTGGGCTGAGGAGGAAGCAAGGGGCAGGATTCATACTTGAATGTCATTTTGTGGTTGTTTATACACAGAGTTCTAGCTGAGAGGGGTACACCAGCATCACCCTGAGGAAGTGGCCATGACTGTGGTCAAGCAAAGAACAGAAATGGCTGTAAATTGCTTTCAGAAAGAGAGAAAGCAAGACAGAGAATTACCTAATTAAAGGGCAATGCCTGTGTCTAATCAAGTAGCTAAACCTAAGTAATGGAGATGTTGTCAACTGAGCCTCAGGAGAAATTCATCTCACCCTCATGCAAGACTAAATGGGCAGAATTGACTCCAGTGAACTGCACTCCAGAAGCGGCTGCTTCTTTTTAGATTGTGAAAGGAGCCTGGAGTAAAAGTATTTGTTTTAGATATGCAGAAGTTTAGTGAAATCCCATCCCACAAGTGCAAAGAAAAAAATTAATGAAGATTGTAGAAATCAAAATGGAAGAGCTAATAACATTAGAAAAGAAATCAGGAGTTCAGTAAAATTGACTAATAAAATACTAAGGTGAGGAACAATCAGCTAGAACTCAGCAGAATTATCTTTTACTTGATAATGTTGATTTGATAAAAAAATATTTACATTTGCAGAGTTTGTTAGTTCTGGCAAGTTCTACAAAACTAAACTAAGTGTCATGCTTGGAGAAAAACTAGGATAAAACAAAAATTGAGAAGTTATTTCAAATTTCCATATGTCCTCTATGACTATTTTTAATTATTACAATTTAGACTATTACAAGAAAAGGAAAGGACAAAATTCAAGGCCAAATGACATGATTTTGTGAATTGTTGGAAGGTAAAGTAAATGGAAAACTATGGCTTCTCTGAGCAACGAATTAGTGGCTTAAGCAAATACCCTTATCTACATTTCTTGGTACTTATTGAAGCATGGTTATTGAGTTGTTTCACACGCTATAGTAAATGCTTCACAGAATACTTCAATGCAATTTTTAGCAACAACTGGTGATTACTGGGTTTCATAAAATGATGAAAAAGTATTAATGACTAATTTACGAAACTAATGTCAGACTGCAGATTTTTTTCTAGAACTTAATAAATGCACAGAAGTTTCTAGAAACATTCTCAAACTTACCACTGGTGACTCTCAGCACTCCCAGCATCCAGCTCAACAGCCCTTTCAGCTTTCATCTTTCCTGTAAATGGAGTACAATATATGAAAGGATTTATTGTACTCTTGCAGATTTTAGGTGACTCCCAAGAACAAAGCAATCTGACTTACTGCAGCAGCAAAGAAATTGCTTCCTGTTCTTAGAAACATTTAGATGAACAACGTAACATCCCGGATTTACTTCATTTAGATAGTCATACACTTACATACAAGTATATATAAACTATATATGCAATTTTAGTATTTTCCTTTAAAATCCAATTCAGAGGCAGTTAAATCAGGGAAGGATTGGACTGGACTGCCAAAGGAGGCTGTAAGACTGAAGAGCCTTAAAAGCAGGTCAGACAAGCACCGGTCAGAAGAACCAGCAAAGCTGTTTCCTGCCTTGGGTACAGGAATAAACTAGTTGAAGTTCCTCTGTAGCACAAAGCCTTCCCTTAAGTTCCACTTTTAACTGAATAAAGATGACAGTAGGTGATTTGATCAATCCCACACTCCCAGTAAGAAGCTCAGATGAGATTCCTGCTGTTTGCAGAGTCTCAGCTGCAACCAATTAAGCTGCACTGACATTTCTGTATTGCAAGTTAACTTCATAAAAACAAAGAATAGCATACACAGTCCTCCAACCCAGTGGAATGAAAAATAACCATGAAACTACGGCCAGCTCTCCTGCAGTCTCAAGCCCTCTGCAGCGCTTCCAAAAACTGAGATGAAAAAGGCTGCCGCCACCCCCACTTCACGAGAATGAGCCAAACTAGGCTGGTTACTCAACACCTAAGACCCACTTTCATTCCATCATTCCTTATCTCTCCCTGTCTTTTGCTATGCCATTATCATTCATCAGCTGAGGTTACATGCAGTCACAGAATCACAGAATAAGCTGAGCTGGAAAGGACCTATAAGGATCATTGAATCCAACTCCTGGCCTGCACAGGACCACACCAAAGTGCCACACCATGTGCCTGACAGCCTTGTCCAAATGCTCCTTGAACTCTCTCAGTCCGGTGCTGTTACCACTTCCCTGGGGAGCCCAGTGCCTAACCATACTCCGGTGAAAAACCTTTTCCTAATATCCAACCTAAGCCTCCCCTGACACAGCTTCAGGCCATTCCCCTGGGTCCTGTCACTGGGCACCACAGAGATCAGTGCCTGCCCCTCCTCTTCCCCTCATGAGGAAGGTGTAATTGCAATGAGGTTTCCCCTCAGTCTCCTCTTCTCCAGGCTGAACAGACCAAGTGCCCTCAGCTGGTCTTCATACAGCTTCCCCTCAAGGCCCTTCACCATCCCATGACCTTCCTTCGGAAGCTCCCCAATAGTTTAATATAATTTTTATATTATGGCACCCAAAACTGCCCCCAGCACTCAAGGCGAGGTTGCCCTAGAACACAGCAGGACAATCCCCTCCCTTGCCCAGCTGCTGATGCTGTGTCTGATGCCTCCAGGACAGGGTTGGCCCTCCTGGCTGCCAGGGCACTGTTGACTCGTTTTCAACTTGCCAGTGACCAGGATCCATTGGTGCTGCTTCCCAGCATCCCACTTCCCAGCCTGTCCATACATCCAGGGTTGTCCCGTCCCACGTACAGAATTCGGCACTTTCCCCTGTTGAATTTTGTACAGTTGGTGATTGCCCAGCTCCCTGATTTGTCAACATCTCTCTGCAGGTTCCCTCTGCCCTCAAAGGGCTCAGCAGCTGCTCCCAGTTTTGTATCCTCTGTGAACTTGCTCTGTTTCCCTTCCAGTCCTGTGTCCAAGTCATTTATGATGATGTTGAAGAGCACAGGGCAGAGAATGGAGCCCTGTGGAACCCCCCTAGTGACAGGTAGCCTGATGTCACCCCATTCACTGTAACCCTTTGTGCCTGACCCGTGAGCCAGTTGCTCACCCGTTCCATGATGTGTTTATCCAGCTGTGTGCTGGCCATTTTGTCCAGAAAGAGATCCTGTGAGAGACAATATCCCAAGCTTTACAGATATCCAAAAATATTACATCAACTGGTTTTCCTTGATCAGCTAGGCAGGGTACTTTATCATAAAAGGAAATCAGGTTCGATAAGCAGGACTTTCCTCCCATGAAGCTGTGCTGGCTGTGACCAGTGACTGCACTGTCCTCCAGATGTTTTTCTATACCTCCCAGAATAATATTCTCCCTAACTTCAGCAGGCACTGAAGTGAGACTGACAGATCTGTAGTTGGCAGGGCCCTCCTTCTTGCCCTTTTTGAAAATCAGGACAATGTCAGCCTGCTTCCAGTCAGCTGGACCTCTCCAGATTCCCAAGACTGCTCAAAAATCATCAGGAGAGGCTTTGAGATGACACCAACTAGTTCTTTGAGAATTATTGGATGAATCCCACCACACCTCACAGATTTTTAGGAATCCAGCTGGAGCAGCAGATCCTACACAATTTCCAGGTTGACTGGGAACTGATCATTCTTGCAGCCATGGTTCTCCAGCTCAGGGCACTGATAAGCCCCTGCTCCATCATCCGTATTGAAGACAAAAGCAAAGAATACTTTAAATATCTCTGCCTTGTCCATGTCCCCATTTGTGAGGCGACCACACTCATGCTGTAATGGGTTCATGTTATTTTTACACTGCCTATTGCCATTGATACATTCGAAGAAACACTTTTTATTGTTCCCCACAGTCCTGGCCAGCTTCAACTCCAGTCACTGGTAAGAGCAAAGGATCCAACAACAGAATTTACTGTTTTCATGTAGTTTGTGTCATAATCATCACTGCACTGTAGAATTTATGTACAAAGCCAAGTTGCTACTAAAGCAAAGAGAGTATCAATTAAGTTGCTAAAACAGTGCAAGTTTTGACGAGTATTTAGATGACAAAAAGATTGGAAAATGGAAGGACCTTGAACAAACTGAAATCGTGGAATATGTTACAACAGCATGAAGGCATGACACTGCTTTTAAGGATGACAAAGGACAGCTGAAATCGCTTTTTCAGTAACAGTCAACAGGACAAAAAGTCAATGAGAGGTGTCACAAAAGACAAAATAACCCAAATGTAGATGACACTTACAAAGCCTGATTTGGTGCAGCAAAAAAGAAAGGGCCAATGGAGAGACAAAAGAAACATAGAAGTACTCCGAGATAAAGTCAAAAAGGATTATTTTAAGAACAGTGCCTTGACTGGAGGAGTGACACAGTGTAGAGAAGACGTAGGTTTTAATGTAACAAAAAGAAGGCCCAAAATAAAAAGGGAAACAAACTGTTCCTCTAGCCAATAACCAGCCAGACAGTGAAAGAAAGGGCAATGCTTTCAAAAGCAAAAAAACCAAAGTGCTATGATGAAGAAAATCAAAATCTTGTAGAGATTAAATTGTCAAACAGGACACACGGGGAGAGATGTCTGGAAACAACATCAGTTGTCACACACAACTTCTGTTTCTGGTCAAGAGCTCCTCCAGATTCACAAAGTTTCATCCCCACCATCACCACAAAAGAGGCTGCTGATATGCAGGAGTGCTCCCCGACCACAGGAAAGGAGAAAAACAAACCTTGACCCAGCCTCAGCACTTATTTATTCTTCTTGCTCTCCCAAAGATGTAATTAGGAAACTGTGCTGACAGCATCTGGGAGTTTTCACATTCTGTATCCATCTGTTTCTCAACAAAATACAGGATTTTAACGCAATCTGCAGAGACAACAGCCTCCAATTATGACCCATAATACTTCTCTGCCACTGATTTTGGATCTCTCATTGAGAAAAGAATGAACTGAAGTTGTAAACTGTGGTGGTTTACTGCACAAAACATTATCATTACTATACAAATGCTCCCATTTATTGGATTACAAATTCCTTATATTGGAAAACTTAACCAAAGTTTAAAGCACATTTCACTACATTCATACAGCATTCTTCATAAACATTTTTCCTCTTACCATCAGTTACATATTGCCTCTTCTCCTCAGCATCAGTAGTCATCTCAAACAGATCGCCATAAGCACGTGCAAGCCTCCAAAGAAAGTCCACACAGTTTTCGTACTGAAAGTAGAGGACAGCTACATAACTAAACTGATCAGAGTGTGATTTAAACAGTTTACTTCCACAATGCTTAAAATTAATAACATGCTTAAAGCAAGTAATCAGAAGATGGCATAAATTTCTGTTAATTTTCCATCCTTCTACACACTGCTTTTAGTTCATGTGAGAACCAAATGAGTAATTTTCCATCAACAAAAGAGAATACAGCTTTCAGAAATACCCTAGACAGTCTAAAAAGGTTATATTTTATAAACCAGTTTAAACTTCTTTTAATACAAACATTTACAAGGTAATCCAGTAAAACACAACAAATCCCTGAACAAAGTGATGTGTATTTTCTTTAGGGAAGCCATAAGCACCACACTCACTCACATTATCTCATTTACCTTCCCTGGTGTTCCAATATCCAGATGAAAATATAATCAGAACTAATGCTTGCCAAACCAGAATAAAATGATACACTGAATTGAGCAGCGCACATCAAACCACCTTTAATTTTTATCTGGAGTTACACGTGGGCCCAGTAAAGTCAAACGAAAAATTCACATGAAGGATATTAGAAAGGTATAAGCAGACTAGATGCTCATAGTTTGAAAACAGTGGGTCTGGTTACTTCTTAGTTCTACAGGATTTTCTCACACAGACTATTCCAAAACCAGCAGAAGTAAATATAATTTACATTGAAAAAAGCCCATGATTTTTCTTTGTTTTATGGAAGAATTCCTATGTTAAACAAAGCCTCCAAGTTATTAAATTAGAATAGGATATAAAACAGTAGAACTCCTATGCCCACACAACATGAATATTGACACCACTTTGAAATACTGCTTTTTGACTGTATTTTAAAAATAGGCTTGAAATTTCATCATCTATGTGCATTTTAAAGCTTGTATTTAGTTCTCAAAAGCAGTGTAAAGTTTAAGTTAATAGCAACATAATAGCAAGTTTACCCATATTACCTTGTCTTCTCTCTCAAGCAACAGCCTGAAGCCCTCCTTTTTATCATCCTCTGAACCCTTGTGCAAATTGTCCACCTGCTGTAAAAAATTAAATAAGTCTTCATCTTCTTCTGATTTGACCATGGCATCAGGTGATTTCATACATCTCTTTTCTTCCTCGGAGTCTCCTTCAGAATCAGTATGAGCGGTAAGGTAACTAAAATCACAGAAAATAATAACCATTTTTTTTTCTTAAAAAAAAAAAAAAAAAAGGCATTGTTAAATTCAAAAGCAAAAAATTCAGAGTACAATTTATCCCAGTTGTCCAGCTTTAAAGGATTTTTTATTAATGATATCAAGCTTATTGTTATTATTACAAAACCTTTATCTTCAAAGGGACAGCACAGTCATATTCCAAACATAACAGGTAAGTAATTATATTGTCCTGCTGCCTAATACTCCATTAAAAAATGCAGAGGCATATTAGAAACACATGTAGCCTTGTGTTTGAAATGCAGAACGCTTGAAATCATTAATGTGTTTTAAGATATACTCTAGCCCTGAATAGGCCTCTTCAACTCTTTACCTCAATTTCCCTATTTTTTGAAAAAGGAATGAGCTTACTAACCAAAATATAAGTGCTATAACAATCATTTATACAATATTTTCTTAAACACTTTCAAGATCTAAATACAAGCCAATAAAAACAGCACCATTGTTATAAATTCCTTATTTCTTCCAAGCATTCTGAAGTTCAGAGTATCTGAAACTGGAAAAGAGCTTACATTAATTCATGATGCTTGGTGCACAAGTACTCAGCACAAGGCGGTCAAGGGCATAGAAATATTTGCAAAAGCATAAATATGACACAAAGATAAGCAGGTGGCCTTACTGTCCAGAGTGATGAGAATACATTAGGGTACTCTGATTTCAAAGAGGAGCAGCTGATGGCACTGTTTTTAAGAAGTAGCCTTTTGCTTATGTACTAAAAATGGACAGAGAAGCCTCATCTTCTGCATTTCCACTTTTGAAAACACTGTTCTGGGGAGAATAAGGTAAATCTACCAGCTGCCAGGTTCTGAGATTTTCTAAATGGTTACTGAGTATGAAAAGCATGGAATGTACTATACACATTAAGTAAGTGAATAATCAAAGTAAGCTGCGACAGTCAGGATATATAAAATCTATTTATTTTTTCAGAAATATAGCCAGGACAGAATGTTAGCAGTCAAAATGAAGGTTATTAATCATGGCTTCCAAATACTCTGTTTTCAATATGTTGCTTTCAGAACAGATCAGTGTATGAGCAGATACACTCACAGCCTGTAAACAAAGAAGTAGAACTGCTTATGAAGCTACAGAAGTGCTAGATGTGGCATGACAGTTTTGCTGCAAAATTAACCCAGTGACACAGGAAAAAGGAATCAAAAATACATTTGGATAAAGCAATATATACACAGACTACATGTACATGTTCAAACTGAAAAAAATATCACAGAGCAGAACAGAGATGGGAAACTTCATATGTTTCTACAGATTTGTTTTACATAATCTTGACGATGCTGAAGTTGATGACACATTCTATGCTGTATCTTGCAGAGACTATATTCAGTCACTGAACACTTATTTTCATTTTCTGAAGCATGTTTAAAAGCACAGCATGTTTTATAAATAATGTAGTTATTTTGAATGGACACAGAAATATATCATGGCTGCATTTGTAAGAGCCCCAATTTAATCAAATGTACAAGGGAGCTCCTGGGGAGCGGGACAATCTTTTAGCTCCAATACAAAACTCTGTGATGTAAAGGATGTTTGGAAAGTATCTTTCCTCACATGGTTTAGATGCTCCATTCCCCCTAAATAAAAGATAAATGCACTAAAGATTTGGGCAATTCCCAATCTAATATAAGGGCACTGGATAATATAAAAGAGCAGCATCTAAGCAGTAAAGCCAATATCCTTAGTTACAGGAATCTGGGCACTGCATCAAATGCTACCTAATCAGGTAGATACAACAGTGAGGAATCAGTGTTTGGAAGACAGTGTTGATGTTGTATTCTTTACCTTTGCTGCATAAACATCTGCTAAAATTTCTATGATCACTACTGTTCCAGTGTTAGGTAACAGATAAAAATGATTATTAGAAAATGGTATTCTTCCAGCAAAAATATAATGGCTGGATGCCAAATACAAGGTTGGGTTGACACCCAAGCCCGTTGGGCTGTCAGTCCAAACAAGCCCAGCAGAGATTTCCAGCAGCACGATATCAAATGTCATGACAAAACATAAAATTGAGGCCAAACATTGAATTCACATGACATAAGGTAAATCATATATTTATTGGGAGACTCATAGAAAAAGCATGAAGATCATGCAAACCCATAAGGAGCTAATTATAAAACAGCAGAGATGGCAGGGTCATTTCTTACCCATTCCCTCTTCTCCATTGTCCTGGCAAATTCCCTCCTACCTCCTCTACTTACCTGCTTTATGAACCCTAAAGAATTTAAATGGAGAACAGACTCTCTTAAACCTTGATTAGAATGACATAAATTTCAATTTCCTGTTGAGCAATATCTGCCTTCAACAAAGCAGCTAACATTCTTGTACCTCTACGCTTCCTAAAGCACTAAAATCAGTACCAACACAAACAGAAGTGGAAATTCTTCTTAACACAGTTTAAAAACTCCAGGACTTGAAGGACTGATAACACTACCCCAAAAAAGAAATAAACAGAAAACAAGGAACAGCCATTCTGGTTTGCTTTACAAATATTCCATACAACAGAAATCTGCAATTTTACCTGGTATTTTCCTACAAGAGGTTTTATGCAATGATAAACAGAAAAGTGAGTATTTACAAGTGATTAACACATTGATCGGTATTTGAGAAAATGGAAGCACGCTTAAAAAATGTCTAGAGTCAGTGCCAACTTGTTTTCACCTTTATTACCAATAGATTTTAAATAGAAGAGAAAAACAGTGATAAGAATGTAAGGAGCAACTATCAACCAACAGGACTCAGCTGTATCACAGTGGACTGTTCAAAGTTCAAAGAACAAATGGAACCTGTGCTAGAGACTCACCCCACTGTGGCTAAGCAGTTCAGTAAATCCCAGCACCTAGTACTGGATTAAAACAAGCCCTGAGCTACATGGTATAAAACACCCCTGTGGTATAAACACACTTGGGTGGTTCGAAAACTGTGTTGGGGTGTCTGCTAATTGGCAGACACCGGGCCTAACCAGGTATCATTTGTTCACAACACTTCAGCTTTTAGACAGATCAAATATCATCTGTCGTCTCCCTGCCAACTTAGGAAAAAGCCACAAGCTGACACAAACACCCTCTCATCTGCTCTGGCTAATTCCACAGAAAGGTGATTATAAGTCACAGACAGATCTGGATCAAATTTGCACTGTATGATCCAGCAAAGTGCACACCCATCAGTAATGACAAGTGGCTTTCAAGGAAAAGTTTGGCAAACTGGATTCTTAAACCAGCTGAAGGTTGCATTTAAAAGAAATGAACAGCAAAATAAATTAGAAAATGCTAAGTGAAGCAATACTCAGAAGCAGGCAAGAGAATTTTTTTTCCCCGTTGACTAAACTATTTCAAGAAAAAATTATAAATAGAACATCTGTCATTAAAGAATTTACTGCAGTGAATCTTTCTGATGCTTGATGTCAAATGTAAATTGAAGAGCTTGGATGTTGGGCCACTTGAAGACGGGTGCCAAACACGACACTGATGTCCAGGGTTCATCACTGCCATATCAGGGAGGAAACAGCTTCAAAATCACAAAGAGGAGAATTTGGTGACGTGCTCCATCCCAGGTGATCATCTAGACACAATTTATTGTATTTGTAAATGAATGAGTGCTTGTTACACATTCTCAAATGTTAAACATTGAAGTTTTCACTAGGACACCACCGGAACTGAAACAAACTAAAAAAAAAATAGTATACAGAAAAGCACAAACTAGAAACCACAGACTCTTTACAATTTAATGTCTCATCCATTCACTGCACCTTCCATTCAGACTGTCATGTAAAAATATAGCTCATTTATTAAAACACATGTGATATTTCTCCACTTACAGAAATACATTATTTTTGAAAGGCAAAACAGAAAGCTTCTCTTCCCAGGGTGTTGAATACCAACAGTGTCATTGAGAATATGCCCAGAGCAGATCAAAGCAGTGGAGGGCCTTATCAGAGACTGTCAGCTTCCAATATTTAATGAAAAAACTAGGTCCTTTTAAAAGCTTTTCTGGAAGAAGTTTACAAACCTGAAACCAGTGTGGTCATCCAGAACAAATCCATAAAACTCTTCAGATTAGTTTATCTGTCAATTCCCAGCATCTACCTATTTGTCAATTAAAACCAAAAGTGCTTAACTCAAGCAAAATCCTATCTTCTAGATCACAAAATTACTGCTGAGGGAGTGAAACACGTTGCATGCACTTTAGATGGGAGTACAGAAAGGTGAAAAAATGTTTTATCGCTAACAAAGAGCAATTTTGTTTTTCTCTAGTGCACAAACAAGCATCTGAATGCACCATTGTGTGTGGAATTCACCACAGGAGAGTATAAAACTGCACATGGTGCAATGCCTACAGCATATGAAGTGGTGATGTACAGTAAATGGAAAAAACCCAAGTGTTGCTATTGACCCTCCTGGCCATGCACCACAGTCACTGAAGTTACAGAAGACCTAGGAAAAAGCTATATATATTGCAACTGAACACGTTAGGATTATTTTCTTTTATCATTTATTTACTTAAATGAAATCAAATTATCTCAAATTTAGATATGAAAAACAAGCACATCAAGTACAAAGGTGGTAATAGGAAAAAAGCCCACCTCTTTTCAAAAGGGACTGAAAAACAGCATTGGGAAAGAACATAGTCAAATGACTAATGCTAACTATAACCTTGAATTATCTTCCTTGCTTCTTACTGTACACAAATACTTCTCAGAGAAGGCCCCTCTTAAGGACACATCCAATGCTCTTGCACTCTGTAATCACTGGATCAGCTTCTTCGTCACACAGAAGAACCTGAATACACAAGTTTCCTTGGCTTGTTCTCAGAGAGTAACATGTCACTCCGGATCAGAAAACACGATTTTCTCAAACGCTACGTGTGAAATAAACCCTGCATTGCATCTGTGGACCTTGTAAATTGTAAACTGGTCCCTTTGCCTTATCTGCATCTCTGAATATTTTATTCACACAACATGAAGGCCTCTGCAAACCAACCAGTGGATGAAATAATCTAAGCAACCAAGAGAACCAAGATGTTTCCACACCAGATGAAGGAGGAATGTCATTGAATACTTATGCCAGTCCTGAAAACTTAAAATAAAGAACTGGTTCATAATAGAACTGACAGGTCTTAAAATATGGTATCCAAATATAAGACTTGCGAATCATGTGGGCTGGGATGTAACACAAAAAGAAATTCTCTTCAGAGGAACTGAAAATGAATGTGGAGAAACTCTTAAATATAGAATTCCATTAATATGCAACATGCAAGCTGTGTTCAGAATATTACAGTTAGTTAAAATATTTTAAAAGAGAAAAGGTGACATAAGATAGGCAATTTACAGACATAATGCTGCCTACACAGATGTGTAAGACATGCTGAGAAGTGGCTCAAAAAACTCAGTTGCTATAAACATAGTATTAGTAAATTGCATGTAAGTATCTAATCTGATTATACCAAAACAAAGTTGTAATTACAGGAGATTAATGTCAAGACAAAAATATAGTGCCTCTCCTGGATTCCTGGTACACATCATCCCCCAGCGTGTTCCTCAACTCATAAGAATAAAAGGTACCATTAACTACAATGTGACTACAAGATGTGTTCAAAACTAGGAACTTTCTACCTTCCTGAGTCAGTACCCTAAATTCCTCATGGTTACTTTTTGAGTCACCAGAAAATGCACACAGCAGCACATATACATAAACATTGCCACTTGTACAGAGGTTCTGCTCAGACGTAGCTTCCACAGTATGCAACGCCTCTAGGCAGAACACTAATAACTCACCTGTGAGGCTGATAAAAAACAATTATCAGGAAAAGCACATTAGCATTCATACAGTTTGAACAAACTGTCAAAGACACACTTTGCACTAGAAGCATTTTTAAAATTACACCATAATTCTGAACTTTGCCTCTCATCCATAGCTGTGTAGCAATACTGCATCAGTGTTACCAAACACACTCTAAAAAAAAAAAAATAAATCTGTATTATGCTTGGCATTAAGCCAACTTCAGCCATAGTGCAGATTCAGAGATGGTCACCAAGAGTCTCCTCTGATCTAAAAGCTGCTAATCTGAATGTTGGTAATTTTTTTTCCCAGAAGTATAAAATCTTTATAAAACTTTTAAAGAGCTCCTGTTTACAGTTTCATATGGGTAATGATGGAACTTGTACTGGATGTGTACAGTAGAATATACAAATTGTTATTAACTCACCCTCCTTCGCTTTCTGCCTCCTCAGAGCTGGTAGTTTCTCTTGCACCAGAAGCTGTCTCAGCTTTTCTCCGCCTTGTTGCTCTGTGTGATGGGCTAACTCTCTGAACATCACCCTTTCCATGAAGCTCATTTCGAACAAGCTCTTCAAGTTTTGGAATAGCTTCTTTCAGAAATTCCACCTCTCTCTTCAGTTCGTCCACGCTTAGTAGCAGGCCATTCAATTTTTCTAGTATCTGCAGTTGCCTTCCATGTAAAACCATTACTGCTCCTTGCTCATTAGGAGCCTCATTCTGCAAGCCCACAGAATTAATGCTGTTCCCTATATCCTGGAACGCACGTATACGCGCAGCAGCACCGGGCTTTCGGATCTTGCGGTACCAAATCAGCACCAGGCTTAAACCCGCAGTCCCTGCCATTATGCCCAGTATTAGTCCTTTGTTTTCGAAGGGAGGCATTTCTGCACGCTCCTAGAATTGTGAGACAACAATAACAGAGTTTAAGATGTTTTCCCCTGCTCTACACGAGCGACTTGCTCTGCTCTGAAATCACTAAAGCGTAACGCAGGAAGAACTGCAGACACAAAGTTACACTTTTCGCAGGTTCTGCAACACAAGGCAGGAAAAACCAAGACAAAAGCGGGTTTGGGGGTGTGAGGGGCTCTAGCACGTGGGGAGCACCGCAGCCTTCACTCTCAACCGTCCCGGCATCCTGGGATTTGTTTGTTTTAATGCGAGAAACTCATATAATCGGTTTTTCCGGCGCTGCAGAGAGGCAGACACCCAGCTGTCAGGCCGGAGAGCCGCCGGAGGGGCGTCACTCCGGTCCCCAGCCGCACCGCGCCCAGGGGCTGCCGGAGCCCCGCGCTCTCCTCCCGCCCGGGCCGCAGCCGCCCCAGCCCCGGCCCCCCCGGCAGCGCCAGCCCCGAGCCCAGCGCCGCCCCCGGTACGTACGTGCGGCCGGGCCGGGCCGGGCCGAGCCGAGCCGAGCCGGGAGCAGCGGCGCGTTCCGGCCCAGGAGCCCGCAGCTCTCCCGCCGCGGCACAGGGGGCGGCAATACCCGGATCGAGGGGGCGGGCCTCGGCCGCAGCGCCGGCCTGACCGCCCCGGTGACGCGTGCTGCCCGCCGGAGGAGGGATTCCCGCAGCTCCGGGAATGCCGGCCGGCCCCGCTGCTGCGGGACGCCCGCGGCACCTGCCACGGACGTGGCTCGAAATACGCCGTTCTAGAGCGGTGTACCTGTTCACGTGTCTGTCCTCGGTCTGCTGGCAGCTCGACTTCACCGATTTAACCTTTTGCTACTTCTAGGCCATAGAGAAATTGTTTCCGCTGCGTTGGTGGAGACCTGAAGCTGCAAAATCACGGAGAAACCCCGCCCATTTGCCAGGAAGACGGGCAGTCCCGGCACAAAAGCTTCGTTGCAATTTAAACCATCGAAGGGCCCGAAGCTGATTTCGCCAAAGTCCATTATAGATTGCCCAAAGTCTGGAGAAACTTACCACGGAATCATAGAATGGTTTGGACTGGAGGGGAACCCTAAAGGCCGTCTAGTTCCAGTCCCCCTGCCGTGGGCAGGGACACCTTCCGTTAAAATGGGTTGCTCAAAGCCCCATCCAACTTGCCCATAAACAATTCCAGGGTGGGAGAATCAACAGCTTCCTTGGGCAATCTGTCCCAGTGCCTCACCACCCTCACAGTAAAGAATTTTTTACTAGTGTCTAATCTAAACATATTCTCTTAGAATCTGAACCCATAACCCCTTGTCCTGTCACTCCATGCTCTTGTAAATGGTATTGCCCCATCTTTCCTCTGTCCCCTTCAGGTACTGGAAGGCCACAATTAGGTCATAACAAAGCTTTTCCAGGCTGAACAATCCCAGTTCTCTCAGCATTTTTCGTAGGAGATATGCTCCATCCCTCTGATTAACTTGGTGTCCCTTGTTTGGACTCATTCCAACAGTTCAATGTCCTGTGTCTGGGACCCCAGAGCTGGATGCAGCACTGCAGGTGGAGTCTCACCAGGAGAGAGTAGAGAGGCAGAACTTGAATTTATCAGAGTGTGGGAAGTATTGCTCCTGTTCCCCATCTGAGATCACTTTTATTGGTGATTCTCACAAGACTCTCCTTTGCCCTTTATGACAAAGGGATCTGGCTCCTGTTTCTGACCTTAAATGGAAGAAGAATCATTACAGACAACCTGCTCTGACCATTCCTGAAGGCTTGTGGTGAGCCTGTGCACAACATCCTGCCAGCATTTACAAGCATAAACCTCATGTTTTCTGTGTGAAGGCTTAAGGAAGCCATCATGGAAACCATGGGCTGTGCAATGGAAGAAGCTCTTCAATAGCTGAAATTGTGCTCAGCCATATCAATCAGAAACAAAGGAACACAATTCTTAAAAAACATACTAATTGCCTTTAAAAAGTCAACAGACTGCTGTTCAAAACAAACAAAAAAAAAGTACCTGAAACAGGTACCAAGAACTCGAGAATTTTCAGTCTTAGTACAAATTAGCAATTGTAAATCAGATTAATGTCCATTTATCTCCAGGGAATTTAGTTTAAAACAATTACAGTGCTAAACTAATTCTTCATTAAGAACCTGGGGATGAAATTACCCTTGTGAGACCAAACTACAATCTGAGACAAAGGTAGAAATTTGTTAGAAAGACAAAATGAATACTGTTTCAGTGTTTTACAGGTTTCCCAGTTACAATACAATAACAAAATGTATAATCTGTTTTTATGTTTGTAATTTGAAATTTTTAAACCAAGGATGAAAGTCTCCTCAATTTTATGGAAGCTTCAAAAAACTCAAATTGTTTTAACAAATTTTACTATAAGTAATGGTTTTAAGATACACAGTGTTTTAAAATGGAACAAGAAAACAGAAATCTCCATATGCTGATAGTGTTTCACGTGCTTAGGAATGGTAATATAAATGTGTTGGAAAACCTTTAATTTTTGTTTTCTTTTTTTTCAGTCTGCCAAAATATTTCTATAAGTCAATTAAGACAGGAAAGAATTTTTAAAAGATAATTAATTGGAGGGCAAACATGACACAGAGCTGAAACAAAATACTATAGATGCAAAAAGCTAAGTGAATGTTTTCAAAGATTTTCCAAAGTGACTGTCTTAGACTGCAGGCCTTAGACAAGGAGAACTGTTCTCAAAAATAATGGCCCAGGAGAACTACATCTAGAGCTGCCAGGATACGTAGCAACTATGAAAATCAGGTCACCTGTCTGGTCCCAAACTCCTTGTTTGCTCTTTACCTGTGGCCATTTTACCCAGACAGGGCAGCATGGAATCACAGAAGCCACTGCATATATATACAAACTTGCTGGAACACAGCAGCTTTCCAAGCTGAGGAAATAAACATCAATTTACCTAGATCTGACATAATTCAATTGGCCTAAATATGACATATGTCCTAAAAAACTGAAATAAATGTTTTTTTAGAAAAGTGCTGTTATTCTGCATTGGATTTTTTCCTAGTTCAAAAGAAACTTTGTACCTGAAATCCTAAAAAACAAGTCCAGACAAGCATCTGTTATAGAATGGTTACCCCCAAATATTTTTTGTGTATTTTCAGACTTATTTCCTAAGAACACAAAGCTTATGACCCCAGGTTGTCCATGTGTTATCCTTCTGACAAGCCATACCATGACACTTTCTCCAGACAGTAGCTCCTGAACATGGAGCTTAATTTCAGCCAATTGTGACAGAGGAAATATGTCAAGATCATAGAACTGTAGAATCAGAGTGGTTTGGGTTGGAAGGCATCAAATTCCATGATCATCATATTCCAGCTGTCCTGTGATGGGCAGAGACACCTTTCACTAGAATAGGTTGTTCAGGCTGCATCCAGCCTGGCCTTGAACACTTCCATGGATGGGTCATCCACAGCTTCTCTGGGCACCCTGTTCCAGTGCCTCACCTCCCTTTGAGTAAAGAATTGCTTCCTAACATCTAATTTAAACCTCTCCTCTTTTAATCTAAGCCTACTTGTCCTATCATTATTTGCCCAAGTAAAAAGCCATTTTCCCTCTATTTTGTAGGCTCTTTGAAGTATTGAAAGGCTACTCCAGGCAGTTTCAAAAGGGCCAGCAGCTTTGGAGTAGCAAGACCTTGTGAACATCCTGCCTTCCTCACCCCCTAGCCCCAGGGAGATGCACAGGAATGAGCTTAGCACACCAGTGCTGCAACACTGACACACCTGCACAGGCCACCAGCTTTCTTACAGCACTATTTTTGTAAAACCAGGACAGGCAGTTTACTGGTCTTTGGGGTAATTTTGAACTCGGACAACATTTTTGTGTCATATTAGAAAAGTTGGCCCATTATTGAGTGATTGTGTTCAGTGGATCAGAGAGCCATTACAGAGTAAGTAATTGTTGCATGCTGTTTCCAGACAAGGTGTAGCATAACCTGCTAGTGGTTCCACTTCTTATGGAAGGCATTTGTATTTTACAATTTCCATAATTTTCTTTAGCTGTAATTCTTCTGTCCATTTTCTTTAGTGATATGCTGTTCTTTCTGAAATATCCCTCCCTCCCCCCTTCCCCTGCCCCTGAGAGATTAATCTACTGCTTGTAACAGATACAGAAACCTTTAATGAGCTAGTAGCAGTTCATACTTACTACTTCAGCAATTGTCTTGTAGGCGTAAAGTCAAATATTGTTAATATGTCACCAAACATTGTGAAAGCTTAAATACCTTTGACCAGACTAGCAACCAGCCTGCCAGAAATCCTGTCTGGATGTCAGAACAGTCAGAAATCACTGTTCTATCAAGTTTGGTTGAATTCTTCTGAACGTTTGGCTATATAAATAAAGAAAATTATATCTTACCTCAAAGGGAAGCACTCACTGTCAGACTTGTCAGTATTCTCTGCTGCTTTTGGCCTGAACTGTTGTCCAGTGCCCCTAATGAAAAATTAATCAATTGAAGTTAAAAGGAGATGGTTAATAGCACACTGATCTTTTCTGTTCTTGAAATAAAGATATACTGCTTAGCACAGTTCCCTGGGGAGATGAGGCTGCCTCTGCCTTTATTTCTCTGCGTATGTACATGTAACTGTACCTCTCCCTCCTCCCCAGTATTTTTGAATCTTTGGCCAATCTCAGTCAAATTCAGCAGAGAAACTCAAACATATTTCCTTGAGTTAGTTGATCTTTTGAACAAGAAACCCTTGAATTAGAGTCACTGTTATGGGGAAGATTGCTTATCCCTTGGTGCACAACCAAGAATCCACACAGGAGAAAAACATTTTGCAAGGGCAGGAAAAGCTAAAGCAGAGCTCATATTTTATCAGATGTGAACGAGCAGAACTACAAGTTATAACCTGATAGGAAACCTGGCTTCATTAGTTCAACTGCGCTCACAACCATCTGTTTATTTATTTATTGTGTTGATAGGATCCAGTGCTGCAATTTCAGCTAAGTACAAATGGTCACTGATGGCATGGCATTTCAAACAGCAAAAGAAAAAAATAAAAAGTACGTACTGTTCCTGCTTCTTTGTGTCTTCAGGAATCTCAAGGACATTATCAAAATACATTTATACAAACTCTGTTAATTCTTTTAGGCCAAGGTACATGATTCAGTTTCCTTGATGTAAGAGATAAGAGTTGGCAGCCCAAAAGAGTTTGCATATGTTGTGTTGACAACAGTAGGAAAAAATAAGGAAGGCTACATCTGATGTAATTCTACAGCACTGCCTGATTTCTTCACAAAGAGAAATTATCCTTGGAATGCCTGGGTAAAAATAGGAAAAATATACGAACAGTCGTAAAAAGAAAAAGAATATATGTGTATAAATGTATATTTTACATGTATATGTCTGTGTTCCTTGAGAGTCAAAACTCAAAAAGAATCAAATTCTTTATAAAGATGTGTGTATGTATACACTGTATTCCACATCACCCACTGTATTTTCTTTTACTGAATGAAAAGTGTCCTTTTTTCAGCTTCCCTATAAGTATGATATTTCAGAGCATACTGAAGCATTTTAAAGAGCTTTACTGTTTCCACCTGCAAATGGCAGCATGCCCCTTCATGAGCTCCAGTAAATATTGCCTAATGGCCCTAGGATGTCTGCAATTTCACATTGAAAAAAATAATCTTCCAGGTGATGTGGTCTGTTCTTCCATCGTTTCTATCCCTCTTCTCTGCTACCACTTGTGAGCTTAAAAAAAAAATTTCCTTTCTGATTTCAAGTTTCCATCTAGGCCATCAAGGCTTTGTGTACATCAGCAAGCAGTGGGGCCTGACAGGAGTGGGTCTCTGGGCCAAACAGCTGGTGCTGATGCCATGACATCCATGCTGTGCCCCGGGTTAATGCTGGCCAGCTCCAGCCTGATCACAGGGGCTGTGTGCCCATTTGTGGCTGCAGTCCTTGGCTGTGCTTCTGCAATAGGTATTCTCAAAGTGTAACCAGGTGTTCCTGGTACATGGTGAGGCAAAGCTTGCCCAGCTGGGACACTTGGGAGATTTGCCTCCGGGGTGCACACCTGACCCGACCCAAATCATTACTGTATACATACATATTTACACTAGGAGAGTTTGATGTGGGTTACACAATCATTCAGGACAGAGAGAATATGGGGGGGAGTTCACCTCCCCTCAGGAATTGCGGAGTGCTGGCAAAGGGGTTCCTCCTTCATCATGGGATCACTTTTGAACAGTGACAATCAATAAGTGCAGCTAAAAGCACAAGGACAAGTGGTGAAACCGGGTGAGTTACGGGGAAGCATAAACAAACACCTAACCACTTAAAAGAGTTTTGCTATGTACAATAACAATACAAGATTATTACAGTATGCAATGCTCCCACACATATACACTCACACAAATATATTATGTAGACAGCATTTTAGTTTTGTAGATTGTTTCAAGACACCTGATGTGCTTTTTCATAAGGAGATAAGTCTGTTAAAGTAAAATGTAAATGAAGATTTTTATTCTTTTAATTGGTGTTTGCACCCCATCATGGTGTTTAAGAAACTTTCCCTGTGATTCTGAGCTGCAGATTCCTAAAGAGTAAATAAACCAAGTGGCCTTTCTGAATTTTGGTGAGATGGGCTTACAAGCCCTTTGCTCATTCATAGTAACAGTGCTGCTATCTTGTGGAAAAAAAGGCAGCAGCAACTGCAACACTTGCAAAAGTTGATATTGAGTCATTGTCAAGAACTGTAATGATGGCCTTTTAAATGTTTGCATGGTTCTTTCTAATTTAGAAAAAACATATTAGTGTGATTAATCCATTAAGTTACATGGGGAACCATTATTCAGTGTGGTCCAGAGTGCAGCTTGGGCTCTCTTCAGTGTGGTCCAGAATTTTGTACTGCATTTTAGCAGGAGTAACAAAACCCCTCCCAGGACATTCTGGAGTGTAGGCAGTATTGCTGTCCCTGAAAGCAGTGAAACGGTTTCTTTTATTGCCACTTCTTAGAGACACTGTTTAAAGCTACTGCATGGCTGTGCAATTTCAAAAATCCCTAACTAATGAAAAGATGGAAAAGCATCTCAGGCAACATCACAGTATTTCTATGAAACAGGCAGATTTTTGGCCAGAGTAGTTGTTTTAAAAGCATTTTCACTTGGCACGTGCTTTGATAGTCAAACTGAAATACCAGTTTGTGGTTGGGGTGGTGGGGTTTTTTTGTTTTTTGTTTGTTTGTTTGTTTTTTAAATGAGAACAACAGAGCTAGGAAGAAATTGTACTAACAACTGAAAGACGTCTTTACTGGGTTTGTTTGTTTGTTTTTCAGTTTTCAAAAGCACATGGAAATACAGATTTTTACGTCATCAGGCACACAGAATATTTGACAGACTTCTATTGCATACTGTTATAATCCACTTTACGAAGTAATTAAGCAGCTTTTCAAGTTCATCTGTTTTCATAAAATAAATGTTTTATATTTTACTCAATAGTCTTAGATTGTGAAAGCAGGACTTAAGCAACCAAAACATCTAGAAGAGTCAAATACAGCCCTGCCCTTCCAAAGGGCAAGAAAATAATTTGCAAAAGTATTATGATATATTTGATATATACTAAAATATGCTTTCTCTTCCAGTTGTGAAACAATCCTTTTCTCACATTCCTATTAAAAAAAAAATAAATTAAATTTAAAACTGTTTTAAAGGAGTCTATAAATCTGCATTCCTCACACAACTACAAGCCCTACTGAGCAAAAAGATTGAAATATGCATAAAATTTAGCCCTAAACCCTGAACAAGTCTGACACTCATCAAGAGTTACTCTGAAGAGCCAGCAGCATGTGAGGCATCAAATGATGTAGAAAAGGTATCCACTGCACTATTTTGCATCAGAACCTGATTCCAAAATACAGAAAGAATGCTAAAAAATGTGTTTATTTTTTTAACTTATGGTGGCATTATCCCAAATGAGGATGCAAACGGAATTTGTAAATGTGCAGAATAGGAAATCTGTTTCATCTCCGGCTACGGTCTACTCACTTGTGTTGGGATGCAAACTAACGTTGAGCAATAACGTTTAAAAATTCTTTGATATTTTCACTAAAAACATTATCTTGCCAGTGTCATTATGCAACTACGCCTCTGGGCCATGATGTCTGGAACTGCTTTTGCGGGCTCGAAAGCGGGAGCTTGGAGGGCAAGCTGGGGCTGCGCACGTCGAGCAGCACCAGGTGAGGAAGGTCAGGGCGCAAGGCCGGTACTGGCCGCCTCCAAGGCAACGCGTGGATCAAGCGGCTCCCTAGGACCAGCCTAGCTCCCTCCCAGCAAAAAAGCAGAGCTTTCGCAGGGCTGGTTTGAGGCACGCGTGGCCCACAGGATTTCCCCGAGGCCACACACCGTCCTGGGGACAACACTTGCCTCAGGGCCATGCCGCCCCGCCGCTTGCCACCATCTCCTCATCCCAAAGGGGCAAGCGCCGCTCCTGCCGGGGTTGCTGCCAGCGGAGCTGGGGCGGCGCTGCCCGGGTCAAGGGGTACCCGTGCCAAAGCACGCGCCTGGCGCAAAGGCAAAGCGGGCCGCGCTAGCCATGGGCAGGCAGAGGAGCCGGGTTACACAACAGCCGGGCAACGCAGCGTGAGAAGTGGCGGCGCGGCCTGGGTTCAGAGGGGCCGTGAGGGGACGGGCTACCCCGGGCCAGCAGGGGACGGGACCCGCTCCGTGTACCGCGCCATACGCGGCGTGCGTGCTTCTGGGGCAGGAGGGGTGCGGAGCCCACCATGCCCCCGAGTATCCCCCACGCACCACGGGCTCTCGGAGACGCCCAGCAGCCGCACGCACGGTCGTTGTCCCTGAGGGATCGATTGGATCCATTGACGGCCGCCCCGCCTCCGCCTCTCCCGGGCGGCCTCAGGCGCGGCCGCGCCCAGCCGCACCACTGGGTGGCGCCCGAGCGCCGCGGCTCCCAGGCCATGGCGGCCCGCCGCTCTCCCGGCGCCCGCGGGCGCCTCTGGGTACGAGCCCGGAGGAAACGTCCCGAAGCACGCCCATCCCTGGGTTCCTCACTCGTCCGGGTGCGCTGGGAGAGGTCAGATGGCGGCGGCGTGCCACGGGTTCCTGCTGCCATGTAAAGCAGTGCTTTTACATCCTTGCGCTGAATCTGGCGTTCATTAGGTAGCTCAGCTCTCTGCCTTGGCCGAGAAAGCCGCGGTTTTGTTGTCACTGTTCTGCCGGGTTGCTGGGTTGAATGACCTCAAGACAAAGCCCTTCGTGAGGAAAAAAGGCAGGAACGCGTGGCCAGGAGCTGAAGGAGAAAAGTGACTGCTTTGGCTGATCTGATGGAAGTGCATTTCTAATTGCAGTTGCAGGAGAAAGGGTACAAGAGATACAAATTGAGAAAGGAAAGACAACACCTTGTATCCTGTACCTGTGCCAGAGGCAGGCTATCAGATATCTCAGGATTAGTCAAGAGAGCAGCGTATATTTGTAGTGTATACTCTAGTTTCTAGTGTAGATCTGAATGACGGGGCATTATCATGGTGTGGTTCTGTGTAAGCTGTCCCTTTATATGAAAAAATTCAACTCCGAGTGTTGTGTCCTTCAAGTCTTAAAAAACAGACAAACAAACAAACAAAAACACAACAAAAAACCCGAAGAGAAATGGAATAAGTAGAACAGATGCTCAGAAGTAGAATAATCACAACTTAAAAATAAAGGTAGAAGCAAAGAAAGTGGACAAAGTCTCTGTAAAATTTTAAATGCCAGGAGAGCTTGTCTCTGCAACAAAGGAGATCATGACCTGGATTCCTACCTCCTGAATTTACATGTGTCACCGGGGTACATAGCTATAGGCTTTCTGTAACTTCTCTGGGGAGAAAGGCCCCTTGGAAAGGGAACAACTCTTCAAGTTCAGTGTCAGTAGTTGTCCAAGTGCTTCAGGCTGTAGACTTCAGTCTTGCTCTTTATGTGCTTAGGGTATACTGACCTCTACCTCTTGCAAGACATCCTTGTCATGGAAATGATTTGAGGCACATATTGGATTGCGTTATATGGGAGGCCAGCCCATGTGATCCTCATTATCTCTTTGGTAGTTAAAAGGGTGACTTTATTTACAGCCTTTGGCAAAATGTCCTGCAATCTATTTTGAACTGAAACAGGAGGATGAGCAGAATATCACGAAGCTGTGGTGACTTCCCTGCTTATCTTGGCTGCCTTCTCCTCGAGAGTTGTACTGAACAGCAGTCTGGTGCAGCAAACAATCTTGGCCAGTATTTATAAACAAACATGGATTTCTCAATGCATTTTTTCTTATCTACATCTTTCTTTCCATTTTTTTTTTAATACTTTAATTGATCTGAGGCAATGGCCATCTTTATCTGTAATGTTTCTAAGACCACAATCACTGTTCAACAGTAATGCATAATAAAAATAATTCAAACTGAGCTAGAAGACAGGGTCATTATAGGCATTTTAGTTAATCAGTCGAGTTACTACCTTAGCTCCTACTTCATTTACTTTGTAATATCTACTTCTGAATACCATGAGAAAGTAAAAACACATAGTGCACTAAGCAGATATTTTCATCATATTTCATTATAATTTTCATCATGTTTCACTTTCTAGTATATGGAAAAGGGTAATAGGTGGAGAGTTGTTATTTAAGAAAATAGCATGATAATTGATTTGCTCTGTAAGCTGAACCAGCCAGTCATAGTAATATGATTTTTACAATATTACTCACTGGGACTACTGTCCCGATTCATTTGAAGGTCCCAGCTTCAGTGGTAATAGTTTTGGACCCAGTAATTTTGGTAGTTCTGTATACTTCAGATAGACACCATCGTCCAGCTTTGCTGTTTCAGACAGGCAGGGTAAAAAATGCAAGTTATTAAACAGTTTAATTTTTTTAAAAGCATATCCTTCTTTATGCCAAAAAAAAAAAAAAAAAACCCAAAAAAACAACCCAAAATCAGAAGAATTCACTTTCCTCTTAAATTGAAAGAATACTGACCAGGACTAGGACTCTAATAAGAAGCAGAACTTTTTATCAGAGGACTACAGTGTTGTACAAAAGCCTTTGAAGTCCCTGGCAAGGCACAGGCACTGTTTTGGCGGTCACGCCAGAGTGAATACGCATACGTAATTCTGGAGGGAACATCTGACATTTCGGAAGTGCATTCGTGGTTGTGTTGTGGCAGCCAGGACTGCAGACCTGCTGTCATGCCAGGGCTCCCAAGGCCCTGCACCTTCCCTGTGGGAGGCTCTCTGGGCCATTTTGGCTTTCCCATTTGGAGCAGCAGTAGCAGCACAGAGCAGAGCTGGCTGAAAATTTCTGACAGCAAATTTCTCCACTGGGAAAAAAAATAACCAAACTGTAATTGACAGGTTTCTGAGCAGCACATTGGCTGTGAGAGAAACCAGGCAGGATCCCAAGCTGCCTGCTTCCCCTGCAGGCTTACTTGGCTTTCTCTAGCGGCAGTTCACGTGCTTTCTGGGCTTCTTGACAACTCGACAGAGAAAGCGAGGGAACCTGGGAACCTGACATGTGGGGGGAGTATGTTCAAGGTCATGTTTCCACTTTGGATGGGTAGTCTTTTCTAGAAATGTGGGAGACAAATTCCAGTTCTCCAAGGCTCTTTGCTCTAAGGAAGAAAAGATCAGTTTGTCTCCTATTCCAGAGCACCTCAGGCAATGCCAACAGCCAAAAGAGCATCCTTGCTTCTCCAGCCCAGAAGAAGCAGCAGGGATAAGGTGCTATAAGGAAAAAGAGGCATCCTATCTTCCTTTTCTGAGATGCACTGGCAGAAGCCACCCATCAACCTTTAATCATTCCATCAGCTACATGGGACTACTGCTGCTGTGCTTTTCCACTCCTGGCACATAACATTTTCCATGGGGATTCAGTTAGCAGGCATTTCACCTCCATCAGGGAGTGAGGGGAAGAAACACAGGGAGTGATTCATAGTTCCAAATTACTGTTCTCAGACTGAGAAAGGCGTTCGTGCATTCTGGCTGCTAGCTCAGTGATGCTGATTTCATCTTGGTTGAAACTCTTCTTTAAAACTGCTAGGCATCTACAGGTTATTTCAGCAAGCAGTGAAATATTGCATGTATATTTCCTTTACCATAAATGTAACACAACAGATTAGCCAGACAACAGAGGGTGATTCTGCTTCTCTTCAGCGTAGCTTAGAAACTGCTCTACATGGAATTTAACTTAAGCACAGGAGCACCCAGTCTCACATAGCCTTCAGAACAGCTCAAACCCCAAAGTCTTTGTTCAGGCCCTGATTAAACAAATTGAACAAGCATAAATCAAACTGACATCATGGCTTTGCTGTATTCATATCCCAAGTCTTGCTCAAGCAAATTATTCAGGGAAGTTAAAACTGAGCTTTAACTTTTGATTTGCTGTTTCAAATTAGATTCTTTACACCTGTAAATGAAGCATATGACCATTTTTTCTTCTCATAACTTTGTCTTCATTTTTTCACAGCCATCTGTAATTTATTTTCCCAGTTAGATGTATTTGTAGGAGAAAATAGCGCAGTACAGCCTTGTAAGACATCTGATCAAGAAGTGGAATTAAACTTGTCACAACTGAGCGATTTGACATAAAATAGTGAAAAACCACATTAATCTTTCACTGGTTCCATTTTATTTTGTGAGAAGAGAGGTGGATATATTTTTAAGTATGTCTCCTGTACACAGCAACAAAAGGTTATTCTTGTATTTTCTTCTTTATAAGCAAGTCCAAGCTGGCTGAAGTCCAGCAGACATTTTTCTTTGTCCATTAAGGCAATCTCCTACACAGTTTACCAGGGGAGGATGAAATTCCTCAAGCTGTGTTATAAACATTCATCAATGAAATCATGCTCCTAGTAACAAGAAGAGCAGACAAAATTTAAGACAATGCTACACTGAGTGTGCTCTATGGATGAAGACTATAGAATCAGGAGTGAACCAGCAAAGCCAAAGACCAAGCAAGCCACTGTGAAAAGATTAAACAAGACAATTTTCCATCATAGATAGTTTTGAGGTTCAGTGAAAGTAGGAAAACCTGGTTCTGTGACTCCAAATATAAGACAAAGGAATATTTAGATGCCAAAGGAAATAGTCTGAGAAAGGATCTTCTTTACTCTTTTGAAAAGCCTCAATCTTTTCCTGTAGCAGTACTTTACAGAGACAACCTACAGGTAATTTGAAGTTGCACAGCCTGTATTGTCTTCTGGATGAACTTCTGGGGAATTCTAGATTTTGGAATGTCCCCATTGTTCCTCTGTCTTTATACTGGTCAAGTTCATTCCTATTGAATAAAATCTCTAGAGATGACAGCTGAAATGAGGGTCCTGTTGAGACCATGACACGCAATGGGCAGCATTGATTTTAACTTGGTAGTTCAGCATGGGACAGAAAACAGGCAGTGTTGACAGCAGTGCCTGCAAGCTGCTGGTCAGGGAGACTTTTTAGCAGTTCACCTTCCTGTCTTCCTTTTCAGCTGCAATTTACCCCCTCCTCTGCCAGTCTTCCTAATTAGTGCAGAGGATTTGTTTGTGTATAGCCCTAATAAATTGTAATCACCTTCAATACAGTGCTTCCCCAGGCTCTGACCTTTTGCTCTCTGACCATGTCCATGCCAAGTACTGGGTGGGAGGACTGGGCAAGGATTTCCTATGTACTGCCATCACCAGCAACAGGGAACCCAGACTTCCCTTCCTCATTTTGGCCTGTGTTAAAGGCTACCACCATTAATGAATTATTTCCTTTATGAAAACATTTCACAAAATTAGATAAGGATAAAGCCAGAAAGGGACCTAAACAAATTACTGCAGAATTTCTAAAGCATTTAAAAAGAAACTTAAAATTTCTCAGGGTCTTGTATTTTGTGACAAACCCTATACAGCTCCATGAAAGGCATATTGTTCCAGAAAAATAATAATTTATAGGAGACTCTGGAAAGGTTTCTTAAATTGATGATGGCAATGAGGTGAGATTTTCTGGACATACTGTGAGAATATCAATGCCAGCCACTCTACTGCTGGAGACTGCATCTGGTTTTCAAAGAGTTACATTTTTTGCAGCATTGCTCGCAGGTTTCTGGTGTGTGACTCTAGTGATCTGGGAGCCTCATCGGGCTGTAACTTATGTAGAAGGCTGCACTGAGTCCTGGCAAGCACAGGCCTCTGGAATTTAGCAGTGGAGGAGAAGGAAACATGCCAAACCATCTACCTGAACTGCTATTCCCTCAACACATTCCTCTGTGGTGTTTTTTGGCTGGCTGCTTAATCCCTCGGCTCTAGAACTGAAAAAACCCTGGTGCTTGAAGTTATATTTCTCACAGCCCTTTACATAGCATATGTAGCAAACTAGAATACTATGTAAGTTCCATTTTCCAAAACAAAAAACTCCCTGAGAAATCTTTGTCTTTTCCTAATAGTGAAGAGTAGCAGATGGGTGCTCCTGAATTAAGATTCAAATATCTGAAAATCAGAAACGCATCTTTAGATATTTAGGTTTCCAATTAGGTTTTGAGTAAGATAATGCAAAATAAAAACTTTGAATAGGTTGAATTTTAAAACATTCACAATTAGAGAAAGGTTTTTAGATTAATACTACAAATCTAAACCCACAAATTTATCCTGTTCTGTCATAACCACACACAATTCTTTCTTCATTGTGGATGATTTGGTCAAAATCCCACCAACTGCATCCCCTCATCTCCTCCCCAGAGGATGTCTATTTATATGGCTGTTTAGAGCACATATACAACTGGTGTGAAGATTAGCATGGGAAAAGAGCCAACATACAACTAGCAAAGTATTATAGAGCTTACTTAATTTGTGTTTCCATAGCTTACATATGTAGATGCCTACAATCTTTGCTACAGAAAGCAGAGAGGTTTCTGTGTTTGTCACTAGAAAACAGTGTGGGTTAGATGGAAATGAAAGTCATTCATGTGTTAGCCAATGGGAAAAAGCAGGGCAGATTTCCTGGAAATGATGGAACGAATAGTTTTGTAAGTTGTGGAGTATTTCAGATTCAAAGTGTATGGAATTGATGCATATTTTTAATTCTTTTGGTGACTGTCACAAACATGGAAGGTTCTTTCCAACAGGAGTAATGTTTAGCTTGAATATTTCTTAGTTACATAGTGAACAATACATTTCAACATTGTGGCAGTCTCAGTACTGTGGTTGTGTGCACAACATGCTGCTGTACCTATTCCATACACCATACAAGCATCTGCTCAGCAAGGAGAGACAGGAATTTGGCAGTAGTTTTGCCTGATATATTTGTGGGCTCTTTCTCTTTGTGTTGATGAGACAAACTAAAGCAAGAGTTCCTATTACTGTTCAAGCAACGATTGCCACTGGTAACTTCTGCTACACCCCAGATTTATGTCAAGATAGTCTCTTGTATATAAAAATTGAAGTTCTTTGTTGTTCTTTTCCAAAAAGCAGACAGTCCTTCCAAATGTCCTGTGTCCAAATGACCATAATATGTCATAACATTTGAGTCACAGTTCCCTATATTTCATTGTGCTATTGGATGTAGCAAATTCATGTCTGACTGAAAAAGAGTCCTTTCAGTGCCTTCAGCAAGCCTTGGATCTGACCTTGGCTTGCTTAGCACACTGTTTTGGGAAGTCATTTACTCTCCTAGACTTCACCCTCTCTTCATTCTGGAAAGCTTATTAATTTATAGGTCTTTAGGATCTCAACTATTGTCTTAGTTAGATTTTGGAGGTTTTTGTTTGGTTGGTTTAGATCTTGGCATTGGTATATGAGTTGCTCGTAGACTAAGATGACCCTCTTATTTATAGGCCTCTGGAGAAAATGAAATCACAATTATTCAATAAAATCTAATCAACATTTTAAAAACTCACAGATATGAGAGTTTAACTAAACACAGAAAATACCCTGGTGTTCCACCCCACAGGGTCTTATCGTGGTCATCTTGGCTTCTGTACTACAAAAACATCCTCAGTTCTTCAAATATGCCAATAAATTTCCTCTGAGAGGCAGACTTCAGCAAATAAAGCCTTCCCCTCGTTCTACATAACCAACATTTGCTTGATAGACTTTGGATGAAAGAGTCAAAAATTTTACCACCTAACAAACTGCCAGAGGAGCTTAAACTGTTATAAGTATGAGAAAGCAGAGCAGTTTAAACCAGAAAGATAGGATTTGGGACAAGGTGATGTTACAGCCCAGCATCCAACAGGGAAACATCAAACTCTGGAATCCTTCTAACAGCCAAGCAGTTCTGCACTAACATGGATGTCACAGGGGAATTTTTTAATAGACTTGTTATACTGAGCCAAATGGAAGTCTTCAGAGAGTTACGGGAGAAGTGGAATATGCACATCTGGGAACCAAACCACACCAGCCCTGATATTTTAATTGCACAAGGCTTTCACTTGCTATTACCTATAAAGGAGCTTGTACAGTGTTTTAATTATTTTTAAAAGTTCACATTGATTCTCCAGACAATTGGGTTATACATGGATATATACAGAAAAAAAGGCTTCATTGATGGATATCAGATGATAACATCAATAGCCAGAACAACGACAACAAAAAAATCAGTCCCTATAGTAACATATTATTTTTCTTTGAATAAAAGTAAGCTATAGAAAGTAGTATGTTACTAGCCCCTCTTTCTGAGCTGGTAAAAAGAGTATTGAATACATCCAGAGTGTAATGATGTTCAGATGGGATGCTGGGAAACAGAACTGGTCAGGAATGAGCAATTAGTTTGAAGGAAGGAAACATAAAATTTGAAGGAAGGAAACATAACAAGAGGTTAGAAACATAGAGAACATTTTTTAAACTGCATTTGTTTTCCCTTAAAACATAATCTCGTGGAAAAGATACTTTCTTTCTAAAGGCAATTCATCTGGAATTACCTAATAAAGCAATAGTTCAGTCTAAGAACAGCAGAGATTAAATTTCCAACAAAGGTGTAATTGCAAATGCATAACCGCTATTAGATGCTAAAAATATAAATACTTTAAAATAACAACAAACTAATTAATGTTTTAGGGGAAGGAGAGCTCTGAGGACCCTCTCAAGACTCAGAGAACTTCTGAGGGAGAGCTATGCTATGCCCAGCAATCTCTTCTTTCCCCTCATATGCTGACCATGACACAAGTGCCATTCTGCCATCATTTCTTATTCATAAATCCTCAAAAAAATATTTGAAAATAGCATCAATTCCTGCTTTGGTTTAAAACTGCAGCAATGTTTAGAACCGCAGATATGTTTGCCACTTCTCTCCAGAGAAGATGATTTGAGGAATTAATGAATATATGTCCTATGGCATTTGGCTTTCAAATGTAAGCCCTTTTACTCAGTCTTTGAATGTCTAATCAACCTAAGTCTTTATCTAATTCTATGAAAATTTCTAATTCTAAATATAATCCAAGGGATGTCTGTACAACTTAGCAACAGTCATTACATTTACAAAGATGTCGAATTATGGAAGACCTCAGGATTTGCGTTATTCTGTATTTGTTAGTTGTTAGGGCTGTACTCTGTATCCCTGCACTTGCTGGATCTGTGTGTACCCAAACCAAAGCACCATCATGTGTTCTCCTATTTCAGCCTGGGGCTGACAGTGCTCGGGTCTGGACCACAGCCCAGGCAGGCAGCACTTGCCTGGAAACCCAGACTGAGTCAGTTCCAGCCACCAGGCAACTCTGGGTCCCTCATCCATCATGCAAAAATATTCAGATAGCAGAATTTAGTGATAGTTTATTTAGGTGGCAATTTTTAGCAGAAGTCTTTCTAACTTGCTGCTTTGCAGGGGGAGTCTGGTGCTTACAGATGGAAAATCATCCAACAAATTCAGAACAAGAAAATATAATGCATGGTTTCTTCTGGTGCTGACTTTTACAATCCAGAGCCAAAGACTGCCACAGTGATGAGAAATATGGGTCAGAAAAATACATCTAGCGTTGGATATTTGAGGGCTAGCTGGAGTCTGAATGTGCTCCATGTTACTGTGTAAGCACTGGGGGAGCTCACGCTCAATGGAGGGCAGTGGCAGAGCTCCATCAATCTGTCTCTAAAGGTTGTACTGGGATACAGCTGCCTGGGCTTTTGGCAAGGTCTTCCTTGCAGAATTCACAAAGACTTTTTACTAACAGCACAATTTCTCTTTTAGTCATGCAGAAAAATTTCAGTTTCCTATTCTATATTTAGCAAACTCTGGGAGGATCAGTCTCCAGAGGGGCTGAGGCACCCACCTGCCGCTTCAGCTACCTGAATTCAGCCCTCAAATCTCCAAGCAGCTTTTCCAACACACCTGCCTGGGGAGGCAACAGAGCTGTCTGCCTGCCTAAATTACTGCCTCTCAGCATGTCATAACTACTGAAGTGTGGCTATATCCATGCTGCTACCTGTTTAAGCCCTTCTTAAACAAGCTATTAGCAGATCTACATTGCCTGCAGGTCTGCTTCTCTAGGCATTTTCTGTTCATGCTGTCACAGGGTCTGACACACACTATTCCTGGCAAAGGTGTTTCCTCATGATTCATCTAACAAGTGAGACCTGTGGAAAACACGAGAATCTGCCTCCCCACCTTTCCCTAAATGGACTTTCAGTAAAGTAAAATGTAGAAGAAGTAATAGCACTACCCTCTTCTCATGAAAATGGTCTGACTTGGGTTTAGGACCTCTGCTGAGGAAAAGGCACATGCTGATGAGTATTGAGAGGTAAATGCATGCAGCCAACAGAGTTAGGTCTCACCTGCCCCAGAGTCTTGTTCTGTCTCCTAGCACGTTCCATTGGCTTCACAATCAGCATTTCAGCTTCCAGAAGACCCAGGGACTCCATACATGGTGTCTGACAAGGTACTAAATGGGAGTAGTGGATCCCCTCTGCTGTTAGTGCAGGACATGAGAGAAAATGTGGCCAGGGAGAGCTGGGGACACCCCTGACAGAGCACCCCTGACAGCCTGAGTTAGAAACCTGAAATGCATGTTTTCCAAGAGACTGGCTTCCTTCCTGAAACATTGGATTAAAGACCTCCTTAGGAAAGGATTGTGTTTAATGTAGGTATGTTGCTCAGGCTGTGGTGCAGACACCATAATAAGGTAATGCAGCCTTTTGTGTGTACATGTGTGACAGCTTCCTCAATGCACAGTGGCTGAGCCTTAAAAAAGGCCCGTAGCAATTCCTTTAACCCAGGCGAATTTATAAAAGTGTTAATAGAAAACTTCCTTTCAGAGTTTTGTTTGCTTGTTTTTGGTTTTGGTTTTGGGTTTTTTCCCCAGACAGCAACAGACAGAGGTAAAATCACAAATTTTCTGTCTTGAAAGAAAATATTCCTTCTTTTCCAAATCAAAATCAGGAATTTCTTCCCCACTCTTTTATCTCCTTTAGGAACAGGCTTGTGCAAAGAAGTTTGTAAGATACTCGGATTTTGGAGGCTGGTTCAGGACCATTATAGGGTATCCTGAGAGGAGTTTTTCTTAAGACTCTCATAAGAGTCTTGTCAAGTTTTTGGTATGTGGGTGAGTTTCCTGTCTCAGCTGAGTTCCCTTCTTTCCTCTTCTCCATTCTGGGTTTCTAGCACATTACCTAAAAAGATGCTGTTTTCTCTACTTTTTTAATGTTCTGCATCATGTGTTACATGAGTGTGCACAGCACTCAGGACTAAACTGCAAATAAGGTGCCCTCAGGTACTTGCTTGTGCAAATACTGAGGGCATTCACACCTGGAGAATATTTTTCATGCCAAAGACAGATGCATGTTTCCAGAAAATAAATTTATATTTTCCAAACTATTGATAATAGTTTAACCTATGTTTACTGACCCACTGTCCCACAAACTACTTGTAGGTTAGTATATTTACTGTCCATACAGTCTTAGGGCTGTCTGGCTGGAAGGAACCCTGGCCTTGCCCATGGGTGTTATATGACTTGAAGTGTTTGTGATGTTGGGTTAACCTTCATAGAAACTGGTCTAAAATCTTGGAACTGTTTTCATAACAGCCTTCACCTGGACTGACATCACAGTCACACATAATAAACAAGAGCCCCGTCCACTAAACCTATGCAGGCTTTATGTTTTAATGAAGTTTTGAGTTTATGCACTAGTTTTGGTGAAAATCTACTTTGAAAAAATTACACCCTAAATGCCTTCAGGTTTGTGGGTTTCCCCGTCCCTTGATCATACTTTATTTTGTTCTGTTTTCTTTACAAATTTTGCCAAAACTAACTTCTGCAGACTTCAGTTTGCTTTACTCCCAGGTTTCTACTTCTAACATGTGATTTTTAAAGGTTTTAAAATTTGGACTCAAGAATAAATGTCTCAAGTTTTCAGAGCCAGAGTAATTTGCTTTAGTGAGATGGTGTATTGCACCTGTATCAGCTTAGTGGCACAAAACATCTGTCAGGAATTTTTCATTAGAGTTTTTAAATTTTGTTTTTATTCAGACAGCAGAATGAAAGCCTAGCCAAGAACTTAAAGGACCAATTAAGCTCTAAATAGTTTTACTAATAATACTGAGAAGAAATGAACTGCATAAAGGATTTGCTTGCTGTGCACTTGGCCAGTGTGAGTGCTCAACCATTATTATCAAAATCCTTCATACTTGTGATCAAGAAAAAAAATTGAGTGTCAGAAGTTTTATCTGAATCAGGCATGGGTTCAAACTATGACCTGAAGAAAAATATGGCACTTTATTAAAGCTGTAGATCTGGCTCATACATCTGAGAATCATAATTTACTAGCATTTTAAATCACAGACATATTTGGCTATATGTGCCGGTATCCTTATATGCTCTGAAGATGAACCTTGTGCAGTATTCGGGGTGTTCAGAGTCAGAGATGTCCTCACACTTGATATTTCTGTTCGTGACCCAAGCACAGTTTCATGTCAGCAAAACTTGTGGTTTCTCCTGCTGCTGCCATTTTAACAGGGATGTGTCCCTTTAATACACAAATTAAATGAAATCAGCTTAATTATATTTTATTTGCCCAATCTGACTTTGCCTAATGAAATGGTGTGACATGTAGGCAGGGCTGTCCATCCTGAACCTCTTATTTCTCCCCACATGCTGCTCTGCCAAAGGTTTTACTTCTATTGGGAAGGCAGAACCAGACAACAGAGACTGCTATGGTGAGAGAAATTAATGAACAGGGTCTGCATTTGACAGTTTAAATGAGCTGACAGCAGCAAACACCTGAAGTTACCTTCTGATGCCAGTTAAAGGCTGTCTGTTGACTGAAGCTGGGGCATTTGCAGGCAAGATGCAGATCTATAAAATGTGCTCACAGCCTGTCAGAGTCAAGCTTCTGGCACAGCAACGAAGCAATTCCTTCCTCCTGACCATGAGCAAAGCAAGCACACATATCTCCCTGATGGAGTAATATAGCTATAGGCACAGCCTGCTGCTAGAGCTGCAGATACCCTGGTCTCCGATGGGGTGCTATCTCACTCCTTTCTTTAAGCTACCACATGGGAAGGTCGTGAATGTTGTGTGTGTTACTCTCTTTCTCCAGACCTCCAAGGTGTTATTTGCTGGCACAAAGACCCAAAAGAGACCAGGGAAATGGATATGCTTCCACCTATCCTTCTGCCATCCTTATGCTGGATAGTACTTTCCAAAGAGCTGCTTGAGGAGTGTCTAGGTAATTATGCCATGATTGGTAGGAATTGAATAATCAGCTGAAGCCAATTGGGAGGAAAAGTGAGAGAAGCAGGTGATGACCAGAGCTGAATGAGAAATCACTCATGCCAGGCCCATGCCTATTCCCAAGCAGCTCAGCATCCATTTGGGCTGGACACAACCCTGTATTAATTCAGGAGAGGTAAGAGGGCTGAGGCACGCAGTTGGAGCCAGTCGTATCTCCACACCTACTGTGCCAGCATGTAAATCCTCTCCAAAAAGCCTGCTGAGACTCCACCTGCACCTTTCTCTCATTCCAGAACCCATGATATGCCTCACTCACTACCTCCTGGTTCAGCCATCTGTAGTATCTGGTGGAGGAAGATTCAGATTGCTCCTTCAACTGCTTAGCCCTCTCTTATGTCAGCTGTCCAGTGACCTGTACCTCCAGAGCACCGTTCAACATCATCTCCTTGCTATTTGGTATCTTTGGAAGTGAGGCAGCCAGAGGTGCTCTGCAAAATGTGCCCCTTCTTGTCTTTCACTGTGAATTGACAATCATTTACCTTCAGCCTGCCATTATTGTGGTGGGGTTTTATTTAATTTTACACCATCACAAAGCAGTTAACACTGGGAAGCACCTCTCATGATCATCAAGGCCAAATTCCCCCTTTCCCCCCCGTGCCCTTGCTCTAAGCAGGGTCAGCTAAGTTAAGGTTGCTCAGTCAGCATTTGAATACCACCACTGATGGAGACTCCACAACCACTCTGAAAACCTTTGCCAATGTATGATCACCCCTACAGCAATTTTTTTTCTATGTTTAAATGGAATTTCGTGTATTTTAGTGCCTTCCCATTGCCTCTTGTCTTTTCAATGGCTACCACCACAAGTGCCTGCTTGTGGCCTAAGTACCTTAGGATCCCCATTTCCTTGTTTTGCATTTCCCAATATTCTTGTTGTCTCATTTCTTCAGCATGTCAAAGTCTCCCAGAATGACACCAAAACCAGCTGGTGCATCTACCATTCCTGCTGCTACTGTACAAACTTGCTGATGGTGCAGTCTGCCTCATTATCTAGATCACTAATGAAGAACAGTCATGTGTCTCAAATGCTGATAACTTTTATCCACTAGACGTTCATTTTCTCCTTTGGGCATTTTATTTATGAACATGCTATTTGCAGAAAGTATATCCAAATGATTCTTCATTATTCACATCTGTGTTTTAGGTGGAACATAAAGCCATGGAATTATTAAATGAATCCTATACCAATCAAATTTGTAACAGAATATTTCCAAGAAAGTAGTCTTGTTTTCAGGATGAACCTCATGGAAAAACATCCAGAGGAACACTTGGACTTTTTTTTTTTTTGACTGAAGTTTCTCCACAGAAACACTCTGTTTTCTAAAGAGGTTTTTGTGGCTAAAAAACAGAATAAACATATGAAAAAAGAACAGAGACTACATTAAAGGATACTCCCTAGCCCTGAAGTAAAACCTAGAAATGCTGGAAATAGGATGTTCCTGCACAAAGAAATGCATATCTGTGTGTATATATATGTCTATAGAGAGAGAGAGAGACGGGGGGGGGGGGGGGGGGGGGGGGGGCGGGGAGATAGATATATATATATATGTGGAGATATATATATTTGTATACACACACACATATACACATAATGTATGTATAAACAATGAAAAAAATTATATTTTCGTTTTCCATCCAGCATAAACTCAGCCTAGCTCTGGTGACTGCTGAGTATTGAACATGTTTTCATGCTAAACAACTTCATTCTGTTGATGAAAATTTGGACAAAAGACAAGAGACAGACCTGAGGTGAGGTAGTTGCAGTCTCATATGCAGACACAGGCACACTTCTAAAACTTCCAGCATAAGAGGTGGAACAGCAGCTAGAGTTCGCACCAAGAGTTCCCATTCTCTTTCCTAGCAGGAAATAAGGCCCCAAATGTCTCTGAGAATGTTGGTTTTCATTTCTGTCCTGCCACAAGTGCCTCTTTTTTGTCCCATGTTTTGTCATACTCGTTACCATTCTCAATCCTGAGTGACAATTGGGTGAAACATAACTCTTGTTTGTTCCTTTTTCGTGTTCCCAGGCTTTGTTCCTGTTTGATTAGTGGTGTTTCCTTTTTCCTGTCCTTTGTTTATTACTATAACACATTTCCTGTTTATTGATTTATAGTAACCAGACAAAAATAATGTTGTTTAGAACTCTGTCTTGGAAGCACTGGAGGTTCAGTGACACAGAGCATTTGAGTCTTACATGCGTTCCCGGTATCTCAGCTTCCTGCTCTTCTCCATTTCTCCCCACACTTCCCAGTTCTGCTCTCTTTGTCATCACAGGCCCCATCTTTGCTTTTCACTCATCCCATAACCTTTCACTCACCCCATCTTCTTATTTCTGGCAAGGGAAACCTCTGTATTTGGCAAGAAGGAGGGAAAGAACCACAAAAATGAGCCACGGTGCAGCCAGTATAAACACAAGCTCACAGTGGCAAACCCTCTTGCTCCAGCAGCACTGGTAAGAGAAGCAGCGTTGGACACTGTGTTCCAGTGGCAGAACATGTGCAGGGAAAGCCAAACAACTTAGTGAAACTGAGACCATTGCTGGGCATCTACCAAAACTTGGATTAAAAATTTTAGTTCTAAGTAAACCAGAAGTATTGTCTTTGCTTCCCCATGGTTTGATGCCATTTAAGGTTTGCAATTTCAAACTTCTTTTTATTATATTGAAGGCTTGCTTTTAAATTACTGTTCTCTTTTTTAACAAATGCTCACATTCATAGGTATCAACCTAGCAGCATCTGGAGCTTTAAAAAAGCAGGACAATAGAGATGTTGTCCCAAATACCAGAAGATCCCACAAGCAGCGTGCCCAGCCTGCCATTAGCACAGTGGGATGCCACTGTTGATTCTGTGCCTGCAATTGCCATAAATTTACTTAAACTTTGGAAGCAAGTCTTGGTTTCTTCAAATATCAGGTTCTTGATTTGCCAGTCCCACTAGCACCCCTCACAAGTGTACACATGCAGAGAAACTGGAGATCTTTAGGCCTGCCAGAGACATTTCTTATAAATATTCAGGTCACAGTTACCTTAGTAATTCATGTAAATATATGGATTGCACCTCCATACCTAGCCCTGACTGGATAGTGCATTAATGGAAAACAAATTAATATCTTCAGGCCCAACATAAAAATTATTCCATCCATCCACATACGGTCAAACTGTGGACTGCAAAGCCAGAAACCAGCAAGTTGTGGCCTTCTGTCATCAGGAGCTTTTTGGTGACCACTGGCAAGTTGCTGATTGTTACTGCTCTTATGGCCTTGGACACCACAGGCAGCTTCCCACTGCTGCAGAGTCCTAGGGGGCTACCTCCACTACACCCTGCTGCTCCTCTTTCACTCCAGCCTTCCACCTGACAGCAGAGTCCTGTCTGGTCTGGAGATTGTAAGGAAGGATTTTGCATCCTGAAGGTCAGAGCTGTAGAGCAGCATAATGTCTAGCAATGAACCTGACATTTCATTGCAAAAAATGAGACCTCATAACCTGAAGGTTTAATTTGTAAAGTGATGTCAGGAGCCTGATTTTCATTTTTAATGGCTGTAAAAATAGCTTTCCTTCTTGCCAACACTTAAAGTCTGTATAAACAAACTTATTAGCAGTTTAGATCATATAGAAATAATTATGTTGGTCTAAAAGGTGAGGAAGATGCCCTAAAGAAAGAATTTAGATCAGATGAGACTAGGAAGAACCATACCAAGGAAAAGACTAACCCTTCTGTGAGAAATTTTGTTATTCAAACATTCAAGGAAACACTTCAAAGGGCTTGGGGAAGCTAACTGCTCAGAACCAAAGCATGCTGCATGTCCTTTTGAGGTGTAAGTCACACCAGAGTGCCAAAAAATTATTTCTTAATTAATATCCTGACTCCAGCACATGGAGTTTTACAGTGACAAAAACCAGCTGCAGCATGCAATGTCATGTAACTATTCCTCCCACTAAAGTAACTGAAGGTGCTCGAAGGCTCTCAACATCATTGTCAAGCTTTTGTACTTGCAAGTCACCTAAATTAGCAACTTCAGTCAACTGTTTTAAAGAAGCTTTCTGTTCATGTGCTTATTCACTAAGATAATGATGCTAACTATTTAGGTGCCTAATAACAAATAAAGTGTTTAACCTGAGGTGTAAAATGTTGTCTGAGCTTACAGTCAAGCACTGAAAGAAGGGTGACTGCAATCCAGAGCAATGCATTCCTATCACTTGGCTGGATATTTGAGAATACAATAAAAAAATAAAATGGTAGGGTAATAAATTCTTGCCTTGAGTGTTTTCATTTTCATAAGCATTCTTGTCTTGAGTGTTTTCACAGGCATTGATTTCCCTCAGGTAAAAATATATGCACCAGAGTCACATTTACATTTTTGTTGAAGTGTTGCCACCCTCTGTTTTCCAATAAGTTTTTATGCCTTTGTTTAATGATATGTAATTTGTAGCAAGTTTTATGCTTCAAAGGAAACACATAAAATTCTGTTTATTATCCTATTCTTTATTTGTCACTGAGTTCAGTTTGTCCCACCATGGCACTGAATAGCCATTTGCTAACAGCTCAGAAGATAATCACCAGTTTCATCTCCAAGACTTAAAATAGTTCAGGGTGGTGCTTGTGAGTTTTTGCATGTGCATGCATACCCTTCCACTGCCCCCAAACAAGCCACAGTTAACCACAGACAAATCTCCACACATCTAAATACTATTTGTCCTTGCACAACAGTGGGAATATGTCCTGAGTCACCCCAGCACGCTCTTTTTCTCTTTTCCTGGAACCATACAATTAGCATCTGTTTTTGGTACTTAGCGTTGGGACCGAAGGGGACACAGAGAAGTCCCTGTTGTTAGCTGTTGCTATGCACGAGTTCGTAGTAGTGTGTAAAATTGCAGAAAGAGCTACAGGGCCCACTCTTCCAAATACATCCCCACATTTTTAACCTATTAGCCCCTTTTTGCCTGGGCAGAAATAAAGCCTTTTGGAGACTGAGTTAGGAGCCCCAGAAGGGGGTTAAGCAGGGCTCTGTCTATAAGCCATGGATGATGGGAGAACAGAGGTGTAGGAAGACACAATATCTGCTTAACATATTTGTATGTTTTATCCCCTCACAATTAGATATTATAAACTCAGAGCTTGGATCCACCAAAGGAGAAAGGAACCCACCACCTCCACCCCCACACAGAGGGAACAGAGTTCACAGAAATATTTGGGTTTATTTCTTAGAAGTTTCCTCTCCATTCCCACTTATAATGCACCTGAGCATCACTGCAGGCAGGGTGCCACAAGCACTCTGAGCTGATAATGTTTAGCTATAATTTACAGGGCTGCACAAAAGACATGAATGAGGATGAGGAGAAAAGGATCATCTTAGGAAATGGACATATATCAACCTATTTTAAGGTCAATAATTTGATGATGTCTGCAAGAGACTCAAAAGTAAGATATAGCTCTGACATTGCATCAAATTATCCCCTAAAACTCAAGTCTGTTCATGTTAGTTACGAATTACAAAATTCAGATTAAAGAACTCCCAGCCCCATTTGCTGGTTTCCAGCTAGGTTCTTTGAACAAGCATGGCTCAGGTGGCTGAGGCATTTGTGCACCTCGTTTCTTTACCAAATCAAGCATGTTATGTAAATGTTTCAGTGGGGGAACACAGACACAAACATTCTGCAATCCAGTGAGCCCCAGCTCAATGAGAGGCTCTTCCTGAGAGAGGTGGGCAGTGAGTCATGCCCAGAATTAATGTGTGCATGGAGTGTGGCTGTGAAAAGGAAGAAACAGTAGCGGAGTTGGGAACATGGAGCCAGACACTGTGTTTGACGTGGTTCCTTGGGGCTGCAGGCAGCCACAGAGACATTAACATTTCTGCCTTGGAACTGACAGGACCTGGAGAACAGCTGGATGTATAAACTGGTGAAGATGTGGCTGAAATCTGCAGGCCAGTTTGCATACTTAAAATGGGATAATAAATAAACAGGATAAATAATCTTATGATTCTGCAATGTGTGCTAAGGAACAGGAAGGATTATTCGTAACAGTACCATATCTTTCCCTTCATGACATCTAATGCAATACTTTTGAACTATGTAACCACTATACCCTTAACTATGAACCAGTGGAAGATGTGTATTTGACTACATATCCTTTTTGAGAGGATGAGCTATTCGCTGTCAAACTACATTAGCAGTTAGATAAGATGGCATGTCCATGATTTTCCAAACATTTGACCACGGAAATTGTGAAAGGTTAATTCTTAAGTCTATGACTTTGGGCCAGCTGGGCTTGCCTCAAACATATGCACAAATTCACATGGACTAGTCTCCTGCATGTCTTGTGACAAGAGAGACAATCACAGAGCCTGAACTCCTCATCCCTATTGCTGTGTGAGAATAGGAGAAATCAAGGTCTTTTCCATTCCTTCAGTGGACTCCCTCCATACATGTTGCTATGACTTTCATTGAAAAGGTGTTGTATGATTATACTATGTCAAGAAGAAAGATGTTGCCCGTAAATTTTATGACCCACAATTAAATTGCAGGTGTAACTTGTTCCAGTTTGCTGCTGAACTCCAAAGTGGAATCAGAAACTTCATGCTGGAGACTAGTCAGACCCCAATCTGCAATATATTGTGTGTCCAGGATTTTACATTTGCCATGTAGTTTGCTGCTAGGCTTTAGGATTTGACTGTTCTGGATTTGATACCAGCCTCAGGGTCTGATACTGCACTCTGTCGTGCGGTCCAATCACGTGGGCATTAGTAAGACTCTGCTGTTTAGCCAAAGAATTCAATGAAAATTTTTCCAACCAGCAGTGCAAAATGGAAATGCAGCTTAACAGGAGTGTTTCAGCAATCTTAGAGTCTGTAATGTGGTGACTTTTATGTTGCAGATGGAACCTGGCACAGCAGGTAAATATTCATGTCAAGCAGTGATTGCAATCTCAATAACAATTACTTGCAATTTCAGTATGATTGGAACTCATTTCATACAGGATTTCAAAGGATTCAGGATTGGTTTTCAATAAAATGTATCCTCTATCAACTGCAAATATGACCTAACTTCAAAACTGTTTATATTAAGGTAATTTTGTTATCCCATTTATCTGAAAAAATCCTTCCCAGAGAAGCTTAGCATAACAAAGCTACAAGCAACTATCTATTATTTGGGCAGTTCAGAAGATCATTGTTACCAAGAAAAAGCTTAGTGTTGACCCTGCTAATTAATAACCATCTTTCTAAAGATCAAAGAATGGAACCTGATCAGGAACAGCTGCTGTTATGTATGGTTATTTACATTTTCCTGTCTGATGTCCTAACATGTTTTTAATGATTTATGTTCCTTTTGCAGAGGGTAATTCCATTGTTTTATGAAAAAAAAATAAGTGTCTGTTCCTGGCAGATGACTGCATACCTAAGATTGTGCAGCCATTGATCTGTACATGGAATTTTCCCCAGTGTGAATGGGAATTTCACACAAAGTGTATGACCACAGTCCAAGAAAGAAAAAATCCTGGTGTCCTCAGGGATCTGTTCCTGGGCATGATGGAACAGCAGTGGTACTCCACTGGACAAAAGGGCAAAAGGACTCAGACATAAAGACTGGAGAGTGCTTGTAAGAGGTTTCCATGTTTCCGCTCCTGCAGGTGTTAAGTTGGAGACATTTGTGTTGCATATCTCTATTCTCCACATTTATGTGTCTGCAGAAACATCTGATATACTCCAGGTGCTTCAGAACAGTAGGTGCTGTTGGTAAATCAGACTGGATAGTTGATATGCCCAAGCAGATGATATGCCCTCTTATCACTCTGTTTATGCCAGTGATCCAAGTTTAGACGCCCAGCTTCATTAAGGAAAAGTAAACTGTACTTAAATGGAAACTGGACAAAGAATCTGTGCTGGTGAGATCTAAGCTGAGTTTCCATTTAGGGAAACTGAGAATAATGTCCACAAACTTAGTTTTAAAAAATACAGTAGTTGATATAACTCAGTGAGAAGGCAGAAAGATGAGAGAAGTTACGGCAAGGGAGTAGGTGGGAGAGAACAGATGGGGAGAGGGAAACTCTCTTACTCTAAACTAGATTTTGTGTGCATGAATATCCTGCATATAGGCCACCCACCCATGACACATGGATTTTGGAAGGGTGTTATTCTACCCCTTATACATAGAACTGGTTTTCCCTGTAACTAGAAAAACATTTATTTTAAAAATTGAATCAACCCTCAGTAAAACATGGGTTTCGGTTACAGGAAGAATAGGTTCATGAACTTCAGTTAGATTTCTGAACCCTACCATCTTAAAAAAATCGCCTGTCTGCTGAACTCTTAGGCTCCAGGAAACTTACTTCTCTCTGGATCACCATGCAAGCTACCCGGTAAGGTGTTTCAAACTGCACATGAGGCAAAATAGCTACTAACACTAACTATTAACCAATACAAAAGAGATAAAATTTAAAAAAAGGAAAATGGTTACTGTGACAGACCCAGGCAATAGAGTCTCAGCATTCTTCTGTACTAAGGCAGAGGTAGTTCTAAGCATGGCATCCAAAAATGTATGGTGTTCCAGAGAACTATTAATGCTGACTTGGGACATGCTCAAGTCTTGCAAAAAGGAATTAAGAAAGCTCTTCCATTCTCTTTGTTCCTTTGAAATCCCTTATAGTCAAGATTTGTAGTCCCAATGTAGTAACCTCTCCCTCATTCCCCATAAATAAAAGGTTATGCCAACCAATGCAACCTCTTGGCCACTGCTGAACCTCTGCAGCAGCTAGAACATGGAGTGAACTCATGGGATGCTTGGAGAATACTTCAGCATCTTCAAGAGCTATTGGTGGTCCTGCCCTGGCAGGGTAAACAATGTTAACAATCTCCAGTTAAGCAAGTGGACAAGATATCTTCCTTGTGGGTATCTGGCCTTCGCAGTATTCCTTTCCATACTGTTGTTTGCAGGGGCAGCTTTTGTTTTCCCTATTGAGTGAGGCTGTTTCTGTGACATGCTCTTGCTCCGGTATGTCTGCAAGGCAGTTCTCAGCCTGGGGTAGTCACTGATTCTTAAGGGTTTACTTCGTAGATGTGTTTTACCTCTGCTGAAGGTTTTGCAGTTTTCTGAAGACCCATGTGTGAATTGCCAACTGATATTAAACATTGTACGGGTTAAATTTCAATATAAACCAAAAATAAACATAAATTTAATCTCCTATGATTTTTAAATTATTGCAGCCTCACAAATTCAAAGCCTTGAGTGACTTGAACTCTTGCTTCAAGTCTGTATAGAGTTAATAACTCTTATTTCCATTCAATTACATTGAGTTGGTCCTGAGAATAAAAAAGAAGAAGTCTTGCCTACTACATATGGAACTTTTGTTTATTGTAAAGGGTTTGTTTTTTTTAGCTTACCCCCAAACCCTGAGATACAACTTTTGACAAATTCACTTCTTCCACCTCTTGCCTGCCCAGACATTCAGGGCACACACTGCTTGACAATACATTAGTTTAACTTGGGCATGAGCAAGCAATTTTTCAGCTGGTCATATCCAAGAATGTCCAACACTTTCAGTATAATTTGTGCCTATGAATTCAAACTGAAGCTGCAAATTCAGCAGCTGTGGCTTCCCTGCATAGTGAGACCCATCTCCTATGTATATAGAGGGACCTCAGGAGGTCTGCCACATTCAAGAACAAGGCTGTTCTGTTTGTTGTGGATGTTTACGTGACTAGATATATTCTGCTGAAATGTACTTGAAAAATATCCATGGCATGTGCCTCATCCCAACCACTCATTCCCTTTCCTTGACCTGCCCTTTGTGGAGAGCATGGAATGTTAAACATTTCTTGTTGGTCTGCCCAGCCTCTGCTTTATTTACACTTACTCTCCCATTCCCTTATGCTGGGGCACCTTTTAGGATATTTTCTTGCCTGCTCAATGTAATGGAGTGCCAGTAGGGCCAGATTCTTCAGCAGTAAGGAAGTGGACCTTGGACATTAAGGCTGGAGCCTGCACTCACTGAAGCTGCATGCAGAGCCAGAAGTAAGAAACAGTAAAGAAAATTCAGGACTAAATAATGCTTTGTGGCTTGCTGAGCAACGCATCCCTTTTTCTGCTGCTCTGAGAAGTATTTTTAAAACAGTAGGTAAATATAACTTCTGCTAAAACATTTCTTCTCAATGTAAACAAATTTTGAAATTGCTTCTGAAACCCACTGCTTCAGTAGTCGCAGAACCATCTCTGCTGCATTTTGCAGAGATTACACAGTAAAGAACCATCCTTACAGCAGAACAGCCAAGACCCTACACTTTCAGGCAAACTAGTTTACAGATTTTATTTGTAACTATTACAGCTAATATAAACTACCTGGAAACTTACATAAAAGTCAGCCAGGCTTATTCCAGTTCCAGCAAGGCCATTCAGAAGCTACCTTAAAATAAAATAAAGCAAAATAAAACTCTGGGCCATTTTTTCTTATCAAATTTCTCTCTAGATAATCCTGTAGATATGTGAGACAGGTTAAGAATCAGGTGGAAGCTTTTGGACAGGAAACAGGACGATGTTCATCACTGGACAATTCCCAGTTAAGTAAGAATTTGGGTCTTCCACAGACTTCAGCTATTACCTCAGAATTCAGCTACTTTCAAAGCTGTGTTGCCTTATGTCACCTCTTTGAGAGGTGACACTCATACTTGTCATTCCTACTTGTAATGCTAGAGCTTAAGATATGTTGTTTATCTCCAGTTTCAAATGCTATGTATTTTAAAAGCAGATACCATCTTTCCATCTTCTGAGTCATCCTTCGTGTTAAGAGCAAAGGAAAGAGGAAAGCAGTTTTCAGTAATGAGGTTCCAACAGAACAGCAATTTCAAAGAGGAGTCCATAAGAAAGTGTGGAGAAGCTTACAAAACTTTTCAAAAGCACTTTTCTCAGTGGGAGTCATGTTAGATGCGAGCTCCAGTAAGCCCACCATGATGGTCTCTCATATAGAATTGGTCTCTCATATAGAATGTACAAGATGAAAAATGTTGGTGCTGTATGGATTGTAATCACACCTGAATTGCATTTGAAAATTCATACTCAAGCCTAGAATGCTGTTATAAGACTGCTGGTAGTGGATTAAGTTGTCATCTTTATTTATTTATTTTTCATCGTGACAATTTGCAGATCAAAGCCCTCCTGACATTGGAGCATGGGTAGAAATCATCCTCATTTTGTCTCTGTAGTGTTGAAATTAAGTACTTTATATATTAGAAAAGTTTCCAGCCTAGCCCCTTCTCTGTATTAAATGTTCTGTGTGCCACTAACTTTACAGCAGATCTTTTTCAAAGTAATATCCTGGCCCTAATTTTGAAAAGTGTGTAGTAAATACAAATGCCTCTGAATGACCTGATTTACAGAACATGTTGAAAATACTAACATTCAACCTTCCAGCAACAACTGGGAGACTAATTCAGTACTTCTGCAAGTGTAGTGTTTGGCTGTGGAATTCCAGATCCAGCTCAAGACCAAAGACTTGCAGTTGTGTTCACTAGCTTGGTAAAATGGATCAAGAAGAGGCACACATGCCAGTGTCACAGTAGCTTAGTATGTTCAGTTCTGAAATACTGCCTGTCTGCCTTGAGTGGTCATGAGGTTTAGATCCAGCTGGCAACAGTCTGCTGAGCTCTGACCCGAGACTGAACACAGCAAGACCGTAGCTAAAATTCTAACCAAACCTTGGTGTGTTCCTTGGTGATAATGAGCACATTTGCCTGCAGTGAGAGATGCAAAGCAGATCCATAGATTCCTCATCCTTTCATCTACAAAGCAGGATAAGAAGGATCTTGGCAATGGTGAAGGGCTGCACAGTTAATTCATTCATGTGTGCCAGAGGAAAGTCTGAAGGGAAGGAAAAAAATGTCGGAAAGATCTGGCCAAAAAATACGTGCCATCACATTTTTTATTGCTGCTGAACAGGCAATTAACAACATTTAACACTAGTAAAGCTATCAGACAAGATCTCAGCAATCTGATGAAAATATTCTTTGGGGACATCTGAAAATAACTTTGATTCCAAGTGTTTATCAGTAGAGATGGTAGGAATTCCATGCAAAGCCCATGTTCAAAGTGCTCAGATTCCTTGTGGTTTCTCATCTTCCTGGAGGTAGGCTCATAAGAGAAAAAATGCGTGCCAACCTCTGTGTTGTTGCACAAGCGTACTGTAAGATGATCAGAGAGGTTTGCTTGTTAAATGCTGAGAAGTTTATTTAAGGTAAGGCTCTGCCCTGCACAGGGGTACATGAGGCAATGGCGAGGTTGCAGGGCACAGCACCCACTACGTGAGTAAGGCACAAGACCAGCCCCAGCACCACTTCCTTTGCAGCACTCTGCAGAAGAGGAGAAATAACCAAGTAGTTTATGGAAGCAACCTGGGATGTTAAGCAACCTGGCTTAAGCCCCCACTGTGCTTCCATGGTGAGCTGGGGTAAATCATTCAGCCATTTTGTATATTTGTTCCAAACTGACCCCAAGTGCACAGCATTTACTGTGCGTCCAAACCTCAGGAGAATTGTGGTGTCTGGATGAGTGCTGTGTGCCCATCAAGGCTAGTGCTGGAGGTGAAGATAATTCCACTTCTGTGCTCAAAAGAGTGTGCAAATGAGTTAGGAGTGCAAAGGCAGACCCAATGGGGGGAGCAGGAGAACACAGTTGGATGGGAACACAGAAAGCAATCCTGAGTGGAAAAAAGCAGTCATTCACTGTCCACCTCAGGAATAAGGAAGTGTCTTCCACAGGAGAGTGACTCCAGTCACTGTCCTCAGACAAGGACTGGGTCCTTTTATGGGGCAGGTTTATGCAGTAAGACAATATCTTGTGAACAAACAGCCAAGAGGGAAAGAGCAACTTCAAGACGGATATGGAAATTATACAGGATAGAGATTTAATTGACATTATCATGTGTTATGACTCTCATACCTCCTGTTGTCCATGCTGAGAGCCTGGAAGAAGACTGTTTTCAATTGCACAGCTGATGAAAGAAGCTAAAATAAGAACTGGAGGGTGAAGGAGAAAAATCCAGAGAGACCCAACTCTCCTCACTCCTGTATAAATCAGGAAACAGATGTAGGCTTGTATGAAAGGGAGAACCCTGCTGTTTATATCATGGTCTCTCTTTTTTATTATCTGCAGACTGAAGTTTTTGGAAGCCCTTGATTAGGAAGCCTCTGTGACGAGAATGAAACAGTCCCCTTCGCTGGAAGCAAATATAGCTTTTGCAGCTGATTTAATTACAAGCCTTGGAAAAGGACCCTGAATGACAAATATGAATGACAAAGTAGCCATATAATCAACATGAAAATCACATTATAAATACAGCATTAAATTAAAGAAAAAAAAGAAAAAAAATAAAGCAAAACAAACCTATAGCTCTGGTTTTATATTTGTTTGATAAACAGTTCTTGAAGTGCATCCTGTCCCTTCCTCACTAACAGAGTTCGTACTTTAATTGAAAGGCCACATCTGAAGCAGTCATTGTGAAATCCGAGATAGGCCACTTTGTTTACAGAATGACATAATTCTGATAAGCCACTTCCATGTCACCACATGCCTTTGAGCTAATAGTTTTTCAGTATTTTTCTTAATAACTACCTTCAGAAATGGATGCGATCAGTACTGTGTACTATTATTCTTTTTCTCCCAATAGCAACAAACTGCATGAACACACCAATTTCTAGCTCAACATTTACCCCTTAGAGCCCACAAATTGTCCTCCAGACCTTTTATGGCTAAGTTTATCTGTTGGTGTAGGCTTCTGAGATATTTCTTTCCACTTTGTTTACTTGTACTGCTGCATTTGCACAAGCACCCTGTCATTCTGCATTATGTAAACTTAAGCTTCACGGCAAAAATAGCAATACCTGTTCTTTGTCTTTGCAGATCTGGCATTTTCCCTAGAACATTTGCAAAGACATTAATCCAAATTTGAATGTACAAAGGAGGAGGTAAGGAGAGAACACATAATTCTAGGTCTTCCTTTAGGACTGATAGGGGATTTGCCTCAAGACAAAAGCTTATCTAGGCTACAGCTATCCATACCAGGGAAGAATCAAAGTGATTTACTTTTAACTGGTTTTGCTTAAAAATTCCTATTAATTTGCAACTAAAATAAATCAACTCTTATATTTCACTTAAAAAGAAAAATATTTGCAAGCCATTCACAACTAAGAAGGATTTCGAAACTGCTGTAATTAAATGGAGTGTAAATCAAGTCACAGTGGAGTGATAATGGAAACATTCTTGCCATTGTCATTTTGAGGTGAACTAGAGCAAGGAATGTAAAATTCTGATCACTTTGGAACATTTGAAATTCAAAGACCAGTGACTACTCTACAGCTGTTTCACATGAATTCATCTCATTTTGTGATTAGTCATTTCACAATTTCTTGTATTGTTCTTAATTAATCAGACACCATATAGATGTGAGCAGTCTAGTGAAGTAATTCCTTCACAGTTCTATACACAGAAGGAACAGAGTCGCACGTCTTGTTGAGCTTATTGAAATTAAAATACAAAAGAAAACAAGAATATTTTTTCAAATAAAAAATTAGGAAGGGAAGATGAAGTTATTAGATTTGTAGTTTTAGAGTTTGTCTAATCTTGTGCATCAGCCAGATTGGTAGGCATGCACTCCAGGGAAGTGTGTTCTAAAACTGTGTAAATATATTGCAAATCATTCATAGAAAGATCAAGTGGGCATTTAATCTGATTTAGAGTACACAGTTCAATGTGCTTTTTTTCAGAGTTGATGGCTTCTTAATTGCTCTCAACAGTTTAAAACCACATCAATAAGACTGAGCAAGTGTTCTCCTTTTGCCTCTCAGATCATCACTTTTTTATTTGCAAAGTATATAAGTTTCTAAAATTTTAAAATATTAAATCTTGATAGCAGCCTATTGAAAGACAGACTTCTTGTTCAGGGAATGGTGTCACATCAAAAGGTGAAACGAGAGCCGCCTCTGAAGAGGGCAATTTGTTATTGAAGACATTTGAACTTAATTTCCAACATTAACAGCCTTTTCCCTGCATAAACAGAATCAGGAGTTAATCAAGGAATTTCCAAGCTAAATTCTCAGTTTTCCACATCAATAAAAGAGATTCTTCCAAACCCACAATCTCCATATTTTCACTTTGCGCTGAAAGAGTGAAACTGGTAGCCAAACCTCAATATGTTACATATTCAACAGAATAGCATCCGTTACATGGGTAATAAATTGCCTCTGGAGGAAAAATTTTCCAGCTCAAATGAGCTTCCAACAGCAAAGCACAGGTGTTCCAAAAACACTCCTTGGTTTAGATGTGGTGAGACAATTTTACACATGATAAATCTTAATTATTACTTTAGAACAACTGCCTAGTTTTTACTTCTGAATTACCCATTTGCATTACACCTCCTCACCTCTGTGTACTCACTCTGAAACGCTGCTTTCATCTGCCAACATCTCTGGCCACCCAGGTGACAGAGTGTGCTCTGAGACAGACAGAGATCCCAGGAAAGTGTGGGAGTGCGCAGTTGCCCGTTGCCAGAACGAACTCCCGTGATTCACTCTCCAGAGTATGGCAGCGAGTTCAGTTACCATCAGAATGAAATGCAAATCGATTTCCCTCTTTAGATATCTAAATCTACAGATCTTAGTATTTTCACTGTGATACTGGCATGACAGCAAAATGAGGGAAGGTGTTTGCAGCTGCATCAGCATCAGCAGGCAAGGACAGAAGACAGCCAAGAAGAATTGGTGGCCTGACCTTTGGGACATGTTAAAAAAGCAAACTAACATAGCCAGGAATCTTGGAAAGTTATTAGTGTAGTCACTGGCATGTGCTAATATGTTGGAGTTTGAGTCTTCATTATTATTGTCACACATGCTACTGGATTTTGCTGGCAAGGTAGACCTACCCATATAACAACAATACTTTTCTTTTCCTGCACAGACATAGCAGGAACTGTCATCATCAGAGCTACAGGTAGGATTCAGGATCTTACTTTGAACATCTCCATCACATTCTTTAACTTTTGTGAGGTTTTCTGGCATTAACAGATGCCACAATGTTTGGAAAGAAATTTTTGTGGCACCTTGCTGCTGAGTCAGCATTTCAGGCCAGGTTATACTCTTAAATTTTTTTTTTTCTTTTTTTTTTTTTTTCCCTGCAAGAAAATGAGCCTCTATCTGTACTTCTACTACCTTGGATTCCACATGTCTTGTCAAATTACCTTCAAATTCACATACTGGAACCATTCAGGTCTCTAAGGTGTAATAATAGCTCAGTCAAAAGCAAAAATTTGTTCAGATGACTGCCCTTTGAGTTCCCAGATCAAAACCAAAAATAGTTAAAATCAGCACTTTTTTAATGTACACAAAAATATATTTAGTTTAAAGAGAAAATAAGTTCATGCTGCATGAACTGTTTCAACATGCAAGTTTGAAATGAACTTTTCCTCTTCTCCAACACATCTGCAGTTCCCCACATGTAGACACACAACATACGTTTTTGTTGAAACAGAAAAATGCTGTGAAGGAATATGACAGAAATTATAGCCACAAATAGCTTCTGTGGAGTCAGCTGGGCTCTTTGAAAATAGCCCTTCACCATATTTTCTTCTGGGCAAGTTCTGTTGTCTCCCACAAAGACGGCCATCAAGTGCCCCACACGTAACAAGCCGCCCTCATCAGAAAGCCAAGCTCCTGTTTGAAGTACCAGCCCTTCTCTGGGTAATCATAATCTGGTTTGACATGTTTGTTGATGAACATTTCACAGATAATTTTTTTGTTTTGCTGTTCCCTGGTTTATCCCTCTTCCAAGACCTTGTGTGACTCCAAGCCACCATCGAATAGAACTCAACTTTTAACTCCTCTGGATACTCGTGCATCAGCCCAGAGTCAGCCAAGCACCATGCTCTTTGCAGGACTGCTGTGCAAAGGGGAGGTAGGGGCTCATGAAATCTGTTAATCTAGCTACAGACCTGATCAGCACGAGGAGCAGCATTCATTGTTAAGCAAGGCAGTATTACACTCCAATCCTCTACCTTGCATATTTGGAACCATCTTTGGCTACATTGCACAGGATAACCTTCTGCGGTACCCTTGCTTTTCTTTTCACAGTTCTTCTCTACAGCTCCTTCAATGAGTATCCACTGCCAGCCCCTGAATAGGGGAGAGACTTTGCTGAAAACCCTCATCTCCCATAGCATCTCATTCTCCCAGCCTTTCCCTTTTCTTCAACAAAACCCTATTTTCTCCAGTTACTGCTGTTTGCACCACCGCATAATCCCTGCCTTTACAGAGATGAGCCAAGCCTCTCTTCCTAATTGCTGTCACCAGGTGCACCATGCTGCTCAGGAAGCAATAGAAAGCCCTTTAAAGGAGTGAATTGCAATTTTGCCTGTAAGAGTCTGTCCAAAAGCATTTTCCAGAAGAAAAACTTTGAAAGAAAAGAGCATCAGGGCATCTGCTTAGGATGCAGTGGATCATTGCTGTAGCAATGATGTGCCAGATGATGATGCATTTAGGTGAAGAGCTGCTATCACAGCTGGAAAACTCACCCACACCCTTCTGGTTTGCAGTATATGTCCAACCCTCACAGTTTATATAAATCCACCTCACCAGTGATATTCCTAGCAAAACTGCAACTGCTCAGGTTTCTTTGTTTCCTCTGCCAGCCTCTTAACTGGCTTTCAGCTCTCCAGACTGCATTTGAAATGCATGGACCATATCAGAAGTTATTTTTTTCAGATAAAACTAGGATATGCCTAGAAGCAGCCAAAGGCTGACTGATTATCTTCTCTTTGCAATTTAAAAATAGCGTCTTTCGGACTGAATTTTTCAGCCATTACCATTTTTGTTACAAGGAGACTCTTGTTATTGTTTTGCAGACTGGCCATATGCATGTTACCTTGGCTAATAGACAGTCCAGAGCATATTCTTGGCTAATAACCAGTCAAGAGCACTTTTTATCCATGTATTCCATAAGTTTTTAATTAAACGACCTCAGTGTGCCCACTCTTTGAAGTTGAGTCTATCCAACATCATTAAAACTTGCTCACATGCTCTTACTTTGTTATTAAATTCTACTGAATACCTATGAAAGTCTTTCTTAGCAAGAATTGTAATTACCTTGCTATAACAAGCAGAATAATTAACAACTTAGTCTGCCAAAATTTGTTTACTTACCCATCCCAGCAGGGTAGCTTCCAGTATTATGCATGTTTTCCCAGTTGTCTAGAAATAAAAAAGAAAAAAGAAAAAAGTTATTCTTGAAAATGCTCAGTAGAACCATGTAATCAACAAGAATTTTTTTTTCTTACAATTTAGATAACATTTTTTTTGAATAAGAGCTTTTGGATTTTCCAGTCAAATGCTGCATACTAGTTTCATTGGATTTTCTTTTTCTAGGATAATAATTTAACTTGATTTTAATGCTGTACTGTTGTCCCTTTGAGACTTAAAGTTCTGATTCATAGCTAGTGAAGCATGGTCAAAAGCAAGGCAAAAAGCCAGGTTTTACAGGTAGCTAGGAAATAAAAGCAAATTAAAGCATTCTTTACATTCAGAATTCTTTGAAATTACTTTGACTACTTGTTATGATACACTACTGTCAGCGAGCCCTAGCTGTACAATGGATGGTGTGCTTGAATGCTTAAGCAAAATTTCAAATGAGTTGGTGGTTTTAAGCATAGGTTCGAATGCTCCATCTAAGCCCACAGGCTCCGTTTATGTAATTCTCCAATAACTGACGGGTATCATCAGACTGAAACAGGCTCAAATATCCATTCTAGGAATTAAAAGTAGCATTTAAGTATAATAATCTGTACTCTTCATTTCCACAAATGGATAATACCTTTTGAATGACTCCTCTGTTCCCACAGATATTGTCCTAAAAAGGTAAAATGATTGCAGGTAAGACAAAACTTCCATTAAGTAAATTATTTTATATTTCTATTGTACGTGCCATGTGCAGGAGAGATATCATTGTGTATTCTGACTAAATTATCTATTACAGCACAGTTGCAGTGACTGTAAGAAACTCAATTTTCTTTGCGACTGTGAACAGTCCTCTGGAGTAAAAATGATCAGTCCATTAAAATATTAATAGGCAATGCTATTGAATATTCTTCAACTTCCTAAAATCCCACTTGATATCAGTGTTGACTGAAGTGGGCATTATGTACACATTTGTTGACTCCCTGCTCCCTGGAGAATCCCAGACAGTATTCCTGTGAGCTCCTTTGCCTTGCAGTGGGAGCACATGGTAGCCTGTTGAAAGCTGAGATGCAGATCTTTGGACTAACAAAATGATAAGTTGCCGTGTTGAACAACAAAATTTTGAGTTAAAAGTCAATGCATACTAGTTCATTAAATCCCATCAAATAAAGATTATAGAATACTCTACAAGTAGTCCAGCCCTAACACTTTACTCAAAAGAGTAATTTCCAACTTTGCTTTCTTCCCAAAGCCAGTGTTCTTTCTTCAAGCTCTCCCAATAGAACCTTCTCAACCACTCCCTGATTAATGCTGTGTACTAGAAAACTGTTTCAGGTGCTCTTATGCCCTGCCTATCTACAACAACATGGAGCTGTCACTAGGACGTAGCTGTAATTACCTTGCCTCATTAAAGAGTGTTCAGGTTCCCAGCAGCAAGACAGTGTAGTTGAATTACCCAAAAATTTGGACTTGGCTGGAAGTCTGCAAACAAGAGACTGGATGCTTGGTTCTTTTGGTTTTCTTTGGAGAGTCATCCACTATTTTACATTTAAACCAGAGGAGAAGCGATACTGAATACAGCTGCTAGAAGAGTTACGTCCCTGCTCCAATAATGTGAGCTGTAGGACCCTACCCCTCAGTAGAGTCTTCTTGCAGGGTTCCCTATCCGTCTATCCAGTGACCACTTTGGCAGCAGAAGTGACTTGCACTAGAGCTGGGGTATGTCACCACTAGCTGTGTATGAATTCCTCTGAAGGGAAGCAGGAAGCAGACTGTGGAACGGGGTCTGAGACCAACCTGCTTGGGAACTACAGCTAATTCCTTGTGGGTGCAGGTTAGGGCAGGAGGGCAAACACGTCCATGCAGGCGTTACTGCAGGGCAGGTGAGGAGCCTCTGGGCTGGCTGAGCCCGTGGCATGGAGTGAGGACTGGATAGGAGTCCTTCCCTTTCTGCCTATACATCCTCCGGGTGCACAGATGGCCCCATGCTAACCAAACGTAGGAGTGTCACTCCAGATTATTTATAAATACTCCTTGCCACGAGTTTTTGGCTTTATTAACAGGAAGCTACATTCCTTTCATTGTAGTTCTTGGATGAGTTTGTTGATACGCATGGAAAAATCCCATCCTTCATGTGTGCGTGTGGGAGGCATGTTTTGCTCTTCCTTAATCTTTTTCTGGGCTCTGCTACTTGCATATAGGACATACTATGCTAGTACCAGCAAAAGATATGTATGATGCATAAAACACTGAATGGGAAGGGAATAGGAGCTAAAATCTGTTACTACCACAGGCCATCTGCTCAGGTATTGATTCTCAGAACCTTCAGATCTCTTTGATTACGCTCAGACCAAGGAATAGCACCTTCCTTTAATGTCACGTTCTGACTTGCCCCTGGAGGACGGAAGACATGGTCTTTTGAAACAGCACTTTGAACTGCATTTGAAGAGCAAATGTAACACTGACGCACTGAGCTGCAGCCCTTAAAAGAAGATGTGATTATCCTTACATCTGCAAATCCTGGCCAAATTCCAGCTTTAGCACTCCAGCTGTGGAGTTTCTTTATTTTATGTTTTCACACAATGTTCTAGGATTTGTTCTGCCTCGGTTATAGATGCTACTAGGAAATTCTTTGGGGCACATTTCACTCTCTGTCATCCAAGACAAACACCTATCAATGCTCTCATTTCTTATAAATGGGAACAAGTAGTTTGTCTTTTACCAGAAATGTGATGCTATGAACGTATCACAAAATCTACAGGCAATTCACTCACCCATATGTTCACCAAACACTTTTCAGCTCTATCTGGGCATCCCAGATCTGTCTTAAAGCCATCTGGAATCACATGCTGCCAACTTCTGATCTTCAGTTAAGTACAGTAGCAACTTCCTGAGCTTGTAGTTGTTAAAATTACTAAATTTGGAAACATGGCAAAACTGCACTATAACAGAGGAGCCTGTTGAATGTTTTAGAACCCCAAAAGCACACTGCAGTGCTTTCTTTTAGTCTTTTCAAAGTACATAAATAGTAAACAGCTTCATCTGTATCAGTTCCAAAAGAACTTCTGAGGAAAATTTTCCCATAATTTTAATTTTTTCTATATCTGCCTTTGCCCATTCTTTATGAGTTGCTTTTTCACAGAATGTTACTGGCTCTTTTAATTTCAATCCTTCATCTCCCTAACCTCACTTCTCAGCCAGTCTTGCTTTACCCATGGTCTGTTCAATCACTGACACGTGTATTAAAATGTTGGCCACAGATATGGCCATTTTTATCAATCAGAGCTACAGTCATTAACATTGGAAGATGTCTCAGGTGCTTTTATTTCCATTGGAAACAACATCTTCTGAAAAAATTTACAAAGCTCACAAGCCTGTACACGTCACAAGGAAGTACAGCTTGCTGGATTCCCCAGCTACAGCAAATAACTGAGTAATCCTGTCTTTAGCAACTGGAGGTATTTGTGTTTGCAACAACATAAGCAAGCAAGGATGCCAAATGATATTTTGCTTGTGTTTTGTTCTCATAAGACCAAACTGAAAACTTCAAAATACCTTTCAAAAGGTGCTGCCATCAAAAAGAGACGCTGCAAGCTTATGCTGCAAAATAATCATTCTGTCAACATTTTGCTGATGCTGCAACTAAGTAAAATGTTATTTAGAAAGTTTTTAAGAAGTAATATCTGTGAGTAGGAAGTTGTGTATAGAAGCCTTTTACCAATGGATTTTTATTGGAATAGTTTTCTTTCATATCAAGCTCTATGGTGAAGAGACTATACATTTCTGTACTGCTTCTGTGAAGATAGTGGTGTAGATATACAAGTAAAAAAACTTAAACAAGATCAACAAGTATTTATCCAAATATGCCAATAGCAGATTAGGTTATATTATTTTTCTTTATTCTTTTTTCATTTTCTGAAACACCAGGAAAATTGCATTCCTGACTGGAATACCTTTGGCACACTACTTCTTGTCAATTAAATGAATGCTGAAAATTGGCAACAAAAATGATTCAGTTTATTGAATATATTTCAGGGCTCACTCAGTGGCTGTGCTTGAATTTGGGTTTACTCCACTGGCAGAAAAGGCATAAGGCAGAATGGAATGTTCCTCCACTGTGGCAAATCAGGAAGTGATTTTAATGTCAGTGAGTTGCACTAGTTTACAGTGCCTGCAAGTTGTGATCCAAATTTTGTTTTCCTTTTTGTTTTCATGTCAGAGTTTCTGAGGACAATAGAGAGTCAATAAACCCAGCCCCTGGTCTGTCTCACTGAAAGAGTACGTAGAGCTGCTCTAGTGAGAGGGGTCCGAGCTTATTTATCTAAAGTCTTTTCCAAAAACACTGTCACACCTACCTCTTAATCAGTTTTATATTTTAAAAAGAGTATTGCAAAATTTGAGAATAACAGTCCAAGCCTGTTCAGGAATGTAATTTTTAAGGCACAGATCTCAGGAAATACATCCTGTCTCAGCTTCCAAAAGCTCTTTTCTACGTTAATATCTTCTTACATTTCCTGTACCTTTTTTCCCTGCCCAGATAACCTCATCTTGTGTTTCCATTACCTCATGAGTTCTGTTTTACTTTGACCTGTTTCACTCTGTCCCTGGCCTTCATTATGTTTTTATAAGGGGACATGTATGACCATAAGCTCAATAACACAGCTTCTAAATGGATTTTTTTTTTTTTTTTTTTTTTTTTTTTACTGTTCCTTATTAGAATCAAAATCTATTTAAGCACCAATTCAGCCAGGCTAGTTAAGGTTTACTATGTATGGGCAGCCTCTGGGAGGATTTTGGTTGTTTTCTTTCTCGCTGACTCTCTGAAGGGCTGTAGGCAATGCAGTGCCCGGGCGGTGGATAGGGCAAGTACCAGTAGATGGTGCTGAAGAACACGCAGCACGTTTCCCGAGCTTTGGGTGTTGCCTCCAGCAAGTGACTGCTGATGGCATACATAGATGAAGAAAAAAGCAGTCTGGATTTTCATCTTCTTAGAGTGGATTGAAAATCATGCTATTTTCTTGCAATGTTGAGTGAAGAACTTTCAGGAAAAAAAAAAAAAAAAAGAAAAATAAAAAGAGAGGGAGAAAAAAGTTGTCATCAAAACAGGCTGTTTCTTCCACTGCAGACCTTACATTAGGACCTTCACCACACTCCTTCTTTCTTAAAAAAAAAAGACACATTTTCATATCCTGGTATATTTTTTTACTCAACCACTGCTGCTTCCTTTTTAATTTCTTTACATCTCGTTCCAGGATATGAGACTTCTAAGCATGGGACAGCCAGCGTGCAGAAAACCATTATGAGAGATTCACGTATGCCAAGCAATCAGGAAATGCAAGTCCATCCCTTTCCCTTTAAGTAAATTAACACTGAAACTCTTATCTTTGTGTGACTTTCACTTTGTGGCCTAGTCAAGGCTAGGGACACATTCTGAAGTCTTCACCCTATACTGAGCTGGAGATCTTCACTTGGATAAACAACGGGTAACATCGCTTTTCTTTATTCAAACCTAGAAGCCTTGAGGCAGGAGGGTAGGTTTTGGATGAGGGTGAATGGAAAAATGGGGAAGAAGCACACTTGAAATTAAATAATTTAGATTGCTGATGGTTAAATACATAAATGTGGTGAATGTGATCGAGGCAGTTTAAATGAGTGACCCTTGCCTTGCCTTTTATTGTATTAAACTTCATGAATAAGACATTCAGGGGGCCACTTCACCTGCATCTGTTTTTATCCTGATTCAAATCATTCTAGAATGAATGAAGCAAGAAATGCTGCCAATAAAATATTTAGCTCCATGAGACCTTCCTGTTGTCTCTTAAGGGGCATGTTGTCATTTGGAAAATTAAGACCAGGTAATTTCAGAAAATTCCTCTCTTCTGATCTGACAGAGCTGCCCCCCCTCCCCACACACCTCTGTACCCCACTAGGGAGATAGCACAAATGTGTCTTTAAGTCCCCAACAACTGACATGCTGGCTCAACTCCTTTTACCCAACTTTAACACGTTACCCAGGTTTATGACATATTGCAGCTGAGACCAAGGCACATGTTTATTTCTGCTCCAGGGGTGACAATCTCTGGAATATTCCCCAAAAATTGTCTTTGTAGTATAAAGATCTTAAAGTTTTTAGACAGTTTTCTGAATTGTCTTCATTTCAGGAGATATGTTCATCTGTAGGAGTGAGGATCAAGGGGACAGATGCCCAGCCAAGGAAACCTCTGGTTGAACTTCTCCATATGAGAAGAACCATCTCCACCAGCTCCTGCCCACTGGGCACAGGTCCAGGCACAGCTGCTCTCCATTCCACCACCTGTGCTGAGCATGCCATGAAGTACAGAGAGGTCTTAGTTGAGCTCCAGACACTCATCTGCACTGCTCTGCTACAGCATTCCTGGGTGCCAGGGCACCAAGGGTACCTAATATTGAAATGCTCTATCTCATATTTAGCTCTTGGGATATCTCAGGAGTACTTGGGGGATGTAGCCGTGTTGCACACGGCTTCTAGCGCGGTTGGGAACGGTACATTTCCCATCCCAGAGCCTGCAGCCCTCCTGGAAGAGTTTCTCTAACACTTGACAGTGATTTGTCAGCACCACCCACATCTGGCAACCCTTCTGTGTAGTTCTGCGTGTGCAGTGCTCACATCATTATCCTTCATCTTAGAGCCAAAAGGAGGGGAGGGCTCATTCAAGCCTAAGACCAGACCTGAAGATTTAACAGCCTTACACATTCCTCACAGTTTTGCCATTGCTCCTGGGATTTTTTAAAAAATACTTAATTTATGCTCTTGAGGGAAGAAATAGGTATTTCACCTTTTGTCTCATGAAAGACTTAACTTACTCTGTCAAAAATAGTCCTCTGGATGTATGAAAGCTTCTGTTCCTGTCTGGTGCCTTACAGCACATTGTTTGTAAGGAAATCTTGCAGTGGCAAAAAGCATGGTCTTGTCCAGAAGCTCAGCCCATTAATAACACACAAAGATGCACTGTATTCTGCCAGGCAAAAACACCAGACAAGCTGGAAGCCAGCATGGAAATATTTAATGATTTTTTTCAGTAAAAGAGCCAGCTACTGTATTTCATTAAAATGGAGTAGCATTTTAAATGAAATAACACATAGATTTTGTGAGATCTGGGTATTATAATTTACGCTGAAAATAATTTGGATTTGGGGCACTGAAGCTAAGCTATTATTGAAAAAGAAAATAATGCATTTTCATATATGATGGCTCAGAAAAACATGTCTGGATTAAGCTCAATATAGCATTTCCCTTAAATTTATATACATGTGCACTGATTCTGTTCTCATTTTATAATCTATATAAAAACTCAGGTAAAAACACAGGGAATTTTGGAAGAAAGTGTCAATTTGGTTGAGTTTTTTTTCCTTGAATGGATTTTAGAAGATGCTGTGTATTACCTAGGAAGATCTACTGACAGCTTTTCTGATCTTTGGCAGTAAGAGAAGATTCAGAGAAATGGAGCCAATCCTATAACTGAGAGTTATAACAGTAATCTGAGTAAAATTTTAAACTGTACTGGGGGGTTATATTGCCATCAAAGAGTTACTGTTCACAATAGCAGAGACTAAATCTGTGGGAATTCCCTGGAGTGATTGGAATCCTGGCTAATCAGTAAGATGTGATGACAAAATACGACCAAGCCAAAAGAGTCATACGTCATCTCTGCTCTCCACCACCAGAAGTGACCGGACAATGGAACAGTTGATATCAGATTTACAGAGCTGGATAGATTTCGCTTTTAGAACATTTTGGATGTATTTAGGGCTTGTTCTACAAATTCCACCTGCACTTCTGCATGTACACACACCTTGAAACATGCTTGTCCAAGCATTCATATATTGTCATATAAAAGACGTCTCAGCTATACATGGAACGATGCTGGCTGCATGATTTGGCTTAAATTATATAGTCAAATGGTGTAACTTTACACCAAAAATAACCAAATAACCTATATACCTTTCTTACTAGAGGTAAGTATCCCTAAAATGGAGGATCATTTTCTTTTTATTAATTTAATCGTATTATTTCTCCTACAGAGCAAGCTGAGTGTATCTTTTATTTTTAATATGTATTCTTCTCCTATGTCTCAGGTATGCTTCTGGATTCAAAATATGAGGGTGATCCCCCTGAAGATGATTTAAGGCCCTTTGTATTCCTCTCAACATATTTTGCTCCTTGGGAAAAATCACCCTTGAAAACCGTCTAAAAGACAAAATTTATAGTTTCATGTTAACATGTGCCAAACTGATTTGTCTACAAAAATGAAATAGGCATACAGTGTAATGGAAGAGGATTTCCAGGCAACCAAGTGTCGTGATAACTGAGAGCCTTATAGTGTTACACAATCTTAGGGGCACTAATGCACTGCAAGATAAAGTCCCACCCTTCACAACTCTCAGGAAATGCATAATATATGTGCTTCACAATCTCTGTCTGATTTACTGCTGATTTTGTAAAGTGCTCTGTAATCTTCGTCCAGGCTCCAACTGTACTTTAGGAATACCATCAAGGAAATTAGCATTAATTAGATAGAGGAAAGATGAAAGGCTCTAGGAAGCATTTAGGACCCAGTAATCATGTTTCCTAAAGAGAGAGTCAGAGTGTGGTCAAATAAAGCTGCTGAATGATTAGGTCAGAGGCTCCTGCTTTGCAAGGGCCAAATGCAATGAGAAACACTGCAGCCAGAGCTGAGAGAAGGGCAGCTCTATTTCCATCCAAACCTGCTCCCTCTTCCTCCCCTGCCTGTCCTTACCATAGCCACGGCAAATTGGAGGCACCCTCTGGCTGAGTGTCCCTCAAAAGAAATGTTTTGGTCACACATAATCTCTGAGGTGTCCAAAATCTGGGAAGTAAACAGCAGAAATAATTGCTTTCCCTGGGGTTGTACTCTAATGGTTTAAAGTGCAGTATTTCCCTGTACTCAGCTCAGCTGCAGCCAGGGGCTCTATGTAGCTGTATGGAATGGTGAACAAACTGAGCAGCAGTTCACCAGAGCTGTTCCTGCATGGACATGAAACAAGACTTTTGTCAACACTTAATTCTCTAGATCGTGCCTGCAGTGGTATACAAGCTCTCCTATCACCACAGAAACTACGAGCAAGCTGGAAGTATCCTGCAGAAAAGAGTCCAACATTTAGTGATGGTTAACTAGATGCAAGTCATACTGAAAGCAGAAAAAAAAAAGGAGAAAAATTATATTTACAGACGTTGGGATGGCTCATGTGAAGTATCTCCTACTCGGTGTAACTGACCTGAACTGGGGATTTGTCTGAACAAAGAGAAGAGTTAAGGGTTTCTCTTCACTTTTCTTAACAGAAACAACAATGTAAACTCTCAAGAAAACCCAGGCTGCAGACTTCCAGGTCAGATAGATCAAATTCAATCAGTACTTGATTAATTAAAAATTATCCTTTATAAAACAGGTTAACTACCAAAAATCTTTGTTCACATTTACTGTTACATAAATGCATCAAATTATTAACTGCCAGTAGAAGACAGTGTGCTCAGAAATTTGAAGTCTGATCTTCACCTTATCAGTGAATCAGAATGTAGTGTCAGGTACACCCAAATTACTCCATGCATAAAATGGAAGTCATTTCTATGTCAGAGAGGATAAATTAGTAAATAATTGATAATCAGTATAAAATTAATAGATAATCAAGTGTGCTTTGAATAAAAAAAATGCAAAGTATTATTATCAGCATTAGACTCTCCAAGAGGATATGACTCAGCCTTCAATGTCTAACAGTTCATGTCACTGTATTTGATTTTAATATTTTAATATACTTCTTATTTTTATTTTATTAGACAAAATCAAAAGAGCCCTTTAGCAGCCATAGTTTAGTCTAACAATAAAAATGTAAGTGACTTTGGCACCAAACTTTAGAAATCAAAAAAATATTCCCATTACAGTTTTAGCAAGAACTATAAACACTTGAACACAGTATTAGAAATCCTAGCTGACTTTGCTTATACCCTTACTAAGTATGCCATTCTAGGAATGAGATATATTCTGTAAATTTAACATACATTGGTTTGCTTTTTAATCTTTTTTTTTCAGTCCACTATTCCTTCTTCATTTATATTCCCTCACTATGTTTTTAAGTACATACCAAAATGTAGAGTCTACACTTAAAATAACAAATTTTTTCTTTTTTTTTGCAAACTAGATACTGATTTTGTGACAATTTCTCAAGCACTTTTTACCTAGACTGCTCTATCTTTCCCCCTGTGTCATTTTGGATGTCTTTACATATAGCTGGCAGGGTGGGAAAGCATGAATATTTTAAATGATGCTACATAGGCAATATAGATGCAAACATATCCTTTCACTCTACATCTGTGAAATTTACTACATTTCATTTAAAAAATGGTGTCTGTAATTCTGTGCTGCAAAAAGAATGAACACATGGTACTATTAAATAAGTTATGAAGATAAGATATATGTAAAATACACACATTAAAAAGTACATTTGTTTGGTTTTTAATACCATGATTTGTAGCCTCACCTCAAGGTTTGAGTCAGATTTTGCAAAATGTTGGGATTGGTAAAGCTAAATGAAGAAATATGATACCAAACTTCTGCTCAAACAGCGTTTAGCATCCAAGCTTCATAATAGCTGTTGCTAATAAGTGTTTGTGCACACAGACACCACACTGATGAGAAAAGTCATGCTGATTAACTGAATACACATACAGAAGGATTCTTACAACTATTTTTGATGTGAATAAAACTGCACAGGAACTGATGGTACATTAGAGAGACCTGCTGAATGTCCAGGAACACAGGGAACTTTTAAAAAGAATGAAATACAATATCATGTGCTGTTTTTAGAGCAAGGTATGACACAGACTAGGTAGAAGGTCACGCAGAGTGTATCTAACATCAAGGAATAAAAAAAGCCTTGGCATTTTTATTACTTAGATTCTTATGATTTGGGGAGAAACTATCTTATTATTTTTGGATCCCTGAGTTCTGCAATTACAAGAAATAAATTGCACAGCAAACCAGCTCCTGATAAAATTTTAATTGATGTCATCTGTTTTTCTGACTGCTTTTACTGATCTCAAAGTAGCTTAGCTGGGAAGGGAGCTGGTGTGCTATAAAAGCAGTTATTATTTTAAATAAAATATTTTAGTCAAACAAACTGACTAAATTCCTTAGGATGTATGATCTTGGCAAAAGATGACTCTCTTTTTTCAATATTTATCTTTGTTCCTCTGTAATAGTGTTTCTGGAAAATAATGGGTAGAGAACCCCTTTTTGACTAAAAATTCAGAATGAAAGGGTTAATGAAGCAAAACTATGTAATGAGTAGAAACATAACCATAATTAAAAGGTAAATATATCTATTTACCTTGCTCACCTATATGGAAATGATACCAACAGCCCTATCTATGTACAAATCTATTCCATACCTCCCTAAGCAAAGGACATTGCACAATCCAAAATGCAGAGGGGTTTTTGGTATTTTTTTTAGCCCTAGCTCACCAAGCACCAGACAAACACATCCTGAGTCATGAGAAAGCCATGGGGCAGCATGTGCATTTTGCATAGAAGGCTGCATTCCATTCATGCACTGAAATTAAAGCTAAATAGAAACCGGAGTTCCTCCAGGCAAGAACCATAACTTCTAATTACCAAAGGTAAAAGATAAACTGAAAAAAACAAACATTCTTTCAGATACTGCTAAAATTATGATGTGAGTCTTAGAAATATTTATCTTTCCATCCATGAGTGAACATTCTTCTGGTAACTTGGAGTTTTTCTTGGATTCTCGTTGCTGTTTCACAATCATCTAAGGCTTTATTTGTAGGCTTAGTGGTGCTTATATAATTACATAAATCTAAAAAAGAAATAGAATGGCTGATTTTTTTAAATTCCAGTTAAAATAAGTCAATTGAAAAAGGAACTATACCTCAGTGTTTCAGCTACATTTCAGAGGGTCACATATTCATATGCTCAGCGGGCCACAGAATGAACGATCTTGTCACAGGAGATCATTGGGATTCCTGTGAGATCTCAAATATAATTAAATGTGGATTCACAATAAGCCACAAAAGGCAGCAGCATCTAAATCTCTGGTAGTTGTGACAACCCCCTAGAGCTGGGTCAAGTGAGAAATGAGACTGTCTCCAGTGAGAGTTTGTTTTTGAGAAAGCACTCAAGAAAGCCAAGTCTAATTAACTGGAAGTACAGTATCGAAGTTGATCAAATATGCAATTGATGATAGGACCAGGTGAACTCTGCCACAGATGCTTTATCTGTATGTGGCACCAACATACATGTCTTTGGGGTTTCCTAGAGCTACTGCCTCCCCACAAAGCCCAGTAATTAAAACTAATTCTTCCTGTAAGTGTCAAATTGATTGCACAGGTCCAAGGTGGCTGTATAATGCAAGCAGGGTATATCCCGTGAATGAGGTATAGATCCATACCGTGTGTCCACACACAGTACAGAAGTCTTTGACCCCTGTGCAGAAGCCAGGTTCAAAAGTGTCAACTCAGACGTCAGTTCAGGGCATATGCAAAACACCATCTGACCTTTCACTATGAATCTCTAGGAAGGCTGAAAATCCCAGACAAATATAGAAAGTAATAAAAATTTGCCCAGGCAACATTTCCAGGTAGAAAGAAAGAGGGCACATGTTGGGAAACAGAAAACGAACAAGAAAAAAGGGAATGTGTTAGGAATGGCACTTTTGCTGGAGCATTCACAAGTGTTAATGCAGGCTATTGCTGTTGGAAATTACTTCAATATAATTTTCAGAAGTCCTCCTGCAGAAGCATGTCCTCCTACTGGCTACTTGTCACAAATGAGTGTTTTAAGGCTGCGTAAGGAATCATGTAAACAAATCATGTAATCAAAAGCCTGTATTGTATATTAATGGACAGAATTGGACCAAACTCAATTCATATTCATTTGCATATTTTTACATGATTACAGTCACCTTCTTCTGGTGACCAGGTCAGAAAGGTCTTAAAGGCATTAAACTGTATTAAAGGCATAAAATTGTAATTTCCTCATGTTTGGGATAAAGGAAACCTTAGGAGGAACGGCATAAAGCATGCTGAGAAATTCTCTCAGTAGTTGTTCATGATGACGACAAAACTCTTACAGGATATGTGATAAAAAGTACATATCATCGTAAAAATGCATGGTGCTTAAAAGTAGACATAATTTTAAATCTCTCTGGAGTAGTGGTGGTACCAGTAGGGTAAACTGAATTTTGTAGGCAGAATCCTTTACAGAGCACAGCAGATCTCACTCCACTTTTTCAGATTACAAACTGAGTAACAATGGGTCACATCTTTTGCATATGCTTTCTGTTGTGCTCCACAACAAACTCTTGTAGGTGAGAAGTCCCTGAGCTTTTGGCTGGTTTCCAGTCCCAGGATGTTCACTTTCCCTTTCAGTGTAGGCTTGAGGCAATAATGGAAAAAAAAAAAAAAAAAAAAAAAAAAGTGGGAAAACATTCAAGGAATCTCTTGGTACTGAGTCTTGCTCACTAGTGTGTTACTGTGTTTGGACTGCTAAAAAAAGAAACCAAGGCACAAAGTCAAAGCAGGTCAGAAATCACTGTATTTCCATACTGTAATATGCACTGTATGCTGTCGTGAGTAGTTTAGCCACCATGCCCTTCTCCTTTGGAGAAAACATTCTCCCTTTAGTAAGATTTTGCTGAACGTTCAAAGCCTCCCTACCATTTTTGAATATCTGGGCCAAGAAATGTGCACTTGCAGATCCCAATACTCAGCTGGAGCAACATTCCTTCAGGCTCCTGCAACGACTCACCAGCTCTGATCCTGTTCACCTCTCCAATTATTGAAAAAATAATCACTTCGAAGTCCAGTTTTAAGCCTTTCGTCCAAAACCAATTTGCTATTGCTAAAAAATTAGTTACTTCCTCTGATATACGTGGAGATTCAGCACGTTTTACAGAGAACACTTAAAAGTCTATTAATCTTCACTTAAAAGTTGATTTTCATGTCAGTGCCTTAGCTTAGCCTGCTACCTTGCTTTTAAAGTACAACGTTATCTACTTAGCACAGGCTCTTTTATTTCCTTTTTTATTCATTAGTTTGTGCAATTATCCAAATATAAGGTAGAGGAATTTAAGGAAGAAAAAAAAATATATGTAAAAAACCCCAGAAATTAAGTAATCACCATCAGTCCGAGACTTTTGGTCTGCATCTTCTTCTTCAAACTAAACTGATGCAGGACAGACACAAACACTGTTTCTTATAAATATCTACAATCCTGATGTTATCACGGATGTTTTTACATTTCAGCTCCCCTGAAGCCTGCGGAGTTTCCTTCTAATTTGCACTATGCTTAATCAAAGTAGAATCAGCCCTTTAAAAGATTGTAATTATATCAGAATTTGGCCTGTTGCCATGCTTACTCCTTTTCTCAACCTAACAGTAACAAAGAAGAGATCTGGGTAGAGGCCTAAAGTGTGAGATTTTTAATTTGAAGGATAATAAAATGGTAAATTACCTCAGCTTTTCCCTTCCACCTTAAACAATACAAAATGCCGCTTTATTTGATGTTGGAATCCTAGAAACTTAGAATTTGGGGGTTTGGTATATAGTGGTACACGTGAGTCAAGATGGAGGATTTGGGGTGTTATACCATTTTCCTTATGAGATCTGTGCTATGGAAATGAACACCAATAGTCCCATTTGGTTGCTGACAAAACGCATATTAGTGAAAGACACAGTTACTCTTGGAGTCTTGTCCTAGGAAATCATAGGAAATTCTCTTTTCACTCTTGGAAACTCGGAAAAACAAACAGAGAAAACATAAGACATAGATGACCTGATAAAAGTTACACAATTATTGTGTAACTGCAGAGACATTTGAGAGAAAACACATAAATCTCTGCAGTCAGCCACAGATTTAGTCCAGTCCCTGCTTCCCCTCTGAGGTACCCACAGCAGAGCCCGGGTGGGGGCTACGCCAAACCTACCCGCAATGTCTGCAGCAGATCCCTCACTTCACTCCTAGCAGACCCTTAGCACATGGTCAGAGGGATGCCAGCATGTGAGGGGGACTCCTGTTCTGCTCCAAACTCCCAGGGTTGCACACCATCAGTGCAGGGAGTCCCTGTGCAGCAAGGAGCTTGGATGTCTTAGAGAGACGCAAACAAGGCGAGGTGTGGCTCGTGTTCTGAACGTGCAGAGGGGTGACTCTCACTGTCAAACCAAACAGCTGTCGTAGAACCAGCCTGAGGCCTGTCTCAACTGGTGGATCCAGAAGCACTTCCAATCCCCTGGGTCAGGGCACCCAGTCACTTCCCAGCTGTGTACAGTACAGGGGAAAATCTCAGACACCTGCTGTCTCCTCCCTGCCCTGCTTTCTGCAGGAAGCGACATGGAAACTGAGCAGAAAGCTGCTCAGGGCAAGATGACAGCACTGTGGGAATATCAGGATCCTCACTGGATACTAAAGCAGAAATCTGCCTTGAGCCTGGACACAACCTAGATGTGCTAGATCCATTTACCATGGACACTTGTGTTCCGCAAGGAATGGGAACTTTTCCATGGGAAAGATCCTTGAAAAACAGTGGGGTGAGGTTGGTTTGTAGCAGCTTAGAGCCCAGGGTGACATAATGGTGCTGCAATTTCACGTACTCACATTCCTCAATTCAAACACACCGTGAGCTAATCGATGATCCATTTGTCTCCCCATTGAATAGCAAATAATAGGGGTTTAGATGCCAAATAGGAATGCGGCACAACAGGGGAAATTTAAAGCTTCTATTAATTTGGGACTTCCCATATTGATATCAGCAGTGATAGAAGGGCCAACTGAGCAGGAAGGATATTATGGGCTGTTGCCTGCTTTTTGCAACCAATTCCTTTCAAATCCGTGCAGGATGTAGCCTTGTCATCCTGTTTGAAAACATTCTTCGCATGTTGGAATTTTCAATGCTAAGAGAAAAGGTGGCCAAAGGGTTTCTTACGGCCACAGGGATCAGGAGACACATATATTTGTGAGGATGAGCGTCACAGAATTACTCTTTATGTCATCCTGCTGGCTCACTGCACCTGTGCAGGCATTGTGTTTTTTAGGAAGTGTTTCAGTTTACAACATCCTGTTCCATGTTGCCGAAGCCACAGCTATTTACGGCACATCAAAATACTACAACCATGAGAAGGGCTGGAATGCCGATGTTTCTTGATTGTTCTCTGGTGTTGATTGTCATGTCTGCACCCACAGAAATTATTCTTTAGCTGTAAGGTGATTCAGTTTAGATCAGTATTTATCTCTGGCCAATAATTTCCTTTCAGGTAATTCTTGCTAAGGAAAGTAAAACTCTTACACCTTGAAGAGACTGCATATTTCAAGATTGATTTTTCCTAACTGTTAATGCTGTTAATTTGTCAATATCATGGGGGTTTATTTACTGTAAATAACAGTGTAATTTAAAATTAAATAGCTCACTAGTCAAGGTGCTTCAAACTTGTTAATCTTATTAGATATATTGCCAGGCAGAGGGCTACCTGAAATCATCAATTTTCTTTTGAGCTCAAATGAGACGTCAGATCGCCTCTCCCAGGCAAAATCCCTGGGACTGTTCCACAGAGGGTAGTGATAGACATGGTGATAGACTTTACAGACAAAAACTTTAATTTCAAAGTTTGTGTTTTAAATATTCAACAGTTTTTCAGATAACTTAAAAAAAATGACCCCTTATGTCTTGTTGCTCAGTGTGTGTGGAGGGATGGGCTCTGTGAGGCCTGAGAGCACCCCCAAACACTCTGGAAGCCTTGTAGAGGGTAGACCCACACTCTGCCAGGTGGCACATCACAGCATAGGTCTTTGACAGAATTACATTAGAAGGATTTGTCAGCACTGTTCTGTTTCACAGCTTGGGAGTGCAGTTCCATGCAGAGAGGGCATTAGTAATCAGCATGCAATTTCTGCAGGATGTCATGAATCACAGGTTGCAGGACATCCTCCTGAAAGGCTCCATAAATTCTGAATCATCTTTAAAATAAACACAGGACAATAGCAAGCAAGACCAAACAAAGGTAAATATGAAAACACTGAAATGCAGAAATAGGATCCCATCATGTCTTCTCCCAGCTGATAAACTTCCTCCCTTTTCCCAGCCACTGAAGTGCCAAGAGCTCTGCATTCCTTCAGGAAGGATCATCTCTGCATGTCCATGTGCACATCCAACCAAACTGAAGCCTGAGTAAATCTTTGTCCAGGACTTCAGGTGCTGGTTGGGTGTGAGCAAACGCTGAGTAAGACCACTTCCTTTCTTGATGGAATTCACTAAGGAATTTATTGTGATCTGCTCTAGCATTTTTCTTCAGTGATGCATTTTTTTTTTTTTTTTAATTTGGACATGTCATGGAGAGAGTCATCACATGACATTTTTCCATGGTGCCAATGTCTTGTTTTCTAAAAGCTGTGCCTGTACTGCATAAAATATGCAACTGAGATTTGCACATCAGTTCGGAGTCCAGATAAAAATGAAATAGACTGAGTAGAAAAGTCATCTCTTCAAGGACAGAAATACAAGACAGCCACGCATGGCTGGAAATCCAAAGCTAAGCACTAATATCCTAGCTTTAAGCTGATGTAGCTCAACCATTAAACTGAAGATTAACGAATCTACCTGAAATATTTGTAAGGAACTCAAAGCCGATGGGAAAAAAAGATACTCCTACTTCTTAAAAATCAGATCAAACTGGAGAAAAATTAGATACTGAAAGAAATTTCTTTTTTTTTTTTTTTTTCTGATTTATAGCCTTAAACAGACACACAGATGTCAAATATAATGATTCATGCAATGGATTTTGTAGGTATTCAGACAGACTGAATTAAAAAATGGTTGCAGAGCTGTGTGGTTTTCTGTTCCCTATGCAGTGCTAGCTCAGATCTGGGAAGGTTCATTATATTCCATATTGGATGCATTTACAGGAGGGCTTGTAACAAACTTCTGCACTTTTAAAAAATTCATCAGATGGTATCAATTCAAACTTATAATCTGGTTTGGGTTAACGCATACCTCGGAGAAGCAATCTGAATATTCAGACCAAATAGAAAGAGCTGTTTTTGGAGGTTTCAGAGCACTGGCCACTGCAAGTAATGAAAATTTTGTAACAAAAACACTCTGTGTGTTTCTAGTAAATTGGCAGATGTTACTAACTGACTCTATTTGTTCCACTCCAAAAGTTCTGACAGATACAAATGTAAGTTTACACCTATAGTAAATGACATATATATATATATATTAAAAAAAAAAAGAGTCAACATTTAACATACCAGGTCCCAAATAAAAACCTCAAAGTGTTGTGGTTACTTAAGAAAAGAAACGACATCATTCAGCAGAAAGACTGTTGATTAAGGTTTGGTACACATCTTCTTCACTAAAATATGTATTCCAGTCATATCAGTTCTTTCAATAGGTTACTCAAACCCAATAATTTAGCTAAAACAGAATGGGATATAAAATATTAGCTAAGTGAAAAAATTCCATTGAAACATAAGCACCTGATTCTGGACTAAGCTAGTGCAGACAAAATTCCGACCTGAATTAAGTGGATGTTTTCTTATTACACTGACAATGCACCATTGGCATGTAGCTAATGGCCAATTTGTAGGGTGTTTACACATTTTAAAAGATTAGTCCATTTGCTTCCCAAATGATATTCCAGGATGGCAACATATTTATGGATGTGTAGGATGGCAAGGAAAGGAGAGAAGGACTTAATGACAGTTAAATTCTTCAGATGAAAGTATTTTTGTCTGCAGATCAAAACCCAACACTATTTATCACTAGCAAATGAATTTCTCCAGCACTGTCATGCGTTTATCTGATTCAATTTGATCAGTGTTTTAATCACATATGGTTGTTTGTTTAGCCAGACATTGGGTCATCTAATTATATAACAGAAGCATTGCTAAAAACATTACCATAATTGATGTGAAGATTATGAAAATTAAAACATATATAGCAGTTGGATTTGTGATTAGGTTTCCAGACATTTTTCTGCAGATGCACTAGGTATCTTACGAAATGGAGGTATCTTTAAAAAAGATATTTCAGCTTTTGTTATGCTAACCATTTTAAAGCTCTTTTTGTATTTTCTTTCTACTAATACTTTTCAATCTAAAATAAATACTAAATCTTTACTGTGTGTAAGAAAAAGGTGTGTCCTGGCTTAGCTGCTTCCATCTTTCCCAAACTGAAAGCTCCTAAAAATTTCCTGTGCAGATCCATACCTACTGACAATCAACATTCTTTTCTTAATTACCATCCTAAGACCCTCAGAATTGGGCACCAGAGGCCTTCAGAAAACAGGTTCAAAACAAGTGCTTCAAAAGTAGGTAGCAATTCACTTCTCTTAACCACTTTGGGGACACTGAGGAATGGAAAAAAAGTCAAATCTTTACAGACTTGGGGGTCTTGGTGGTTTCAGGCTTGGTTTGTGACTTGTGTAAGTTGTGAATTAGAGAATGTTTGTGAAATACAAAATAAAATGTAACTTTATTTGGCATTTTGAATGGAGATTTTGATATAGCTAGTCCCATTTGTGAGAAGAAATAAGTAGAGGCAGACTTGGTTCCAATCTACAAGGCAGGTGACAGGAGCCGCACACCTATGGTAGCATCAGGAGATGCAGAAGTGCACACTGTAATAAATACATAGTAAAGGCACCCTTATGAAGTGCATTTCTTTAAGTGATGCCTGCATATAATTTCACACCAGTATCATGTCATTGATATTAATAGTTAGTCTAAATTTACGGCAAAATTAACTGACCATTAATTTCATAGTCCTTAAACAATGTGCAAAAGACAACACAAGAGAACATGAATCATTCCTTTGTTTCTGGTAGGAACAGGATCTCAGAAATAGATTCATGGCAAAGAAAATAGGTAATTGATGATTTTTAGTCAGTTCTAAGCACATGAACAGCAGAGCTCTGCTCAAGTGTATCTACTCTGGTACTGTATTCAGTTATGGGCAGACTGTGATGTCTGAGGCTGTATTTACTGGATTTAACTGCATGCTCAATTGCACCATTCTGTGGTGTGCTGTGGGAAAACTGGTCTGGCCTTTGTGAGTACCTTTACAGATGAGACTTTGTCCCATAAACACAGTAAACTACTTTCAGCTTGGCATGCTGCAGTTTTCTCTCTGCAACCTCTGTTCCAATCACTGGTAAGGCAGGAATCCAACTTGAAGCACTGATCTGTTCCAGCTGTTGGCATTAATGCAACCTTCATTTTGGAACCAAGAGGTAAATGCAAGACATGAGACATGTTTGAAGGCATTCTCTTAGTGACTTCTTGTTAGCCAGCAGCATGCCTGGCTAACAACATGCAGACATGGGGGCAGCTGATACAGATTTCCATAGCTGTGAAATCCCATGTTGCTGACCAGTGATGCTGTGGTAAGGCAGTAAGCAGAAAGCAATGAAACAACCCTGTGCTGCAGACTAGAAAGGGTGTCAGAAGAGTCAGACTTACAAGCAGAGGAAGATTCCATGAAGCTGTTGGAAGAGGTTGCCTCTTATCTAGTTGAGATGAAACTCCCTACCTCACTCTGCCACCTCTTCCTCCCAGCACTATAAACCAGAGTAGAGCTCTACTTCTAATTTGCATGAGAAGAAGGAATATAGCCCAATTTGGGTTGTCCTGCTGGATTTACAAAGTGTTTACAAAAGAGTTTTATGGAAGTGAAACTTGGGGAGCAATTGTTTAGCTTAGTGGGAAGGGTTTGAGGAATATGGGATGTACACGTGATATCTGGATCTGAGGCTGAAATCTGCACTGTTACCTTTGCTTTATCTTCTGTGAACTCTCATTTTCAGTAAGCAAAGGTCATGTAAAATGACTCTTTCCCGGCCCACATCCACACCCAGCCGACCAGCACTTCCTAATTAGGTTATATTCATTCTTTATAATGTGCTTGTAATAGATGTGGTACTGTAGTGTAATCTCGACTGATATTATTCACTTCCCAGGAATGTACAGCTGAAGCTGCTCTGCAGGCTCTGACTGAAAACAATGGGTGTGCAGCTGACAAATAGAAGTAGCTATTTTACATGCCCTGGTCTATTTGGATGCCATTGTTTAAGTGATGTCTGCTGAACAGGTATTCACATCAGAAAAACAAGCACCATTACAAATTTCTGATGTGGCAGCTATTTTTGAAACTCATTAAAGCTTGCTAGTGCTTTTCCCATGCAATGAAAAACTGGAATTGCCTGTTGTAATATTGGCTGGCAGTTATGAATGGTTTCAGCTCACATTTTATAATGAAGAAGTGAGCTCATGCTATATAATTGTGGGCTATCCCCAAGAATATTTTTTATTCAGCGTTATTGTCAGACTAAATTAAAACCGCCAAAGAGCCCAATTTCTCAAGATGCCAGGTGCTCTCAACTCCCACAGCAGTTAATGGAAGACTACTCAGCACTTTCAGAATTAGTACCTAAATGCTGATAGTGATGCTCAGATCTTCATATTAAGCAAGATAATTTGCAGAGCTGTTGTTCTTCTACTCTTCTTTTTCTTTGTGAGTATTCATTGCTAAAAGTATTATTTATTCTATTTATTCTATCAATTTATTACATTTATGTGAGCTACTGCCATATCCTTTCAAATGACTTGTGGTTTACTTTTCCCCTTTCTAAGGTTAAAACAAGCATTAATGTTCTTTTATTGAAAATTAATTAGTTATGCATTTGAAGCTGCTGTTGATCATAGACAGCGGCACATGTCTGGCACTAGATAATTGTTTGCATGCCCTCCTGCCAAACACAGTGGAATTTTTGTCCTCATCTCCCTGATGTGTTCTGCGAGGAAAAGTGCTCTGAGCTTAGAGGACCAGGAGAGCAGATGAAAAGAGAAAGGAAAAGCCCTTTGAGGCAATCAGTGAACTACCACCTTCTTTCACTGGCTCAATCACATCAGCTCCATGCTCTTCTCCAGGCATTACTGGGCAGCCTGGGGAGGGGGGAAGACTGGTACCTGCACACACCTATCCTTCCACTTGGCATGTTTCAATGCAGTAGGAAAATGCAGACTAGGAAAGCCAAATCTTGTGCAGTGCTGGACTATCAAAAACAGTTGAAAGTCAAACATCCATCACTAATGTATACAAGCTCAGGCTAAACCCTCTCTCAAACTGTGGGTCAATTAGTCCTTCTTTTCTCCCCTGGGTCCAAAGTGTTATCACCACAGAAGACAATGAGTTAAAGCCAAGCATGGTCCTCTGGAAATCAGAGGTCATGGAACAAGAGTTGAAAAAAAGGGCTCCAAATATTATAAGTCTTTCAACGCTGTTTTCTAGGTATTCTGTTAAATATCCCACTGGGAGGCTTCTTTTCGTCAAACTAAACCACATTTCTTTGGACTCTCTTCACTGAGTGATTTCAAGTATATAAAGAATTTAGATGAAAAACAGATCTGTATTTTTCATTGTTTAAAACATGGTAGTAAATGCTCACTTCTCAGAAGAGTGATAGTGATTTTATTTATAGAAATTCCCAAAGTGGCAGTTACAGAAATAATCTCTGGCAAACAAGTTGCAGAAGACTTTTTCCCTCAGTCAGATCGTATCCCTGCTTTCCAATGCTGTGTAATAATCTCCAGGAAAAGAAGCTTTATTATATAGCACTGATCATTGCTTTCACTTGGTAAGAGCACGCAGCGACCATAAACTATAAAGCTGGGAAAAATAACAGCCTCCTAATAGAATTGTTATAAAGAAGATGGTCTCACTGATTGCTGGGGTCACTGAGAGAATGAATTAATCTAATTTGCAGTCAAGAAAGATGTAAGTTGTGTATCTATCGGGAAAACAGAAAAAACACAGATAGTGAAAAAATGAGACTATGGGGCTACCTCAGGAGGTCATGAATTTTGATCCAGTGGATGATTTCAGGAACAGAGAATAAATAAAGATGTGTAGGAATATCCCAGGTATGCAGTTGACCAATTTGCCCACAGTGCCACAGGGATCTGGGAGAGACTGTGAAAGGTGAGATTTGTACACACCATGCAGCAGCCCATTTAAGGGAACTCTAAAGGGGCCACATCTGCCCTGGAAAAGAGCATGGCAATAAGTGCTTGATCCTCCATCAGGGCACAATGTGGAGTAGATGACACCAAAGCCGCTTCAGTTCCAACCCTATAGTTCTATAATAGTCTATAGTAAAATCACTCTCTGAAGTAACTTACCAGAAATGTAGTATGCTTGGATTTGAGTGCCTTGGAAATCCACTGGAGTTACCAAAACAGAGCCAAATGTTTAGACCATTCCTAGATAGTATCGCTAAATGTTATTTAGCAATAGTGTTTCAGAATGTAATCTTCAGGAACCCTGGAAAATGGAGTTTTTGAAAAAGGTTTTAGTCACATTTTCTTGTTTGTGTTGGTAGTATGAAGTTTTTACATTAAATAATTTAACTTGTTAGCATCCAGAGCTTACGCTAATCATGTGTACTTTAGGGATCATAAAACCTTTTAAACAGACAATTTCAAAGCAGAACAGACTGCTTAACAATACTCAGTAAACTCATGGTCTGGCTCTAGCTGAAAGAAGGGCAGAAGCACTACACACTTAAGCTGGCATATAGAAATAAGCCCAATATTATGACGAATAGAAGTTCTGATGCAGCAAAGCACTTAACTTACATTCCCTAGATATCACAGGAACACGAAGTATTAAAGTACGTCTGCCATTTAGGAAACATTTAGACCATGCTTTAAACTCCAGTTTTAATTATTAATGAAAGAGGTTTGAAATTAAAAGGAGAGAGAGCATAAATCTGTGGTCAAAAGAGACTTTAAAAAGAGACAAAAGAGGCAAAAGAGACAGCAGAGGATCCCAAAACTCCTTCCTGGTGATCAATTAAAAATCTGCATGTTTTTAGCAATTCTGATAGCTTAGCTGTTAAGTAGTTGAAAAAAATCAATAATTGAAGTTCTCCTAGGAACCTTGCTTCTGCTTCTGGCCCCTACATGTCTGTGCATCAGGGTTTCCCATAACACGCTTAGCTGGGGAAGGGATTGGTGTCTTTTCTGCAGAGAAACTGGAGCTTTGCTCTAAACCATTACTGCCTGAAAGCACAAATGGTATTGATGTGTGCACATATCACTTTCCTATTAATATGTCCTTTGCTCCTACCTAAGAGAACAAACCAGTATGATTATGGCCTATGATGGCACACTTGGGTGCAGTGCAGAGAGCTGCAGACTGGCTCTGATGACCTTGGAATGGCTAACATGGAACTGGAAAAGGTAAGAGCAATGATACAAGAGACCAGAAATGGCATGGCTGTGTTTCCAAGCCAAATTAGCTTTTAGGGCTGGAGTAAAGCAGTAAAAACATGCATGAATCTAAGATGGGACAAAGACAAGGGGAAAAGAAAGAAGGAAGAATGAAAAGCTGGAACAGGTGCCACAGATCAGAGGTGCAAGAGGTCACAACATGCAAGGGCACAAGAGGGAAACGAGTAAAACCAACTGTGGGACAGTACAGTGGCCCACAGGTTTGAAATCCAGCTCTGGAGAGAAGAACCAAGAAAACATTCAGAAGAGGCAGGGATGTGAAACATGACAGGAACAAGCTTTTGAGTGAGCTACTGTCAAGTGTTGCCAGCCTGTTATTACAGCAAATGAATCCATGTGTCTATTTCCATTGTCCTCAGAAACAGTTGTGTGGATTTTCTTCAGCTTCAGCACATGGCACCACACACATGCATGCCCACACACATGTCCTTTCTGAAATAAAAGGAAGTATGAGCAATGTCATCCCTTCAGTGTCCATTTTAAAAAGTTTTAAACCACTTAAATTAGGTTCCTAAATGAGAAAGTAGTCTCAAACGTAGAGTTGGTAGATGAAAGGTAGCATGGAGAGCATTCACACAGGATAAATAATTGAATAATTGCTAAGCTGGAAGTGTATCCAAAGAAGCCAGGAATTATTATAGAATTCTTTTTTCTTTTGCTTACACTAACTTTATAATAGCTGTTTTCTCTGACTGTCCTTTTGTATAAACTGGGAGCAGCCTCTGGGCTGCTCTCAAATTTACTTTGGCTCCTGCAATAGCACTTAAGGATTACTGGAACTGTGCAGTCTCTGGCCATGCCCCCAGTACTGTCGGAGGCTGGGGCAGAGCCATCCCAATCCCCTGGGCAGCAGCGGGGCTGCTGCCTCCAAGCACCTGCTCTGTCACTGCCTGCTCCCACCTGGGAGGCCACGCACCAGGCAGGACTGTTTGCACAAAGCCCCTGCTCCCATGGAGCAAACAACTTCGTCCTTGGTTATTAGATGACATATGGAGGCCTTGTGGGGTTTTTTATCGTTGTGATATGTAAAGCAAATGGTTAAAAAGATTTTCACAGAATTTAAACTATTTCAGCAATGAGAAACTGTGAAGAATGTGAGAGGGCACTATTTTCTCTGTAAATTTTATTTCAGATAGCAGGATTGGGCCATGCATGACATGATGCTTCCTGCCCAGAGACATCACCCTATATGCATAAGGGCACAGCGGTCTGTGGGCATGCTGAATATTACAGTCTCAACACCTTGAAAGGAACATGTTCTCTGAATTTGGGTACTGTATTTACAAAAAAAAAGAAAATACTATCGCCCTGTGGTGAAGTGTTTTATGCAAAGAGAGCAAAGGGGAAAATTCTCTCACCCAGATGTGGGTATGTAAACATATTTTAAACTAGGTATAGATGTTTACATACAATGCATCCACTGTTTACACTGATTTTAAAATACCATATGTAATGAAAATTATGCAAATATTTAGAAAAATATCTTAGCCTGGGTAAGGTATATACCACACTTAATATTTCAGTAATGGCACTTGTAGTGCTTGTATGGCAGTGCCAAAAATAATATTTTGAAAAATGACCCTTCGGTAAAACTGCCAGGCACAGAGTGCCGACTCCACTTACCTGCCAACAGAAACCTTTGGGAAGATGTCTCTGCGAGAGGTGGAACAATACCGGGGTCCCCATCTGGATTAACCAGAGAACTTGTAAAATTTTAACATCAGCTCGGTATTTATGGGCTTCCTAGTCAGTAATCTGCTGGACTGCCAACAGCTATTTCGAGCACTTTCCCGTCCTGGGCTAGGCAGTTTCACTTGTATAAAACAGACGGGCAAGTGCCCTTAAATCTGTCATTAAAGGGCTCTTGGCGGCCGCTGGCTGGTCCGCGCCCCGCGCAGCACCTCCGCGCCGCTGCCCCGCTCCGGCCCCGCCGCTGGGCGGGAGGAGACGCCCCTGCGCCTCGCCGGCTCTCGCAGTATTTGCCGGTTACCTGCAAACCGCAGAGCGCCGAGTGCCGAAAGCCCGAGCGCTCCTTAACAACGCGTAAATAATGGAGGACAGGCAGGATGAATGAGTGCGGCGGGCGGAGAGCGGGCTGAGCCTCACCCCCGACGGATCGGGACGCCCAGGAGGTGAGGGGCAGGAGGGTTCGGGTGAAAAAATCAGCAGCTTTAAAGCACACCTCGGAGCTGACCGTGCTCGGGGAACGGGGGAAAGGGAAGCCCACCCGAGGGCTGCACCGGGACACTACAAGGGTGTAGGGAGGGCCTCCCGGCACTGCTCCCACTCCCGCAAAATAGCTCAAAGAAAAAAAAAAAAAAAAAAAAAAAGGAAAAAAAAGGGTGGGTGGGGGGAGAACCCTTTATTGCTATTGTGGTAATGTTCCCGGCCTCCCTGCCCGCCTCCCCGGCGGCGCTCCGCGGTGCCAGGATTTCCCTGCAGCCCGCCCTCCCCGCCCGCAGCGCCGCCGGCAGCGCCGCCTCCCCGCGGCAGCCGCTCGCCGCCCGCGGCCCCGCGCCGCGCCCCCGGCACACGGGGCGCCGCCGCCCGCGCACTGACGGACGCTCGCAGGTGCCGCGCTCGCCCCGAGCCGCGGAGGGGCGGCCCCGCTGCCCGCCCGGCTCCGCACCGCCGGGAGGGAGGAGCGGCGCGGGAGCAGCGGCAGCGCCGTAAGTCGGGGTGCGGGGCTGGAGGGCCGCCACCGCCGGGCTGCGCGTCCGGGACGCGGCGCTGCCCCTCCTGAGCTGCGGGGCGGCGGCGGGGCCGCTCGGGCGGCTGGGAGGGAGGGTACGCGTCTCGGGGTAGCCAGAGAGAGGACACGTTCGGCTGCTCGGGAGGTTCGTGCCCGAGCTATCGCTTAGAACGACTCGGGGTGTTTCTACATCGCTGAAATTCCGAGCTGAAATTCCCCCCTGCATCGGTCTAAATTTCCATCCCGGTGTATTTTGGCATAGCTGATTTTATGCCTTTGCCTTGGAGGCAGAAGGCATACCCAGCCCGCACCACTCCCCGAAACAGGCTGCGCTCCTTTTTGTGCGGTGTGTCCCCCCTTCAGCCGCGCCTTCCTGCGTGGGGCTAAGAATAGCCGTGCGCTCGAGTGCGCTGCTCCCTGCCCGGCTGGGGCTGGACCGAGGGCAAGCACGGCGCTGGGGGCAAGGCAGTGCACGGTGTGATGCTGCTTGTCGAGCTAAGAGTTCGAGTCGGGAAGTCAAATTTGAGAATTTGAGTTGGGTTGCTGATGAAGAAATGCGGGCTGTAGATTAATAAGAAGGACTTGATTTATTTTCGGTTGAAATTTAAAAGAGACCAAAATAGAGGAAGCAATTAATTTAAGACTTGCGTCACTGTAGATTGTTGCTATGTTTTAAAAATAGGTAGAAGGCTTATTATGAAATGTTTAATGTAACAAATACGATCCTGATCTCTTACTTTCCTTTGAAAAATGTCTGGGGGAGGGAAGCGAGGACTCATGTGTAAACCATTAAGACCATTAAGTTACATATATGTTGTAAGGATGTAACATTGTTGAGGAAAATGCAGATGAAAAAAATCAGAAGGTTTAACGTATGAAAATCCAAAGCTGAACAATTCTTTAGATACACACTACCAGAAATCTTATAATGCATGTGCCGTGGCTCAGATGTTTAGAGGAATGACAGAGATACCAAAAAAGGCATCATGATACTCAGCGCAATTCTCGAAGCAGAATTTTCTCCTTCCCTACAGAAAAGGAAAGCACATTTCTGGAAGCAAGAAGTGACAGATGTGGCATCTCGGCAGCTGGCTAAACATAAAAGCATGAATCAGCAGGTGATTACTGCTGCAAGGATTTATTTTTAAAGTGTCTTGTACTGAAAGGCTTCAGCCTTTTTTAGCATTAGCATTAAGATTTACTTGCACTCTATGGTATGTTAAAAGTAGCCTTTCAGCAGAGAAGACAGTCAGAAAAGCAAGAGAAAACTCCTGTGTTCGAGGCACTCCTTGCTTTGAACATTTGTTTTGCATTACAGCGTGCGAAGGAGAGGAACTGAGCAGGTTCTTTGGTCGGTAGGATGGTACTGAAGGGAATGATTTTTCCTGGCCTCAGCATAAGCCACCGGTGTCTGGGAAGGAAACAATGGGACCTATCTTCTCCTTAGATTAAAGATAATCACAGTTACTGTTCTCTGGGGCAGCACTTCGTACATCCGCAGAAGTAAAAACCAGGCGGCAGAAACTACCTCTGAGGTTCTGCCTCTCTTCTGTGATTGGTAAAGGCAGCCTGAATCACCAGGAGGTGGCCTGGTTGAATTTTAGAAAGGAAAGAGATGGATATCACCTAAGAGGCAGCCCAGAGCCACTCCTTCCCTGAGGCAGCGGCAGCGTGGGTCTGCACCATCCCTGTTTGACTGCTGTGGCTAAATGTCATATTGACTTGAAAGAGGCATCTAAAACTGTTCCAAACCACTTGTATCAGCTTCACTGTAACCAACGAAAGCCGCGGTTCATGGCAGAACATGTTTTGCTCTCAGCTTTTCATAATTAGGTAGGCTGCTTTGATTTATAGTCTTCTGACCTGGATGGCTTCTTCTGGAAGAAATTCTGGTCCTCTGCCCAAGTTTTGAGAAATAGTTTGGGGAAAAAAATTGAACTGGCATTGAAAAAAATTTCTTCCTGCCATGCAGAATTTGCCGCCAGGTTCTCCTTTACTTCTTGCCAGTGGGACTGTGCGTGTCCCAGGGGCTCAGCAATGCTCTCTGGCCAGTTCTTCCTCCTCTTCCTCATCCTAGTTAACAGAATTGCTGTGGATCAGGTCACCTGATGCCTGTTTGGCCTTTCACAGTTATGTAAATCACCACAGGCTTTCACCCTCCTGCATGCAAATTTTACTTTTTGGAAACTAACAAAACCATCACCCTTTTTTTTTTTTTTTTTTTTTTTCCCGCCCCCCCCTTATGATCACGTCAGAGTAAATGTATTTTCTCGAGATCTGAACCATCTCATGGAGAACTCTCCTTCCTCCAGTGGTAAAACTGAACTAATTGGGTGGTCTGTACCTAAAAGCCACCGTATCTCCATGAGTGCAGTGCTTCCAGGGGAGGCAGTTGGCTGAAGGTGTTGTTTGTTTGTGTGATAGCAAGGTGAATTTCCCTAATAACCTGAAGTCTGAACTTACACGAGGATGTGGGAAGGATTATGTTCGGGTGTTGGGTGGAGGACTGTTTTTAAATGATTTCCTCTCACTGAGATGCAGACGGGTTGGTAGGCAGTGAGTGAAAGCAGCTCACGGCTCGGGGTGCTAAGGGATGCGTCTGGTGGGTGGAACAGTGAGAGCAGAGTCCTGGCTCTTCTGCAGAGCTCAGTACATCCTGTGTGAAGAAGGATGGCAGAATGAGGTGCAACTACTCATGAGCTCAAGCAAAGCTCATGCTGAAGCAGAGACAGACTTCTAGTGCTGTGTTAAAATAGGAAAGATTTCTGGTCGACATTCATGCAGATAAGCATTGCTCACAATATTTTACAACGTTCTGTATTTACATTCATAATTGACATTCCTAATGTTCTTGAGCAACGATGTTGATCCGGCATGGTGGCTGCTGGGAAGGTGAGTCTGATGGGAGCAGCTGGAACCGCCTGGCAAGACTAACTTCCTCATAGTTCAAGGGTTAAATCAAGACCTAGTAAAGCCTCAGGAAACACATTGCCAAGATAAAATGGGATCATTACAAGAGGACAGAATTGACCAGGGTGGCAAGATGTATTTATACCTTTCTTAGTTTCATTGATATTTGTGGAATAAATAGTCAAGTATAGAAACAAACATTTGTCTTACGGTTTTACCACTAGTCGAGTCTACAAGAGCACAGTTAGTCAATAATCTTCGTAAGGAACTGTGATTTTTCTTTTGAGAGGCTAGTGGACTGGTGAATGTATTTTACCCTTTTTTGTGCTGTGCTTTTGTTTTTTAAAGAGGAAAGATAAGCCGTTTGCAGGCCATTTACAGGCTGAGCCTACAGCCAAGTAACACTTTTAGTACCTAAAGCTCTGAGAATGTGAGAGTCGTTTTTGAATGCTCAAACCAAATTGTATCGTCATGATCTTAGTAGCTTTTAATGCAAGACCATTTTACTGAAATGTATATTTAGCACAAGTAATTTGAATTACAGTTATTCTTATCTTTGAAATTAGTGAGTGTTGCAATACTCTTAAAACTTGATGACCCAGTATCTCATGAATGCCAGAGAGCCACATTAAGCGTTTCAACCCCCTCTATGTGTGGTAAAACAACAACATACAGCTTAACTATGTAAATGTTGTGTTCATGCTGTTTTCACTTGCACGGAGTAATAGGAGAAAGCTCACCAAATCTGATACACTGCTTTGATTTCTATCATAAAGGTCAACGGGGAACATGTTAGATAAGAAATTAAATGGAGTGATACTGTGAGTTTTTTGCTGTGTCTCATGCTGAACGAGCTAAGTGAACTTTTCTGTGGTTACATGTAAACAGCAGCTGACCTTCTGTATAGATACAGGAGCTGACGACAAGCTGAGACTAGGTATAACTTGCTTAATCAGGTCTGCAATCTTGTTTAGGTGTATTTACATGGCAATTAATTTTTTTAGAATCATCTGTAAGAACTTTCTAAAAATAAATACTACTTCATATCTTTGCTTGGAAGATCTAAAATGTAGGGCTTGATGGATTTTTTTTTTCTTCCCTTTGAAATGCCAGGTGTTTCAAGTCCCTATCTCACTATTTTGCTATAGAAATATTGTATTTATCTGAGGATTTGTGTTGTGCCTTAAACAAAGAAACATGTGTTGAGTTTTCATTCCAAATGTGGGGTTTTTTGCTCTTAGAATATTAGGCACTAGCATAAAAATAGTAAATAAAAGCAAACTGTTAGTCTGAAATATTTTTTTTCTGTTAAAAAAAAATCTATACAGTATAACATTAAAGTCAAGCAAACCCAAAACCCTAAAGCCTGGCAAAAGCAAGTATCCGTAAGTTGGCAAAAGCCTGCAGAAAATGGTGATACATATATAAGTGCATTAAGGTCATGTTATTTTTCACAGCCCTATTGCCTTACGTAGTATGTGGGGTGAATTAGGTGAGACATAGCAAAAAGGGAGGATCTGTTTGAAATTCTGGGCTAAAGCTGAAGCCCCTGCTCTGTCATAGTCCTTTGGCGTGGTGCAGATGATGAAGGAACCAGACAGTGATTCCACAAATAACGTAATCATGGGATTTTCTAACTTTGTGTTCTTTGAGTTTGTAACCTTAGTGCTCTATGTACGATATTTCTAATTATGGGGTTCATAATTCTCAGTGATACCTCTGCAAGGAAGATCAAAGGTGCTTTGCTGCCACCATAGTGAGCATCCCCGAAGCCTTTCTGCAAAGAGGTTGCCAAACCATCTCCCTAGCCAGCAGAGCTCTCAGTAATCATCTTCACCAGGAGAAATCCTAATCCCTGTAAGACTGAATAATAAATCTTAATGAAGAAGGGGCTAATGGATCTTATTGCTTTGATAAATACTTTCTCTGTTTCTCCTCTTCGAGTAAAGTTCCTTAAGCTCTTTATAAGAAGGTGGTATTCTCAAACTATGTGAGTAGGTCAGTTCCTGTGTAGTAGACAGGGTTTTTTGTGTGGATGTTTTTTCTAGTTCATGAGTGATGCTTTAGTACCAAGTGATGTACAGGAACATAATGTCAGTGTTGCTGGAGACTATTGCTCATATTTATATTCTTGCACTTTTTTGTTTATTTTTCTTATATTTCGTTTATATTCTCAAGAAATATATGACAGCACTTATGGACTCTTCTCATTCAGAAAGCTTTTAAATTCTACCAAAAAAAAAATTTCAGTACTTCAGTAATTTCACACCTTAAAAATCCTTTATGATGCTGGAACAATTTTTTAAATGTTCTTTATTCTAATTCTTCCTAAATCTACCCTTTTAAATTTTATATATCAAGATATTTGGATCAGAAATAAGTTCCATACTTTATTCTTTCTTATGTATGTCTCCAGTCCTACCTAAGTAAAGCCTGAATTGTGTATGTTTACATACATCTTTTTCATGAAGGCCTATGTATTTTTTAGAAACCTTTAACTTTACTTTTTCAACTCAGTTATTATGGTTCAGTGCATATTTTGATTTAGTTAAATTCTGTTTATCCATGAGATTGGGTAAATTTGATCTGAAACGCAAGCATAGATTAATCCAAGGTGTGGTGGAGTTTTGGTGAATGTCCAAGGTGAATGTTTTGGGTTGTTTTTTCTTTCCTTTTGCTGTGCTGTAGATGCATTCCATAAATATCTTGTCCTCATTGCGACAGGATCTTGTTAAGGCACTCCTGCCACTGTTTTTAGTGAAATTCTGTAGGGGAATGGCCATCAATATCAATTTTTTGTATTTATTTTTGGATTATTTTTTTTAAATGAACTCTTTTGGGAACTAAAGCATCGTTTCAGTTTGGCTAAAATTTGTTTCAAGAGGGTGGTTAGATCAGTCTTCTCACGTTCAGATGTCAAATGATAGCCAAATCAGTTGAAACTTTATGAGGTCCGTGTCATTTGAAGCATTAATGTGACTCATTGGTCCTTTGAGAGCACCTGTTTCTGGAAACACAACGGAGAAAAACAAAAGCGTCCTTGAAACCAGAAGTTGCACACACCACAGTGAGGGTGAAGAGAAAAGAAGATGCAGGTTCTGCCTTTTGTAATTCGATGTGAAGGCCAGCCGTGCCATTTCCCCCCAGAACTGTGGTCCTTGCAAAGGCACTTTGCTTTAGCTTTTCCATGAATTGTCGCTATTCATTTGGAGGATGGTTCGTGGTGGTGTAGTCTTTGTTTCCCTTTTAAGGATACATTGCTCCTACAAATAATGTTAGGGGTTAGCCCAATTTAAGGAAGGCTTGAACAGTAGGAGAGCTATGCTGTGTGTGAAAGAGGGACAAGGAAGGAGTAGTGCCATTAATTGTCCTGCCTGTCAGATGCAGCTCGCATGTTTCTGCTCCAGATACTGTAGATTACTGCTCTTGATCAAGTTTAGGCTGGTTCTTTGCTTGCTCATGGCTACTGTAGCAGATGACCTTGGAATAATAACCATGGTTCATAAGAGGGCAAGATGTAATGCATCTGGGTGTCTCTTGTGCTTGGTTGTCTGAAAACCAGATGGGAATATAGGAGTGGAAGTATGGAGTAGCATAACCATACATAGGCTGTATATGTGGCATACAGGATTGTACTTTGCTTCAGTCCAAGCAGTTGGAGTGGAAAGGTGAAATTAGGAGGAAGGTGATGTTCACAGCAGCTATAATTCTGTTGGTATTCCTTGCCTCAAAAGACACAACAGCAGAAGAACTGTCTTCTGAGAGATTTTATTGTTGTCATTTTATGTGTGCATAATTCTTAATATACTGGATACCTGGCTTGTGGGTAGGGGTGTGATGCTGCAGTAATACATATTTGTGGTAATTCACTGCCCAGTTTGGTCATCCCGCCTAGAAGGTGAGGGTAGCATCCAGTCAGCTTGATGACAGCCTTAAATGAGAAGGGTTGCTAGTTACTGTTATCATATCTGCTTAACTTGTTTCTCATTAGTAACATGCAAAGTGATCAGTGGTACACAGAAATCCTCGAGACTGAATAGAAAATCTGCTGTTGGGAACAAAGACAGTGGACAGAGCAGACCAGTAATTTGTATGGCTGCTGCTCTGTTTTGCATGTCCCTCCCCACTTGTTTGCTATGATTTTAGTGGAAAGAGAGGCTGTATTCTTCTGGTTTTCTCTTCATGTACCTTCAGGCAGTATGAATACCTGTCCCAGCCTCTGGAGTCTTTCAGATAAGATCCCCTGAGGTCAACAGCAGAGACAACAAAGTAATCCATTTGATAGCAGTTGACTGTACAGCTCTCTTAAAAATGCATACTTCTGGTCCCAAAGAAAAAAAAAAGTTACAATAACAGGAGTCCAAGAGGTTTATAAATCTGTAGGAGTTCCTAAAGGAATTTGTGAGGACAAAAATAAAACCTGCCTCTCCAAATGGAAGTGCTGAGCAGTCGCATAATTTATGCTGTGGACAGTTTTCACATTTTTGCCTGAGAATTAATTTCACTGTTAGTTGCAGTTATTTTGCCTTGAGAGTGCAACCATGCCTCTACCTTGGCAGAGGAATATACATTGTAAATAAGGTATTTTGTGGCATAGTATAACGTTTTGATTACTGGGACATGCTCTGACAGCTGTATAGGAGGAAAGGACAGAATTGTTATCTAATGAAGCAACAACAGAGAAGGTGGAAGCTTTTTGACATTGCCTTTGGTATGAAGAGTATATCCATTCAGGTGTAAATCTTTAGATGTATCCAAGTAATCTCTGAAAATACAAATATATAATCTGCTTATAACTGAAAAATCTGCAAAGAAGTGGGCATCAATGGCCAAATGAACAATCTAAACATCCAAATTACTCGTGTTGCTAAATTCCAACCAATTTTCCTGCATCAAGCCTGCGTAAATGTCTTTGTTCCTTGCATCTGTGAAAAAACCTTAATCCCATCCGTGCATCCACTGTCCTTCATCTCCTGGTTCCACATGCCTGGTCCTTATGCAGAGGTTCTGTCACTGATCTGAATTTGGGCTGATGGTTATTCCTGCAACTGAGTTGTTTGTGGGGACAGAGCAATGAGGGCTGGTATTTTCAATAGAATGGATTGCAGAAGATTCTAGGTGTCAGACACTAAAGCTACTGAATCTTGTAAAAAATTATACACTTTAACACCTTGACATTGTCTGTCCTGGTAATTCAGAATGACAGGAAAAGACACATTCCCAGGTACAAATTTTAAGGTCAGAACTAGCTTTGAAAGTACAGAAGTGCCAGAACCTGTTAACAGTGTTGTGGATTTTGATGGTTTGTGTATCCATAGGAGCAAAGGACGTTATGGTACAGCTGGGGAGTAGAAATAGATCATTTTGTTTTATCTCATTAGAGAAACAGTTTAAAAACTTTAAAATTTTTCCACCTCCTTCTAGTCCTCTCAATAAACAAACATATACAGATGGCTGTAGAAGAGGATAGAAAATGTTGAATGGCAGTGTCAGATATTGATCAACAACTCCAAAAATAAGCCTTAAAATGGAAGCTTCCAAGACAGCTGAAGTGTAGGTGGACGTGTTAGAAAGGCATTATCTGAGAAATTGTGTGTATTCTTTCTGTAATAAAAGTGGTATCTGCAGAAATAGGAGCAGCTGTCTGTGTGTGTGTACATTTAAGATCTGTGACTGAAATGGTGCCAGATGATTTTTCAGGTACTCTGATTCAGTGTGTTCTTTCAATCCATCTGCTGAGGTAGCTGGTGGTAGTTACTGGGCTTTCCAAATTTCAAAGTTTGTAGTTTTGGGATAAATATCCTGAAAGTACAAATATGGTCCCAAAGTCAAGTTTTACAGTGGTAACAATATACTGGAGATGTCACTTGAGAAGAAGTTACAGTTATATTTTCAAATTCAAGAACCGTGTGAATTTTTTGAGTAAAAGTGAATGAAGCCACATATAATTTTTTAATTGTGCTTTTCTTCAAACGGAGTATCTGTAGTTGAACATGAATTCCATTTGGTCATGGATCTTAGATACCCCTTTTGGACAGTTGTACTTTAAAATGTTACGTTTTTTCTTGTTTGTTTTGAAGAGGCTAAGTTGCTGTGAAATGGATGCCTTTCTGTTTGCACAGTGTCAAAGGAGAAATGACTTTTAAAGCTTGCAGATCTCAGACTGTTCATGGGGATTTGACAGGACAGAATTTATTTGGTTGTCCATGCAGGATTCAAAGTAGTGTCCAACACAGAGATCTACTCAAAGAAACACAATCTGTGGACAGAAAGGCTCTAAACATTTAGTGTGGCTTTTCCAAGCTAAAAATGCTTTTCCAAATATTTAATTCTTAGGAGAAATGCCATGAATTTAGGGGAGAATACTGTTCATATCTTGAATGATAAAAGACCAGACCACTGGGAACCTGTCTTATGACAAGCTGTAGGCCTTTCCTGCATTGTTACCCAGTTTTGTGTCAGTATGACTCCTGGCTCTGCCTGAATTGTTTGAATTAGACAATAGTAATTTCTTAAAAAAAACCAACCAAACAAACAAACAAAAAAAACCCAAACACACAAACCCCAAACAAAACCAAGAAAAAAAGACAAAAAACCCCACAAAACAACAACAAAACCAAACAAACCAGAAAATTAACAAAGATTCAAATAACATAATCTGCCATAAGCCTGAGTAAACTGTTCTTGCTGTTCCAAAAAGGTATGTTTTCCCTTGTACTTGCTTTGACTAGCTTCAGTCTAGCAAACTGAAACTAAATAGTTGGATTTGATGATCTTAAAGGTCTTTTCCAACCTTAATGGTTCTATGCTTCTGTGAAATGTAAGTAATAATATCAATCCTGTGGCACTCCTGGAACTTTCTTTTGTATTATCCCCTTGGAATTGTGGCTACAGGAACTGGACATGGTGATGGCCAAATACAGAATTACTGGACCTCCCCTCTCATGCAGCAGGGAATTGCACTAGCCCATTTTGACTACAGTTAAACAGGATGAGGTTCAGCCTGGTTAAGTCTTCTGATCTCTTCTTTCTGTTTCTGAGCAGAATTATCCTTCCTTAAACTATGGCCTTTGTTATTTAGTCTATCATTTTAATCTTGAGTGCATGACTTGGGCTGCTTTTAAAACTCAAGTGGCTTGCTGGTGTTCAGGTAGCAGCTTGAGGTGGTTTAACCTGACAGGTAACTGAACACCACACAGCTGCTTGCTCACTCCTTCCCCACACAGCGGGATTTGGAGAGAATTGGGGGGGAAAAGGGTAAAATTCATAGGCTGAGATACAGACAGTTAAATGGGACAGAAAAGGAAGGGATCGTAATAAAATAAGTAGAATGTACAGAACAAGGGATGCACAGTGTTATTGCTCACCACGTGCTGACCAGAGCCCAGGCAATTCCCGAGCTGTGGCCCCTGGCCAGCTTTCTCCCTAGTTTGTGTACTGACCATGGTGCCCTATGCCCTGGCATCCCTTTGGACAGTGGGGGTCAGCTCTCCTGGCCATGTCCCCTCTCAGCTCCTCTCCAGCCTGCTCCCTGCTGGAGTGGGGTGAGAAGCTGAAAAGCCAATGGCTCTGTAAACGCCGCTTAGCAACATCTAAAACATCCGTGTGTTATCAACATTATTCTCACCCTAAATCTAAAACACAACACCATACCAGCTACCAGGATAAAAATCCTGTCTATCCCAGCTGAAAACACAGTTGATCAAGGTCACTCTGTCCCTCAATTTCATTATCTACCTGTTGATTTTTCCCCTTCTAGGTCTGATTCTAAGTCTTCCAGTGCAGGTCATCTTAGGGCAATTCTCAAACTGAAATGGATCAATTGAAAGCAAAATGTTTAAAGATCACTCACTGGTAATGCAGGCTGCAAGTCCTGCTGAGCAGAAAGCCCACACAACTCCTACTGCCCATAGAAAAAGAGCTACAATTTCTCTTTGTAACATTAGTCTGGCTTGGGAGTGGCACTGCAAATGGAGAGAAACTCCTATGAAATCAGGCGTGTTGAGCTGCTGTGTAAGAACCCATCATTGATCTATTCTGAGATCCTGTGACAGGAAAAAAGAATATTTGTGGTTTTCAGTGGATGTACTGGGCTGAAAGAAGAGCTGTATATATTGCAAGTTGTCCTTCCATTGCAGATGTACCACTTTTGTAACTTGTCTGTTTAGTAAAGCAAGAGTTTTGATTCTGATCTGGTTTGCAGTATAGCCTCTGATAATTCCACTGATTCAATTACTGTTGAAAGAGAAAAGATGTAAACTAGTGACTCAAAAAGTTATTTTTGTTGTTTTTAAAGCGCTTAGCAAAGTGGTTGACCCAGGAGCAAATGGCTATTTCTAGGTACATAGGAAATTACAGAATTTCAGTGGGAAGCTCAAGTAGAGTATTTTGGTGTCTGATACAGAATTTTTTAAAATATGTTTTATCTTCTGCAGAAGAAAGGTAACTAACTAGCAAGGGGTATTAAGGGAGTTTATTAGCCTTAATTAAGTTCTAAAATAGCACTCAATTTGTCTATTAGATAATAAGTCACTGGGAATGTAATAGGCCAAATGCAAGTCAGATTAAGGGTCTCTGGATTTTTCAGGTATTTAATTTTTTTTTTGTTTTAAAGTTGAGATTTTGTTTTAAGATGTAATGCTCTTTCAACCTGTCTTGGCACCCGGAGTGAAATTGCCTGCCTTGTTTCAGTCAGTCTGAAACACTCACTTTGGAAGGTGTGAACTCAATCAGAGCCATTAATCTGGGAACCTGGTGAATATAAAAAGTTAACTGTTCTCTTGCAAGCTGCTAATGTGTTGTATTTGGAGAGTTTTAGTTTACTGAGTAGGTGCAGATACTTTTCAATTTGCTGTTGTTTGCACCTTTTTCCTCTTCCCATGCTAAATTGTCTCTGCATTCCCATTTTTGTCCTCTCAAGTGAATGACTTACGGTGTTTCCAGAAATAGCAAAAGTTTAACATTGGTATCTGTGTACGGATTTTTGTTTAAGAGGACATATATTTAATTTGAATGATTGTAGGATGAACCCAATTTTGTGCTGTGTTCTGAGGGAACAAACAAAACAACAAAATCCCATTTACCTCAAGGATGTGGTTTAACTTAAGAAGCCTATGACTGTAGCACAGGGGTGTTGCTGAACTACTTTAAGCATTGGTCTCTGTAGCTGTTGGTGAACTATTTAATGCTTTCCTCCAGTAAGGATTTCCTTGGGCTCCAAGGAAGAAGCCCAGGTATGCTGCCCACTGCTTCTGCAGCCAGAAGGAGCATACCTCTGGTGACTCCAGGTTAGCCGGCATGTACAGAGGGAAAGAAGGAATGCCACTTGGGCAGTATCTTCCTCTTAGCAGTTACTGTACATGTCTTTTGCTGTGACTGTGTTTCAGAGCGTTTTGGTTATGGTATTTCTATTCCTTCCCAAGGGAGCTATATCCAGAGTCTGTGGAACAGGCCTTACATTAACCAATAATTTCTTCTGGTCCAGTAATGAAGCAGCAACACTGAGATGTTGATGCCCTACTTGGATGCAAGTTCCCTCTTAAATTTCTTAAGTGTACTGTCTCTGCTGTTGTGTAATTCAGGGAGTTATAGTTTGTTCCTTGCCTGTGTTTCCACAGATGCTATCTCTGTGAAAAGAACCATATGGACAAGAGAAGAGAGGCCCACGCTATGCCTTAAATAAATGCAATCCTAATGCATTGTTACAGTATTATATGTTGTGGGGGTTTTTTTGCTGGATATGGTTTGGATTTGCACTCAGTACAAGGAAATTGACCTCAGTTTCTCTTCCTATCCCTGCAGTAAGAAAATCAGGAATACCTCTCCACTTACTTAGGTAGCTTGGTTTCTGACCGTCTTTACATTGCTTTTGTTTTCTGAGCTGGTGTTGTTGTGGGTCTTTTGTTGTTGTTGTGTTTTATTCTGCTTGATTTCCCTTCCCCCCCAGCAGAAGTTTTTGTCAGCGTTTTTGTAGGTGTGAGCCCTGGACTTTGCAACATGTCATCTTTTCTTAAATTTTTGAAGGATGGTAAACCACACTAAGCAACCTAGTGCTCCTCCCATGGCTTGAATTTTGACTCCCTGGAGCTTGCAAGAACCTTTAGAAATTTGCTTTAAATAGCCTGCAGTGAAGGTAGAATTTCATCTTACCTACTTATTAGAGGATTAAGTAAATAAATATGCCCTTTACCTGGGACAGTAGGTTCCCGAATTATGTTCTTTTATTTTTCTGCCTACACACCACTGCTTTCCATACCAGTTGTATGAATTAGTACATGAAGGACTTGCAGCACGTGGTAACAGTTTGTTCTTGGTCAATACCGAAGTGCATCCATGCCCAAAGGGATTGCTGCGCCTCATTTCTGTGCTGCTAGGGTTGTATAAACAAGACAAACACAGCTTTAACAGTCCAGCAGCAAGTGTCACAATGCAATATAAAGCCTTGGTACATGTGTGTGTGCTCTGCTTCAGAGCCAGCTTCTCTCAACTTTGAAGTAATTACTGCAACCTGGATAAAGCAGGCTCAGTACACTTAGATGGTATTGGTTTAGTCAGACCTAAACGTAACTTTTGCCTTGTGCAACACTTTACTTCTCCCAGCTGTCCTCCCCCGGTACTCCGTATAATGTGAGGGGCAAAAGAGTGAGACTACTAAACGGTGAGCTGAGGCATTACTAAAAAGACAGATAGTAATTAAATTTGGGTTGAATTTGGCTATCAGACACCTGGTATAGGTCTCCTCAGTATCCTGAGGGTGGAATGCTATTGCTGATCAGTCTTAAATCTATGGACAATGGTTTTGACAATGGATTATGTATTTAAAGGTCAGCTTCAGAATCTCTCTCCCCTTTGATCTCCCTTGTTGGAACACAGTAACTGGTGCTGAGGAGCATGTTTAGCAGTTGCTTGGCATTTCTAAAGGAGTGAAAGAGACCTGCAAATGTAGGCTCCTACCTCCGCTCCTGAGGTAGGAGGTAGGGAAAGGAGTTGTCTCAATGACTTGGTGATTTTACAGATCTTTTCCAACCAGAGTGAATCTGTGGTTCTCTCTGTCCTGTGAGGGCTGCAGAGGGGTGCAGCTCGGTGTTGGCTTCTGTTACCTAATGTCTAGTCTAGTTTCTGTTGAAATACCTGATTCATTTTGGGTTTTTTATTAATGTGAGTTCTGGACCAAATTAAATGTGAACGAGGTCCCAACAAGGATCCGAAATCTGTTTTCTGTTGAAGAAATCTTTGTACAAATGAACAGCAATTTGCACTCATTAAGCGCACGCTTCACTCGGGATGCTCAACAGGAACACTGAGACAGAAATTGGCTCATGCAGTGCTTATCTTATAAGGCTGGGAGACACCTAAGCCCAATTCGTGCTTTGGCCCATTTGTTTGTTCTTTTACAGCCTTTTTGGGGTGGTAGTAGCTGCTTTACAGCAGTCTGAGTTTGATGTGATCCTCTCTTAAAGGTGCTGGTACACTTGCGTTTCTTTAGATACTAACTAGCAACTAGACATTCCCCTCCCTCTCTCTAGGCATCCTTCCAAGGATTTACAGTGTTTTAAAGGTGTGTGAGAGGGTTTGTTTGGGTAAGAGAACTCATCATAAAAGTCGCAACTTGTTTCTCGCAACAAAGGTAAGTTGTTTTGGTTGGTGTTACGCCACTGTGTTTGTCAGTGTCGATTTATGTCAGGCTTGAAATAGGATGCTCTGCAATGAGTTTGTTTTCTGGTAGTTTGTAATCCTTTCAGGCCAGCTAACATTAACGAGCGGCAGCGTTGCTGTGGCTTGCTTTCTTTTGATCATGCACAGCCCTAGTCAGGAAATGGGTGAGGAGCGTGAGTCATGATTACATTACCCTAATGTGACTGCCCACTAAAAGTTTTCTTTTTGCCGCCAATAGGCCTTCCCTTGACACTGCTTCTGAAAACAAAACGTCCATTTTGGAGCACTTTGAAATATTGACCTTTGAACAGAGAGATTTATGTTGTCTTGCAGTCTCGAGGCAAAGCTCTGAGCAGGAACCCCTACAGAGAGTAGAGAGAAAACGAATGTCTGCAGAATGCTTTTCCAGAAGTCCTCAAAGACAGGACTTGACTTGCAGTACGCTGGGTCTGCTTGGGTTCACTGTATACAGCATGCTTCCCTGACCCATTTTCTTATTCTCTCGTGTTGCCTGCACATGCAAGCTCAAAGTCCGGTCTTACACAAGAGCTGTCATCTCATTCACCATTTGGCTTAACCTTTGTCTTAGATCTGTACGTATTTTTTGAAATATGTCTACAATAATGGGAAGATAGGTGCTGAGTGCTGGCTGATGTAAACCCTGAGTGTTGAGAAGGTGGCTTTAGTGGGATTTGAGACAATAATATTTTGGACAGTTTAGTTAAATATGTGGGATTTAGAGTTTGAAAGAAATATCAGCTGCTAATCAGTAAACTAGCTTTAGCACCGAATTGCCACTGTGCACTCTGAATACCTCTGTACACCTCTGTACAAGTGCTGAGTATACTGACTTCTTTCAAATTGAATTCAGTAACTCTGCCAGGTTTTAAGAGCAGTATGTGAAGTATGACTATTGGCACAAAGAGTGAATGCACCCTGATACTACTTGATATATTCCAGAAAACAGGAAGTCTGATCAGTTGAGTACAAGTGACTCAAGCTGTCAAAACCAAATGTCTCAGGAGGAAGTGGGGATCCCTGCACTGCTGTCCACCGTGGTGCATCCCTGGCATCTGGGGCATGTTGCAGGTGTCACTGACATGCTGCAGGGCAGCACCAGAATATGACATGTCTTCCAGTTGTCACTAACTCTTCAAAATTCTTACCTCTGCTCAAAGATGCCTTCAAATAGTGGGGTTGTTTTGTTAAAAGTAGAGTATAAACTCATGGTGAGGATGTAATTTCTGATTTTTCCCTTTTGTTTCTTATAAGGATGATAAATCAGTTACTTTAGCTGTACTAACAATATACTTGAAAGTGAACATAGATAACAAAAATTTTAAAGCCCTATTCACTCTGTGATTTCAGCCCCATTCCTTAAAGAGGGCATGAGTTGGACCAAAGAGTAATTTAGTGAGGATTTTTTTAGTCTATTGAAGCATTTGCTTTCTTCCATCTACCCCAATGCCATCAACTTTGATCTCATCTTGATGACCATTCAGTTCTGAAGGAGACAGAACTGTGACAGAGCAGAAGATTCATCCTTCTTCTATGTAATAAAAAAAAATTAGTCCTATGTGACTTTAGATTTTTCTGTATCTTCATATCTCTACCTCATTGTTAGTCTTTGCATATAGAGAGCTCTCTGGCTTTCAAGTTTGTTTTAAAACTAGTCTATCAGCTGCTTAAAGATGGTCAATACTTATTTAAAGTGAAACATTCTGAAAACTGAATAATAGAACTGGTGATGGTGATATGCCTATGTCCCTTGTGTGTTTCAAGGAGCTGATAAGGAGTATTTGACTTAAAGATGAAGCATATTTGAGAATTGGAGGTCAGGAGTTCAGGGTAGGGTTTTGTGGGTTTGGTGGTTGGGTTTTTTTTTTTATTGAAACGTTGCAGGATCACTGTATTTTAGATTGCCTTTTGTCAGTAGCTAGCTGTTATGGAAATTTTAAATTAAGGGTCTTTTCCAAAAATAGTATGAATATATTAAATATAGTCAGAAAAACTTAATTTCAGTATGACAGCAGTCTAGGGAACTCTAAGACAGAAACAAGTAGAGCTACAAAGCCATTTTTGCATCGGAGTGCGTAAAGTCTGGCTGATTCCATGGACATTTTTCCTTGCAGAAGAGATGGTTAGGGATTTCCCAGCCCTTCTGCCACAACTCCTTGCTTTCCAAGACTGATGTCCCAGGACAACTTAGCTATTGAAAGGACTTCTCACAGCATACAGTAGCAGTCTCACTCCAAGCTTTGCGATTTTACACCCCTTTCTGGTTAGTTTTCACCTTGTGTGCTGAACTGGCCTGTAAGGGGTCAAGTGCATGCTCACAGTAGGGGAGAAGGAGAGAATGCCTTTCTGACAGCAAGTTATATTGGGCTTGAACTCTCTTGAAGCACTGCCATCGGGCAGCTGCAGCTGTTGCTAAGCCTGTCCTGTAAACTGAGTCAGTGGAGAGAGCTGCGGCTGTGAGCAGTTTGAAGTGTTGACTTGTAGGTCGGTCTGGCTGCGAAGGGTACAAGGAACTGTGGTGCAGAACCAGGAACCAGCAATGAGGAGTGAGGAATCCGAGGTGGGAACGTCTTAAACCGGCTTTGAGGGCAGAGTTGGGCTGAGGAACTACATCCTCTGTTGTCAAAAGAGAAAGCCACCTATGCTAACCTGCTCAGAATCACTAAGGGTGTGAATTCATAATCCACTTAAACTGATCTGAGTGCTGGCTGACGTCGCAAGGGGCAGTTGAGATTTCAGCCAGAGCAGTTTGCCAGGCTTTTAGGTGGCTGCTTGGCTCAGGTTGTAGGGGTTCTTTTTTTGTCCCATTTCGTGTTTTCCCTGTGGCGAAAGACAACTGATGGACAAGGTTTTAAGCCTGACCATCTTGTGGCTTATGGGTGTGTGGTTCCCAACTATTTGCTCATCTGGTGTGGGACTTTGTAGGAGATGTGTGAGTGTGCTTCAGTCTGCAGTCTGTTTGACGTAGCATGACCTCACCGTGGCTGGCTGCATTAGTTAACGTGCTGTGCTGCACCTTGTACTGACATGCACCTCTGCCCAAATCTGCGTGGGCTTGCGCTCACTCAGTTTTTGGAAGCTGATGAACTATATGGTGTTAAATCTGTATATATGAATGTACCAGCCAACAAAGCGAAGGAGAAGGTAGTGAAGAGGGACTTGTTTCAGTGAGGCTGAACAACAGAATACAGTGAGCTCATTAAATCCCTGTCTCTGGAAAAGACGAGAAAAGAAAGGAAGGTTTTTATTGTTCTAGAAAAGATGCTAACTTTTCAAAGCTGAAAGCAAGCTGTGATTCAAAGCTGTTGAAAGGTAAAAAAAAAAATGCTTGATAAAAAAGAGTGAATTATTTAAGATATTCTAAGGAGCGGTCATAAGCACAGTTGTAAAAACACACCATGCAAGGCATTTAATTTCATATTGCATCACAACCAGATTTTTGAAACGTTAGTCCTCTGCAGTGTTAACAAAGCTGTAGTAAAAACATTAAGAATCTCAGAGTAAATATCAAAATATCAAAAATAAATCAGCATCAAAAAATATTTCTACTGATACAATGCAGAGATCTATTTACGCAATATGGGTTGCATAGTATTTTCATGAGCATCTTGAAAATAAGTACAAAATTGTGTAGTACAAATTTGCAGGTGATGAATATTGGTGAGGAGGTATGTTGACGAGGGAGATGGAGAAAGCTCGACTGATTTATTGATTCACAGCTTGAGCACATTGAAATAAAATGTTTCTTTCTGAAGTATGGCATTGCTTTTTATCCTATAGAATATAAATCAATTTGTTTGCTGGAGAATGATAATTTGGAAAGCTTTTTAGCTTTCCTCCCCCAAGGAAAGGAGTAGAGTCTTACTGGACAAACAGTGTAATATGAGCACTGCCACTGGCTGTGCTGCCAAAATTTGTTGATTAAATGAATATATTTGTATATTGATTCTAAAAAAATAAAATGGAGATGCCCACTCTCAGCCACTAAAAGGCAGAATAACAAATTCTGCTTTTTCCAGTGTAGTTTATTCTGCTTGGAGAACTTGTTTTTGTTATACCAGCACAAGAATTCTTAAATGGTTTGTAATATAATTCTACCCTGTAAATACAGGAAAATTCCTGTTGTAAGAGGGTGAGAATAAGAGCAGAAATATGATCTCGTTTATAAACAAGGCAGTGATGATGGGAAGAAAGAAGTTATTTTTATCTTTATATATGCTGTTAGGGAGAATTATATTGAAATATTCTCACTAATTCTGATCTACTTGGAAAAGGATGTGGAAAAATTGGAGGTGGTTCAAAAGAGAGAGAGAAAGAGACACTAGAAGGCTTAAAATTATTCCCCCACTATCACCACATAAGGAATTCCCCCTGTTCACTTTGATCAAAAAGAATGACTGAGAAACAACTTGGTTAGTGTTCAAGTGCCTTAACAAGGATGAAGGTTTCTGGTTGATAAAAGGGTACTTGTATTCTCAGACTGATAAAGAACAAAATAATTATTGGAGACTGAGGCAAATTGCTCTAATTAGACCTTTTTTTTTTTTTCCTTTGGTTTTTTCCCTCCAAATCACGTTTGCTCTCCTTTGTTTCTTTTTCTTACAAGCTAAAATAAAACCTCATAAATAGATTAATTATTACATTCATTTCCAAATAATATGTATGTACTTTAATGATTTAAAATAAGTTGAAAATGTTCCCTGGTTTGGTTAACATGGTTTACATGAGGTTGACCCATTTGAAAGAGTGTTAAGCAGAGTGACAAGACTTAAAGGAGTCAACAATTAAAAATCAAGAGCTTGTTTTTTCTTTGTTTGTGAACCCAGGTTTTGGGGGGGCGTGGGGGGAGGGAACAGGAGGGTGCTGGAGAAATGGAAGATACCTGGAGAGAAAGACACTGCATGCAGCCTGTCCCTGTCTGTGCTTACACTTAGTGGCAGTTAACCCTTCTTCAAGTGGACAGCTCACAGCTGGTGTACTGTTTGTCCTTGATTTATGTGGAAAAAAGTGTTGTAAAGTGAGGGAAGTCAAAATACATTCTTACGTGGGGTTTTTTTGCCTTTTTATTTCTCCACAGCTAGAATAGATGAAATAATTTATTGTATTAATCAGGACTCAGATTGGAACAGGGAACACTTTAGGTGCATATTCTCTGATGACTGATCTCTGTAAAGTAAATTAATGGATGTAGTCTATGTGTATAGGGAATTTTAAGAGAAGGTGGACAAGCGCTTTCACAGCTAGCATGTGGCATTTCTGTCTTTTCAGAGCAATGTAGAAATGAATCAACTGCACCATAGGGTCCAGGTCTTCTCTCAACCTGTGTTTTTTTAGGTGTGGGAATGATTTGGGATTTTGGGTTTTTTCCTTCATTTTCTAAATAGTTTATGTGACAGCACAATTAAAAAGGTAAGATTTCATCCAGGAGAGTCAGTTGAGTGCAGTTGAGAAAATTAGTTGAACTGAAGTGTGTTTAGCCTGATTGTTTTTATAAAGTAATTAAATCTGTAACTTTAATCAGGAAGGTGCCAATTCTTTGATGAAAGGAGAAACAAAGGAGACAAGAACTTCTAAGCTGATCAAGGAAAGTTGACTTTATACAGATGAATTCAAAGGCTGTGCCTCTTACAAACAGTGTAAATTTAGATAAACAGTCTGGAGGGAGAAGTGTGATGTGGTTTCATCACAGGGAGAACCTGATGTGGTTTAAGCTACTTAGACGGTGGTAGCTTTATAAATGGAGAGCTGGTGGCTTGGTCTAGAAGTGGACAGACTTGTGGCCTCTTGTCTTCAGAGCCTGGTGGTTGATAAGGACACCTGAGTCCCCAGAAACACGAGAGGTAAGCCCTGTGATGCATTCATCATCTGATGCTTTTCGTGTACCTGAGGACTTGGTTAACTGGGAGTGTGTTTTACTAGCATGCAGGAATTGTGACTGCATGACTTCAGGTCCCTGTTATAAAACCGGTAAAATGTGTTTTACACTTGATGCTGTTTCAGACATAGTGAAAGTAACAGCATTACCCAGGATGTTCTTAACAGTTTGTTTGTACTGCTGAAAGCTACTCATAGCTGAAACCTAAAATGAAGCCCTAAAGTCTAATTCTTCTATGCTTGCAGATACTTCATCATGTAGAAAAGTTGAAGCTGCTTGTTGTGTCGCTTGTGTCTGACTTTTGCGATGTTACTGTGTTTTCATTTGGATATTTAGATAATGTACAGACTCAGTTTTCTCTTACTGCCTTGCTCCACAAGATAATTAAATTGCGGTTTAAATTATGCCTTGGAAAGGCCTTTATCTGAGTTTCATGTGCTTATAGTCAGCGATGGATGTGTAAGGCAGAGCCTTTGCAAGAGGTTGCCCTGTAGAAAGCCCATAGGCTTCCCAGCACACACAGTTGCTTCTGGCTCTGCTCTGTGGAAATGTGGTTTTCTTTCTATAATTTCTTTGCTAAAGGATCTAGGTCTCTTGGGATATGTGCACAAATAAAAGTTTGCACCCTGACCCTTATTTGTCTCTGGCTTTGCAAGCTTAGCTCTTGAGATATTTGCCGATAGGCTGTCCTGTTAAAATGAACCGTGGAATAAGCTAAGGCATCCATGGAAAACTTTGAGCTGTGTGGAAGGTGATGATTGCTGAGTGGACAGAAGGTGGATTGAGAAGCACCTCTAAAAATATTAGTCTTTGTTACCAAGGAAAATACTTATATGAGAGTGTGAAGTGATAGGAATGAAAATGAGCAAGTGCTACAGCCAAACTAAAGCTTTAATTTTCACTGGACTGAAATTCCTCTGGTTTGGCTCATGCTTGGATCTCGTTAGGAGAGGGGATATCTTTTCAACTGGAATGAAAACCCTTTCATGTTGTTTTTCTCTTAAATTAAGGTCTTCCACTGTAGGCTGGCAGTCCGGGATTGCAGACTTCTGGTTTTCTGGTAATTTCTCATTCAGCTTTCCCATTTAGCTATACAGTCACTTAGTTACTGAGCTGAACTTAGTCAAAACAGGAGAATCTTTTAGCAGTAAGATCAGAAAAAGGTCTCATTTAAGACAAGGTGAAATTTATTTTGTAATCTGACATCAAGATTGCAGTGTGTTGTGTCCTTTCTCTTAGCCCACGTGCCCTTGAGACTCCATTAAATCTTGTTGAGTGCAGGAGAGTGTGTTAAGATTCTGGTGAAAATTTTGTGGACTATTTCTTTTTGTCTTCTAGGATTTGAGCTGGAGGCTTAGTCTTGTTAGGTTTTTCTTCATTTGCCAAAGTTTGATTTATGTCTTTTTTTTCTTACTAAAATAACTATTGTGTGTGTGTGTGTGTTTATATATGCTATATGTTAAATATTGATATGGGTTCTTCCTTATTTAATTATAAATGAAGTGTGAATAAAAATAATATTTTAGGCTTAGTGAATATTTCCATATTTATTTGTTTGAAATAGCTTAAAATCTGCACTGCTTTGAGCAGTAATTGACAAAGAGGATAGGTATGCAGAAACAAAATACAGTTGCTCTGAATCTAGTTATGTTGTATATGGAAGGCCTCTCCATTGAGAAGGGAGCCCTTTTCTTTTAAATAAAATGTGTAATTTGCAGATTTCCAATACTGTGGGTACTGAAATCTGCAGTAAGAATAGCCCTTGTTTTCAGCAGAGAAAATGGTGCTTGCACTAAGCATGTAATTGTGAAATTTCTTCTCTTCAAATGTAAAACCTCTTGCACTGCCAAATGGAAGGCAAGGCCTTTACAATTAAAGGGACTCTGTATAGAGAGGGTTTATAATTCTTGATAGTGGAGTCTCTTGCAGCATCCTCTCAGGTAGTGTGGTTTTACACTGCCCCTTACTGGGGCTCTCTCATAGTGCAAGAACTAAAGGAGACCTAGATGTCCAAAAGTTTGTGTTGCTTTCAGAGTTTTTGTAATTTTTTCCCCCTGAGCTATGAGCTAAATAAAATACAGTGCTTTTCTTGTGTGTCAAAATGGCCTATTTATACTAAAAGTTATTTTACATTTTCTTTTATTTTTTTTTTTTCCCCTGATGTTCAGATGCTTCATTGTGTCCTCCCTGTGGAGTTTAGTGATAGTGGGTTTTGGTACAGATCCTAAGTGGTGTCAGCCATGAAAGCTTTGAATGAACTACCATTTGTCTTTCATTTTTAAACTAGAGACCAGCAGGCATGACTTTGGACCACATTGTCATTGCATTGTCATTCATTCAAATTAAAAGACCTGAAAGAATGAGAAATTAAAATCAAGGACAATTTGGCAGGTTATTTTTAGGAAGTGAGATAAAGCTGAGGAGTCCACTAGAGAAATATAAAACAACCTGGCCATTCGTCTTTGTTTAATAATAGTCTTCTCTGTAGAGTTGAGGACATTTTGTTTAGTTAAATGGGTTGCTTGGGTGGAATGATAAATGAGGGGGGAACAATGCAGTCGATTTTAGATGTGCAAGGTTGATTTGACTAATCAGTTCCCATTGCAGGTGGCACATGTAGAGGTCTTATTTAGGAGTTACTTTTGTATCTTGCAGTACTGTCATGGAGTAATGTGAATCTCCTACTATGTTGTGGATCCTAATGAATTACCATGTTGCTGTGTAGAAGGAAGCTTTGAAGTGCTTTTAATTGATGTGATCAATTGTGTTTTCAAAATTGATCGTAAAAGTATAAAATGCCCTCACAAATTATTTAACTTATTTTGTATTTCAACTTTAATCTGCTTACATCTGACATATTTTGCAGGAAGTCGGGGGTGGGGGTGCGGGGCTCTCTCACATTATCCAAGTGCAGTAGTTACCTGGCGGGAATCAAAAGCACTGACCTGGCTAGAGTCCCAGCTCCCTTGTGATGCACAGTTAAGTACCCACTGTAGGAACTAATTACGGCAGTTAAAGGATTTGTTAAAATGCTTAAATGCTTCTTGACAACCTGGGTGTGTAGCTGAGTTTTAAATCGGGTGATTCATTCGTACTGGGCTTGATTTGGTGAAGGAGCAACCCTGCCAGGGCATGTGTAAAAGGCAGCAAAAGCAGCTCTTGCCACAGCTAGCTTCCCTCCTCTTATGGTGTAGAACTGTGTAAAAGCTGTAATCTCCTTTGCACAGTGAGGGTGGTGATGGACAAAGGGCGACGGATTTGTAGCTGAGTATTCTGATGAGAAGGGGTGATCTGTGGTGCATGGACTTAATACAAGAATGTATAAAAATGCGTGGAGAAAAAATGCACTTATTCTGAGTGTCCAAGTGTTAGGAACTGGCATTATAAGGAAGAAATATACCATTAAAGCATTAAAAAAGAGTGTTTTTCAATAGCTTGTTGACTTAATAGCCTGTTAGCCCTTGTTAGTTCTATCAGGGCTTTCAAAGGCCACATTCTAGTAGGACAGCACAGTTTGCAAAGACTGTTATAATTGGTTGCACAGAGCAGCTCTAAATCTCTGTGGCCTCGTGGTCTGCATAATACATGAGCTAGTCTGTAACTAATTGCTTTGAAGAATTCACGTAGTCAAAAGAGTTTAGTCACAAGAATCAGTCTCCTCTAAAGCATGTGCGTTTGGACATTCCTAACAAATTGTAAACACCTGGACCAGCTCTTTTTTCTAGTTCCTAAAACTATCTGTTTAAATGGGCACAATTAGTGGAAACGTTGTTGGTTACAGTTTGTGAGTGTTCCAGCACTAATTGGAAGTATCTGAATACTAATCTGATTATCCAGTTATCGAAATCAAGGAGTAGACTCCATATCCAAAATGGTTTTTTGAATGACTCTGTCAGTCTTCCTGGATCTACCAAAAACTTAATGTTGTTGTTTGTTATAAATGTGTTTCTGCATGTGCTCTTAAAGGTCAGCATTTTGAATGCCACAATAAGGAGAAGAAAGTTTGAGATAATGATATTTATCAAATGAATTGTGCTCAGCAACTGTGTCTAAAAAAGTCTGACTTCAAAAAAAACTATGGAGTCAGGGAAAGGTTAGCTAGCCCTTGTTAATCTGAACTCTTTTATCCTGCCTAATGAAGGGAAGCAACATAAAGCTAATCTGCAGGCTGGAACTGTCAGTACCATTACTAATTTTGGGGTTTTGTAAAAACAAGACTGAATGAATGATGAAATAATAATAAATTAATAGTAACCTGATTTTGTATCCCATGCAGGTTTTCTCAAGTTGAAGACGTAGCAGGGCATTTGGTTGGTACCTGACCCCAAAACTTGTGCTCTACCTTTGCGAAGAGCTGATGAGGAAGACATTTACCTTCACATACTCCACAGTTCTCTGTATCAGAAGAATAAGGCTTTGTGTTCAAGAGTGGTTCAAGATGACGATGTAACATTGCTAACACTGAAGGTCTCCTGAGAAGAACTGGTTTTTAAGAGGCTTCTCCTTCCCTCACCTTTTTTTTTTTTTAACTGCTTCTCTCAGAAGCTACAAACAAGATGCCAGCCAAGACACCCATCTACTTGAAAGCTGCTAACAATAAGAAGGGGAAGAAATTCAAACTAAGGGATATCTTATCTCCTGATATGATCAGTCCTCCACTTGGAGATTTTCGTCACACCATACACATTGGAAAAGAGGGACAGCATGATGTTTTCGGAGACATATCATTTTTGCAGGGCAACTATGAGCTATTGCCTGGAAACGAGGGTGAAACCAGAGTTAGCCAGTCTGGTATCCACAATGAATTCTTAAGGGCAAACAGCACTTCTGAATCCATGTTTACAGAAACTCCATCACCAGTGCTCAAAAATGCCATTTCCCTTCCTGCCATTGGGGGTTCTCAAGCCCTTACATTGCCTTTATTGTCACCAGTGACATTTAATTCAAAACAAGAATCCATCAGGTCATCCAGAAATCCTAGGCTTAGCTGTGAGCCAGTAATAGAAGAAAAACTGCAGGAGAAAGGTAAAGAGATGGAGGATGAAGAAACATACAAAGATGACGTATGGGAGCAAAATGGTTCTTCTTCACATTTTACTAATGGTAGCGACAGTCACTCATCCAGCTTTTCTGAACGATGCACTGATTGGCAAACTGTTGATTTACTGGATGACGGTCGGCTTTCATGTGAACTAACCAAGACAAAGTCAGAAGAAACCCTTTCAGATCTTGCAGGCTCTCTTCTCTCATTACAACTTGACTTGGGGCCCTCACTTTTGGATGAAGTCCTCAATGTAATGGACAAGAATAAATCGTAGAACTGGTACTCCCTTGCTTCTTTATAAGTGATTCACTTAAACAAAAACCAGAGCTCAAAAGCAGATGCTTAAAAATCAGCTGTATTTGCAGTTGTATTATGAGTTTTCTAAAAAATATTCTTAAAATACTATTTTTTTACCAATTGTTTTTCATGGTTTTTATTACACTAAATTCTCATATCAGGAAGGTAAATTTTAATAATCAGTTTCAGCAGATATAAAATGTTTTTAAGTACCAGTATTAATGATCAGAAACTTAAGAAACAGCAGTTGAAGATGATACTGATTGTGACATTTGGTTAGTTCACTTCTACGGGCTTCTGAATATGTGAGAATCTCTTAATGTCAGAAAGGAGACTGATACTAATTATTCACTTTTATAAATTATTACAATATCACTTCACCTGTAGGCCTCTTTCTACAACCTTGTGTTTGAGGGTTTTATAGTGTTTTCTTTCATTTTCCATAGTACCATTTCTGTTCTAAATTCACCACAACTACTTTCTTGGTCTTATACTACCGTTCTGAATTCAGATGTGAACAGTTTGAAGGCTTTTTCAGCTTGAACACCTGGTCCAGAGTCTCAGCTGCTTTAAATGAGTATGCACAAATTTACGCAAGCTGAGGCTTGGGCCTGACATTGTATATGAAATGTTATGTTGTAAACAGGTGACACATGCAAGATATTATGGTTAAATTATTTTAAAAGTTGAAATATATTTTCTGTGTGCATATTGGCTTTTTACTGCAGAGCCTACACATACAGTATCTCATCAAAATAGTTGCTTGGCATTATTGGTGCTCTTCTGAAAATTGTATATTTGTGTGTTTGAAGAGAAACATGTATTAATAGTCCTTGCTTTTTTCTTCATTTATTTCCACAACGTGCTTAAACTTGCAACTGATTATTTTACTCTTTGAAGAAGGCACTGGTTATTCACAATGCTAGTGATGTGTGCAGCAACAGCCAATGTTTGCGAAATGTGGATCTTTCAATACAGTACCTACATGGATTGCATAAATACCTTGTGCAATACAATAAAAAACCCTTTAAAATTGCTATGTCTTTGTGATTCACTACACAACCTCACCAAAGCACAAAGTTTTGTTTTCTGCTATAAGGAAACAGACTAGTTGCAGAAATATGAGACCAACGGGCAAATCAATTCTAACTTAATTCAGTTGATTTCTCCAGTTTAGTTCCTGAGGTTTTAAGGGCAAACTCCAAGCAGATAGGACCCCCTGGGATATATATATATATATATATATATATATATATATACACTGATACAAAGTAATGGGAGATAGAAGAGTAATACTTTGGGCCCAGTGAATTTAGTGGCAGAGTTCTAGTAGCTTTCACTGAAGTCTTTAGGTAAAATCCCAACACAGTTTGTAGACTGTTCTTCATTAGATAACTGTATTTATCTGTGTCTTCCTATAAGAATATGTAAGCTGTGGATTATTTAGTACATATTATATTTATGCTTAAAATTTCTAGGGGATCAATGCCAAATAATAATATTCCTTAAACATGTTTTAGGAACACAATCGTTACTCTGTTAAACACATCTATTATTGTAGCTGTATGTTTCATTAATGCACAGTCTCCCATATTATTATTCCTTTAGGTGAGGAAATGAGATGTAGAATGCCCAAGAAATGTGCTTATTTTTAAGGTAATGTTTAATTGCCATTAGCTTCATATTCTCTGTGTGTAAGCCTGTATCAAATTTCCAATGTATTCATAATCCAAGAAGAATGGTGATGACTGTGGTGCTTTTTCTGTTTTAGGAAGCAGGTTCAAAGCTCTGCTTGGCCACATTTCTTATGGGACCTGGGGATTTAGACCCTTAGGAGAATTTAGGCCAAAACTTTCACTGGAAAAATCTGTCACTCATTAGCATAGGGGAAGCTTGGGTGAAATAGGGAGTTAGATATTTTCTGTGTAAACCAGCTTCAAATACCATGATTAGAACATTAAAGTATTTGCTGAATGGAAAGTCATTATCTTGTAGGGCTTTCCAAGAAAGCATTCTCTAGAAAGCAAAGCCAGGTTCTATTTGCAGCTGTTGCAGTCATGTAATTTTTGCTTTGTCCTGTTTTATACTTTATTTCCTGGCTTAGGCTGCTATTGCAGGATCTTTTGGTCTGTATTATCCTTTTTATGTCATTGCTCTTCTCAATTTTAAATCCTTAAGTCTTGTGATGAGGCTGGGTGGTCTGAGCTATAATAATAGCCATTGCTCCAAGCAAAAAAACCTGCTGTGTTGTGGAGAACCTTTCCTCACATCAAGATCAGGACTTTTGCTCTGGCAGAGTAGATTTCATATTTCTTTAAAGCTTTCTTGTTACTTCCCTAAGAAGCTGGATTCCTGAATTGTTCAGATCTCCTCAGTCTTACATGTAAAGACCTAGAAGATGCAAAGTCAAAATGTGCCCAGCTTCTGTTTTGACGTGGTCTTCTGTAAAAAGACTGCTTTTGTAATCCAATCTGGCATCTCATCTGTCAAAATCAAAATCTAAATTTGAAAAAAAGGGAAAAGTTCTGCCCTTCTGAATCCTCAATGAAGTTCTTAAATGAAATTAGACTTTTTGAGGAGGAGTTACATGTCAGTTTCCTGAAAACCAATATCCCGCTGCAAGTTTGCCTTGTGGTTATTGCATCATTTGGATATCTATATATCTCCATATCTCTCTATATATGCAGTGAGAGAGAGAGAGATAGCTCCAAGTTGCCCTGGATGTTGCATCAATTTCCTGTGTCCATGGGAAAAGTGTGCTAACTGTACCACTGCACAGAAAGTTCCACAGATGCTTCACAAATCCTTCTAGTATGTCAGAAGGCAGTTTCCCATCACTTCTAACCGCAGGTCTACAGTGGAGGTCTAGAAATGTAATCTAAAGGGGCTGGAGAAGAAAGCAGAGACATATGTCCACTTCCTACATAAGTATTTGCTAAGTTTCACATCTGTACAGTCCAGGAAGCTATGCACAATACAATAGAAAAATATACTTGAAAGTCCAATAATCATCCAATTCAAGAACCCTTAAACTCCTGTCCCTGTTCCCCAGCCAGTCTGAGGTGATCAGTATTGGGCTGAAGGTGTCAGTGGGAGGTGGAGAGCAGGTAAAATGCTGGAAGTACACAACCCCACCTGGATCTCTGTCAGTTTCTAAGAAGGACCAAATCCAGACACTGAGAAGCAAAACAAGTCTGCAAACTAGATCTCAACTGAAGGATGGAAAGCAGCTTGACAAGGAGGCTAGCAAAAATCCTGAACTTGAATTCATTCTCGTGAAACATCAGTGTACTGAAGGTATCTGTTTCATTTCACCTGTTTACCCTCAACAGTACGAAGTGTGCACAGGACAGCACCATCTGGATTTGCTGCCAAATAGGTGTACATTATGTAAACAGGACAGAAAAGGGAAGAAAATCTAAAAAAATAAATCCAAAGGCAGTCATAAGTCAAAACCTTGTTTAAGGATGATTTTACTTTCTAGTCCTTTTTCCTTTTTACTTTTTTTTTGGTGTTAACAAGGGAGCTAGTTAAGAAGGTTAGAGCTGAAGGATGTTACTTAATTTGTGTAGGAAATTCTCAACAACAGGAACAGATCAAGGCAAGTTTCAGAAAAACATGGGAGATACTGGCTCAGATTTTGGGGTTTTTTTTCCCTTCTTGCTAAAATTAGTGAGAGAAGAGACAGTTAGTGTGTCTGCTTTTTGAGGATGACATTCATGACCAGAATCAGAAGCAGCTGTTTGAGATGTCTATTGTAAATAAGACAGAGGCAAGCCTAGCAGAGAAGGTGCTGGATCTGGCATAGTGAGACCACATAAAGTTTGAATGATGCAAGAAGAAGCTAAGAGACACAGTGGACTTCATTCCAAGGAGAGAAAGAAGCGGTTGTTGTAGATTAAATAATGACCTAGCTGGTCTGCTTGCATCTACTTGCTTTTTCCTGTGAATACGAAGTGTGGTAATACATCTGTTTCCTATAACACTTTCATGTTATGTGTTTTTAAAGAGGTTTCCTGACTCCAAATGTAAGACTGGATCTATCACTAACTGCTCTCTAGCATTTTACAAGTGCTAGAAAATCAAGGAGATACCTAATGTTTTCTGTTTACTTTTGAAAATTGTAAGTTATTTTCTCCCCTATAACAATTATAAATGGACTGATTGTTTCCTAGTATAAAATAAATTTGCTCCAATAAATTTGCTCCAATAAAATCACAAATTCAGATTTATCCCAGGGCATTCCCAGAGAGAAGTAATTTTCCAGAATATTTACAGCAGAGATAATGTTATTTTTCATGGGTACCTTGTAGTTTGACCCTACACATTATTCAAGCTATTTATGTTACTCATTGCCTAAGATATTTTTTGCTTGTCCTCAAAGAAACTAGGACTTCAGATTTGGGGGTGGGTGACTTCTAGCTTGTGCTGTTCCCTTTGCTTCTTAATATAATCACATATTTAGGAACCTTTCTTTATTAGAACCTCCTGTCAGGGTGAAACACGAGCCATGGCAGGGGTGGAGACCAGACATCAGTGGGGCAGGGACTGGAGACCCTGAGCTGAGATGAAATGGTCCTCCTGAACCAGTGGATGGGGTGGGATCTGACTTAAGAACCCTCTCAATCTCTGGCAGAATTTTGTGGGTAATCCTTTTGATCTGGAGATGAAGTTTAATTTTATCTTCTGTGAGTCATAAATAGTCACAAAAGCCATCGGACACACAAGTAGATTTTGGTTCAGTACAAAATGAAAGAGCCTTGGGCCATTTGCTGTTAGCTGTGTAGGATGGAACCATCAGTCAAAGAAAAGTCTTTTGAGCCTTTAGCTCACTTAGGAAATTGCCATTGCTATTCCAGGGCACTTAACAGCCCTACTAAAATATGCTGCAGTTCTAACAGACAAAGTGCTGGACAATAATACTACTCGAGAAGAAAGTTGCATCCATATATTGGAAAGGTAAAATTCACACCAAGTTAGATACCATATGTCAGCACTTAGCCAAGTAGATTTTTCAGCAGTTCCTTGTGGCATCTTTTCAGCTGGAAGTTCTTTGAGGTCACAGTCCCCAGATATTCCCCAGATATTGTCACATTGTACTATGAGATGGTCTCAGTTCTTGTGAAAGGCCAGTGGGTCTGGGCCTTTCCTTGCTTTTTTGCCAGACTTCTCCATATATACTGTCAACTCGGTTGAACTTAATGGGAGTAAGTAAGGCCCAGACCCAACCCAGAGCCGCAACCAGCCATAGTGGAAACTCCTCACCATTATTCTGTCCTCAGGAGCATCTGTTGGAATATCAGCTGGAGTCTGATTTGTGGGGACTTGTGGGAGGAGACACCCCGGAATGGGCCCATCACTAGGAGTGGGAAGAATAATGCCGCCTATTTTGCCAAGTGTATATCCTGGGGATCCAGACCCAATAAGAACCATGAGAAGTCCTTCAAGATTCACTCTCGGGAAAGTCCCCTTTCTTGAGCGTGGAGGAGATGGTCCTTGAAAATTAAACATCTCTCCTGGATCCTTCTCTTCTAAATGGTACCCCCTGGGTTTCTTCTGAGTGAATCCCTGACAGGTTAGAGTCTGCTCTTCTGAAGTTTAGCATTGTGGTCTTGCTTTTCCCTGTCTCCCTCCTCTCAAGATCCAGAATTTGACCATCTCATGGTCTCTGCACTCCAGCCACGGCTGTCCCCTAATCTTCAAATCCCCAACAGGTTGTGATCCACATGGACTAAAAAGGCATTCTATATTATAGCATAGGATAAGCTTTAGGTTACTCATTAGCTGCCTACAGATACAGTGCACACTGTGCAGTGCAAAGAAAAATGTATGTTAAGAATGGTGTTATGAAACATGTTCACTGCCACTATGTTTAGACAACTGGAAGGAAAAACATTTCCATAACTGAAAATATTTATGCCAAGCTCTTTAGAAACCTGTCTAAAAGCAGTATCAGAATCAAAAGAAATAATTTTAGATGTTTGGGAGTCCCAACGAGATATCCCTGACATCTATTTTATAATGTAATAACTGGATGGTTTGTTTCCTAATATTTACTCTCTTCACAGGAAATAGAGTGCCATCCAATGCTTTCAACTTCTGATACTGTAGCATGTTATCTCAGTCTCTCAGGGCTTCCACCTATTCGTTTTCGCTGAAGCACTGTGCTGAAGTACAGAAGAATTTCATATTATTTCATATAGGAATACGAATATATCATATAAGGGATATATTCACTGTTTCTCCACCTTAAGTTCTACTAAATTTCATCTGGTGGAAAAATTGTGGGAATATACTTAATCATAATATTTCTGTTTCCTCTCCTGGAAGATGCACATATCTGCATTTCATGGTTCATGTCCTTATGTTTAATCATCAAATATTTTCTAAATTCATAAAAGCTTTACGTCACTTGGTACATCGTCCAAGCTCCTCTCACTTGGAAAGTGCAGATGGAGAGAGAAATTAACAAACCAACTGTAAAGGTTTGCCTTCTGTATCCACAGGGTTGTAAGAGCTTTTGTTGCATTTGACATATGATATTATTTGAATGTAAGCCTCAAATATGCTGAATTTTAACTGGGGTTCTATAGTGAGCCCTGTACCCTTTGGCAGAGTTGTGGAGGTCCCAGCCACACTAAAGTGCATACTGAGGAATACTCTTTTTCATACTGAAAATAATGTGCTTTCCAGCGCTGATAGTTGTGCTTGCACTGGCACAGTGAAGGGGGTTTCCCCTAGCGCTGCAGAGCAGACAACCAGGCTAAGGAAAAAACAAAGGGAAAGAGGAATTTTTCTCTGACTATAGTATTAACCTCAACTTCTAGGATATCTTGGCTCTAGCACAGACTTGGTCTGTGCCATGAGTATGAGACTAGAATCAGAAAGATTCACTAGAATAAGAAAGATAACACTGTGCTTCTAACTGGGTGAAATTCTGTCACATTAGATGAAAGTATTTATAGGTAAAATGTTTGGAGGACAATGCTTAGCCGAAGGGCATTAGCTGGGGTACCTAAGGAGAGCTGTTAAATGGAACTGCAGTGCTTTACTAGGCTATACACAACATGATATCATAAATACCTATGTTTAACAGACTGTATAAGATTTCATTGATAAACACCTTAAATTCATACTTTTTCTAAACTCCCATGAAAAACTGTATAATTTAAAGGAAAAAGTCTAGGCTTCGCTCTCAGTTTGAAAAATAACCAACCATAAGGCAATATGATTACATAACTTGGAAAAGAGGGCAAAATAAGATAGTGATGCCTTCAGGAAATCTAATATTCAAGAATTACAAGCAAGGCATTTAACTTATTTGTTTGACTATTATTATTTGTCTCTTTAGAACTGTAGTGGGGAACTATAACTATCCCATCCTATGCCTGGAGAGCAGTTAGAATAACCTGGCTGTCATCACAGTTGAAGAAGTAATACAACACATGGCCAGCAACAGAGAGGATATTCACTGCACCATGACACCTTAGCAGAGGTCAAATTTGTGCAGAATCGGTTAAGTGTGAACAGGTGTAATCAGACCACCATGAAATGGCTCTCCGGTTAAGTCATTCTCAGTGAGGCGTGGGACACTCTACCCTAATAGTATTTGTAATCTTAAACTATCCTGGAGCCACAGAGTATCTGACGCTATTCTTAAAGCAAGCCAGCAAGAGAAGCACATCCTTAGTTACTGCCGCATCATGAAAAATATTTATCTTGTCAGTATTGTGGGTTGCTCCCTGATGTGGGAGTAACCAGAAGGTATTTTCCTTTCTTATAGTTATTGAATGAAAAGAGGGAAACTGTAAGTAGTTTGCACGTGGGGCAGCATCCTTTCACCTAATTACTTCATCAGGATGAGAGACAGTCATATAGAAAGGGGATTACTTTGCATTTCATGCAACAAAGAATTTGCTCTCACATAGCTGTCCCATAACTTGTAGGAGTCTGTGGCATTGCTAATGAAGTCTCAGTGCCTTTAACCAACTTAAAACCCTGTAGGCTTTTCCACTTAATTTAGAATTTTTTCAGACTCGGTTGGCATTGAGCAACAGAGACAGTGCACATGGGAGTTAAGAGCCCTCATTGGAACAGCATCATGACAAAGCTAAAGAATGCCAAACTCCCCTCTGCCACGTATGTTTGGTTTCTTCTACTGAAAACTGAGCATAGCAATGGAAAATGAATGTCAGCTCTGATTTCAAACAGGATGTTGCCTGGGCATACCCCATAGACAGGAGCCCAAGAGCACTACCGTTTGTGCACAGTCCTAAAGCTTTCCCCTGCTGGAATTGCAGGCTTTGCCTCTTCAACCATGCACCTTGTGAAGTGTAGCATGTGAAAGTGTGCCCACTGTGCCATGCTTTCTGTGAAACTACATATTTTTCCATTTGTAGGACTCCTCTTATAGTTCTAAAAATGGAACATGGATTAAAAAAAAAAGTCACCTCTTCGTTGTTAACTTATATTTGCAAGGTGCCTTCTGGAGGCTTCCTTACTACGTCATATTACAGCCATTTAGCCCTTGGCATGTTGGAAGATGCATAATGCCAGTGGGCAGATCTGAGAAAAGATCATGAATTAGTTGCTGTCCCACTGGATAATGCAGGTTTTTCTGATATAGAATAAAATCCAATCTATCTACAATATTTCATTTATTTTACGATATAAGTATGCACACTCATAAAAATAAACTGACGTTGCTAATGAATTAGGGTTTTTAAGAGCTTTTATGTCTTTGGGAATAGAAAATCCTGGGGTTTGTTCCCAAAGAACAGAATCCAGTGTAGCTTCTCTCATGTCTAAAAGGGCTCTTTTCATGATACACCCTTTTCTGCATTGGGAGAATATAGGCATACTGGAAGGGTCTCTCTCCTGTGGTCTAGCTGCTTATTTTCACTCTGACTGAAACAAGCCAATGTTTTCAAAAGTACTCCAGGATCCCATGCATACCCCATCCATACTGAGATTTCAAAACTGCATTTCTTTAGAATGTCAGGCTAGTTGTGTTTTGTGTTGTAACCCACACAAAAGTCTACGAAATCAGGCAAAGTATAAATTGATGCTGGACTTGACTTACTGTTTTGATGATCAGATATGTGCTAAGTGCAAATAAATTTAAACACTACAGAGTCCAATTTTGGACTGTTTGTTCATTGTTTCTTAACACATCTTTTAATCTGCTGTGGACAATTCTATCTCTTCCTTTTTAGGAAATGTCTCAAAGATGTAACTTAAACTATCTCATAAAAAGTTCATCACTGTCAGGCAGAGATATGTGCAATTGGGCTTATGCATGGCTATTTTTTGGATTCTGTGAACTGTTGCCTTTTAGGGGTAAATCTGTTGGCAAGGCAAACTTCCACTAGTCTTCACTCAAGGGAGGTGAACATACATGCTTATTGGCATTGTATACCTGATTGTTCCATTATAGTTTCTACCAGCTTAAATTTATATTACAGTCATTAGTTGATAGGTCCCAGCTTTTCAGGTCAGCCAGCTTTGTTTGTTCATTTTTATATGCAAAATATCTGCACATGAAGGAGTAGGGAAGACACTCAACTTGAAATATTGAACTTCAACATTTTCTTCCTAAAACTCATCCAATAATCTATTCAATCACATTTCCTGATTAAATCTGCATGTATTTGAATGTGCTTTCTTGTCCAGTTAGTGTTTTCTAGTTACAAATGTGTGTATGATGTAGGAGAGTTAAAAAAGATAAGAAGCTTTTTCCACATTTAGAAAGCTATGTTACTGGGAAATATCCTTAGACATTCTAACTGAATAAACCAAGAGTTCATAACTTAAGCTGCCAAAGAACACTTTGAAAAGCAAAATATGACATAGTTTTGCTGTTTCCTTCTCCCCACAATGTAAGTTGTTGTTTTAAATAACATTTCACACACATTCTATAAAATTCAGTGATGTCCAGACTTGATGAAGAGAAGGAAAAAAAGAAACAATTAAATAGATCAAACCCATCCATAAAGCTGTAACAATTTACACTTGCCCCCTTCCTCTCTCCTTCAGTTCCTTGCATCAAGGCCACAGTAAAGGACTAAACATGTATTTCTTCTGGCTGCCAACCCCTGAGCAGTCTAGAGCACCAGGAATGGTTGCAGAAATGAACACTGAGCTGAGAAATCTTCACAGAATTCACACTTATATTTCCAGTAATTCACAGGGGGCCTTTGAAGTTTCCCACTTGGCCCAGTTTAGACCATGGATCTGAAATTTAACCATGACAAGATCCTACTCTGGAATAACATCATTCGGTGTACTTCAGAAAGAATCAGGTATCTCTTGAATGCATAGATAATCACCACTTGTTTTCTCTGGCAACTTATTCCTCATGTTTATCTTGGGGAAATTTCAAGATGATCTCATAAGTCTTCTTAATCTCATCCATTTATAGGATTGTTTTCCCCTTCTCTTCTATGCACTGCTGGATCCAACTGGCCCAAATCCTTCCTACAGTAAGTGGTTTACACCAGAGATAATTTTTAAATTGTGTTTTATAAATAAATAGTTTAGATCTTAGGGTAAGATTACCCGTTAGCTGAATACACTGAAAGAGAGTAACTGATATTTTTACAGTCTGCCTACAATCACTTACTGTACCAGACGAACAGTTTCTTCTTTCTGATCAGACAAACTATAACAAAGAATTTAAAACCAGCAAATCTAGACCTGAACATAAAGAGATGTGGCTCTAATGCTTTGCTTCTGTCTGTTTAAGATTTGTGAAGTGACAGTCATTTTAAGAAAAGCGACACACCCAAGCAAGGCCTTATTAGGTTGCATGGAAATGTGGCAGCCAAGCAGACACCTCTGATCAGCAACAGGACAGGACAAAGACACTATCTTTAGAGTCCATTTTTATCTGTTCTGACTTCGAGGGTTGGAAGGAATTTCATCAATAGCATGAGAATACTAGGCCATAAGAGAAGTCTAAGATAGAATCTCTGGATGTAGACTAACAGAATGAGTATTCTAGGAGCAGACATGAGCCTGCTCATAGGTAAAGGCAAAGTCTTTTGCCAAGTTATTGATTAATACAACACTGCAAAATAGTGTAGCTTTGAACCTAATCTTCTACATTCCTAAGATGTCTAAGAACACATATCCTAGGAGAAACTGCTCTGAAGAATTGGTGACAAATCCTTCATTACGGGTAGATACCTGCATATGTTTCCCAAAAAGAATTTTTAAATGAACGCCTTACAAGAATTGTCAAAACCCCAGCTATGCTGCTCCCCCCACTCTCTCTCCTCAGTTGCAGAAATAACAAAAGATCATTAAAATCAGAACCTGTCTATGTGCCTATAACTCTTACTTGTAGGAAATCAAGAAAATCAGTTTTGTATTTAGTTATTAATGCAGTGAGATCTGAAGCTTTTCCTCAGTCCTACAAGTAACAAATTCCAAATGCAGTAAAGCCAAGTCCATTTTTCTCTTGCTCACAAGGGAGCTTGGACTCATTTCATTGTTCTTGTGGAATTCATCTGCTGTGCGAAGGTCCTCCTCACTGCTGGAGAGGCAGTGGCTGGAGTTACTTCGGTAAATGTTTGTTTGTAGACTAGGTCTTAAAAAGATAAAACTGCAATACAGTCAAGTCCCATGTAACAGACCCTTTCATAACAAGGTCAAGCTCCATCTTAAACCCTTTGTTTCCACTGCTGCTGTCATAGCTCCAGCATTTCACTCTTGTAGAAGCTTTCTGGTTTTTCCATTCTAAAGTCATTAAGGGTCAGTTTGTACCCTTGTGCCAGTGCTGTCTTTTACCCTAAATAGCTTTTTCTCATAGTGTTTACCCCTCTTCACCAGTGTATTTGTCCTCAGTTTTCATTCTCTCTCTTGATCTTAGTTTTGCTAGACTAAACAAGCTGCTCTATTTCAATCTCTTAAAAGGACTTTCATTCCTTAACGATCCTTCCAGCTCTTTTCTGCAAACATTCTGGTTTAAGTTCATCCTTCCTGTACACAGATGACTGTGCAATTTCCTAAAAGAGATTTCACCAGTGTTTGGACTTCCCAATTTGCACTGGTAGAGCCTACTGGAGCCTAGGACCTTGATTAGCATTATTGATTTTCTATATCCTGCATGAAGTGAGAAGCCTCTACAGACTGCAAAGGAGTGAAGTGTTATGTTACTGCTGACTTTTGTTGCAAAATAGAAAGTGAAAGTAATGTAGTGAACCTGTTAGGGGCTACAATAACTGCTGTTTTTTTATTTCTGCCTAACTGTTCCTGAATTCCTGAACTTGCAGATTTCTGTGATCAAACCCAATTCTGAAAGTGAAGTCAAGCCTCAGGCCTAAGGAGACATTATCTGGAAACCTACTAGCTCTAAAATGCTTGAGAGAAGCTGAAAGTTGTTGAGCATTTGTGTGAATTAGATGTGTTTCCACAGCATTTCCCTCTCCTTGCTACAAGACCGTGTTTGTGCCCCCCTCATTTCCAGCTGCCTGTTCGCAATATGGTGGTTGATTTTACTTTGGTAGAAAGGTGGAGGGCTGTGCACTTGAAAAGAAGAACCTGTATACCTGGCTACTATCCACCAGCTACTGGTGCAGATGCTGCCTTGCTGCACACCCTCCTGCACCATGACCCAGACTGCAGCAGCAAAGCAGTTGCTTCTCTGCTTCTCCTGTTATGGAAGTAAATCCTCATGAGGTAAAAGGATGCACCTGAGCTACATCCCGCCTGCACATCTGTGGGAGCAAGAAATCTCAGAGAGTTTTTATGCTGTTTCCATCCCATCCTTTATTGATAAGGTGTTGTGAGCTCCCTCAGGTCTGGGAAGGCTGGAATCTGATACAGCTGAGCCACCTAAGGACTGGGGGAAATGGAAACACACCAGAGATGAGGCCACGGTGGTTATGAACATATTGTTTGGATATGATTCTCATTTTCTGAGAGATCCTCATTCATTTCCTGACAAATTTTCTCATTTTTCATGCCACTGTGAAGGGGGGAGAGAAACTTGTCTTGAGTGTATCTAGGCAGATGAAGTTGCAAAATTTGGTGAAAACTCACTGGTGTTTAGTAATGGCAAAACTCTTTTTGATTTTCCTGGGGCCCAGATGACCTCCATGTTTAACCATAAGGTATAATATCACAGCTTCTATTTGTCATCCTCTTGGGTAAAGCCTAAAATTCTGCACAGGGCTTATTATAATGGATTTTAATAGCTATAATGCAAATATTATCACAGAGAAGGTGAATTATAGCAATATGTGAGATCTTCAGCTTCTGAGAACTGTCATGTCTTAGCTGAAACCCTATTTTGTTAGCAAAGAATGTTCCCCACACATTTCAGATACATGAATAATGAAGATGTTAGGAGCTTTAAATGTGTGTGAAGCAACTTCATGACTCACTTTGGTTGAGGGTTGAGAAGCCCCAGCTTCATATATTGCAGAAGTTCTCCAGAGAAACCATCAGAGACTGAATAACGTACTCAGGGTGTAAAACACATCAACTTGGAAAGAGTTGAAGCCCCTGTTGTATATTACTGACTACAAGCTCAGTCCCACAAGCTAAGAAGTAATGCAGAAAAGTTACTGGAAACTTCTATCTAAAGCATGACACCTTCCAAAACAATTTCTACAGGCAGTAAGAATTAATGCACGGTGAACAAAGCAGTGTTTTCTCTATAAACTTTTAAAAGGGAAAAACAGGTTCAGCACAAAAAGTCTGCAGTTAAATCTCTGATGATTTAGGCATTTTCTTTTTAAAGTGTTAATAATTTATCAAGAGCTAAAAGTGTTTTCAGAAGAATAACTCCATGCTTACTCATTTTGAAGCAACTTTGGGTTTTTCCTTTTGTTTTCAATTTGTTATAGTTGCATTCCTTCTGAGTAGGAAAAATAAACCAAGTATTTCTAAGATATAAATAGTTGAGAATGAGATGAGTAATTACGTGAGAAGAAACCAGAGCTGATTGGTGATAGATCCAAGTGACATTACAATGAAATCCATTCTTTCCTACTAGCTCAGCATCGAGGAGGTGATGATTTTATGAAACAATGCTCCATAAAAACACAATGTATTACAGAATGCTATTATATCTCCCCACAAAATAAAAAGTAGCGACAACAACAACAACAAAATTACCTTTTATTTTACAAAAGACGTGCAAATCCTGGCACATAAGGTCATTTCAAGAGTTTTTCCAGGTGTTCTTTCTTCAGTTCTGAACCCTAGGAAAACCGCCAGCCCCACACTAAATAGGCCTTATTTTTCTCCATCTGTCACAAGCCCTCACTCACCTGCCTCTTTTGGAACCTGCTCCTTCTCAGCAGTAGGAATAGTAGCTGGTACTGACACATTTTTTACAGTTTGACACCCTTCTTAGCACAACTTTAATATTTAGGTTTTCCTCTCTCCAAGCATAAAAGCACAAAGTAAAAGACCATTAAGGCACAATTTTATGCCTCCTGTGTAACCTTAAGGTAATAATGCATATATTCCTCTAATATAATTGGTGAATAGATGTAAATAAATACAAAATGTAAATACATGTATTTACATAATTTAATTAATTGGTTGTTTAGATAAATTATGTTAATCTATATTAAATAATTATAAATAGAAAATTATTGAAATGAAACACATTGGCTCTACATGATCTTGCCATATTCCATTTTTACTTTTGCTTCCCTGTAGACTGAGAATCCATGTGTCTATTCTAGTGAAATAAGAGGGCTTAAATGAACTGAAAAGAAATTAAGGCTCCTTGATCTTCTTTTGCCATCTGCCTGCTTCACATGATTACATCTTCCTTCAATGTGAAAGATCCATGCTATTCAAGTGTACATTGTAACCCACTTTACATCACTGGTGGTGAGAATATTTTAAAGCTTAAAGACAAAAATTGTGTCTGAATTTAAAGGACCAAAGCCAAATGAAGTAAATAACACACTTGTTACTGGGGAAGGGAATCTCACTTCACCTGGTAGGAGAATGAACCTCATTAATAAAACCTGCATGCCCTTTCTTGGTGTTGTACAACTCCTTGGTAAAGTTAGGTTCAGGGAACAGGGGAAGGGTTGATGGTTTATTATTCCTAGATGAGTCATAGATTGCTAGGGGAGCCTTATCTACACTAGTTTTACCGCTACAAGGTGTGGCAGAATTTCTTTAGTGCAGATGAACATGCTTATTCAAGTAGAACTTATTCTAGAAGCTGTGTTGTGTGTCTCAGCATTTACATGTGGGTTGGGTGGACACCCAACAGCCTTTCCTGCATATAACTACTTTGGTGAAACAGTCCACTTCTAATCAGAACAATAAGAATAGTAAAACTTTTAAAAGTATATCAGATTTGAATGACCTTTTGATTCTCAATAGTGCTGCAGTGGAAACTCTTCTATTTTCCTTTTTAGGAAATGTTGATCTAGATTAATTTATCTCATAGAAAGATCATCACAGGGAAAAAATAGATTGGACAATAGAGGTCCTGCACAACGTCAATCGCACAACTGATGTGAATGTCAAATCTATTGATACAAATGTCAACATGAAACAATAAAATCAAGACTGGGAATGCTGGAAGGTTAAACATAAAAATAGAAATTTTAAGCTCTAAACCAAGTCAAATTCTTCTGCTACTTAAAAGCACAGCTGAAACTATTCAGCAGCACAGGAGCACGGTCTGGGTGAAACTACCTCCTGTCGTTGTAAGAGCATACTGACAGAGAGTAGACAGATGGAACCAAGTTTGGAGTGATCATCTGCTGAACCTGTAAAGGAAGGATTGTGCCTATATAGAGAGCAGGTCTCTGGGAAAGTTTGTGCTTACCTTGGATTTCTGCTGCTAGTAAGGTCTCATCTCCTTGCCATTCACAGCAACATTATCCTTCTCATCTGAAATGAGGCTGACTGCAAAGGAAAGGAGACAAACAGTAAAGTTACCAACTTCTGTCAGTAGGAACAAGTACAGCTGTTAAAAAGACCCTTGTGACTTTCTGTCCTCCATCTCAATAGAGACTTCACAGCTTGTTCTCCTTTTTTTCTCAGTAGCAGAAATATTGCATATATGTCAACCAGTCCATCCCACAGCCTCATTGAAGTAAAACTGGTCTCCTTAGCAACAACCTTTGAGACACGAAAAGGAAATTTCTCTGTCTGTCTGACCTGGAGGCTTGAACCCTCCCTCTGGGGACCAGCTGCCCTCTTTTGTCTCTAGCTTCATTTGTAAAACATTTTAGCTTTGATCTGTGTTTATATTGACAAAAAGAATCTGTATAAAATGAATGAGGAAAGCTCAGCTGTATAAACCTGCCTGCTGCCTCTGCAAGAGCCAGAAGCCACAATGCTGAAGGCAGAAATCATCATCATTTTCCTTTAATGCACAGAGACAAGCAAGCAGGCATTATTGGTTGTCTTCAGGAGTTGTCACAAATAAAATGAAGTAGGTACTTCCACATGGACAGACAGCAAAGGCCACTTATATTCCCTCTTCTGTGTAAACCTATAATTTTATTGGACCTGACTTCCAGACCAGTCCTGAAAATATTAATACTAGGTGACATTTGTAAAACATTGCAAGATCAGAGTACCTCACAGATCTGCCTGTTACATCCACACCAGCCTACTGCAACATGAGGAACTAGGTCAATATGCCAGTTCTGCTACTGGCTTTTATGTGGAAAAATTTACTAGGTCATTGAATTTCCACCTTCCCCCCCTCCCTTTTTTTTTTTGCAGCTGCAGTGTAAAAAGAGCCTGAGAAAGCAAGTGTAAATCAAAACAGTCACACTGTCATGCTCTGGGAAAGCCTTTTAAGTAGCAGGGCTGAATCTCACCTCTATCTATTTGGTTAGCTTCCAGCTGGTAAAAATAAGAAGTAGCACTACAAGCAGTTGATGATGCTGCTCACAGAAAAGCTCTAGTCCAAGGAATGTTGACAGGGTTACAGTGCTGGTTGAGTGTACCTCCTAACAAGGTGTCAGCAGAAATTTAGAAGCAGGGTCTTTGCTGATACCTTTTGCTAGTATTTCCCTCAATGTTGAAGTGTCTGCTGCTGCTAATAAACGGGTACTTCAGAAAAGGAATGGCACAAGAAGCTATCTCCAGTTTTGATGATGCTTTTCACTGGCTGGTTTACACAGCAGTGAGGAACCCTGCTCCAATGCCAGGCTGGATGGAAAGCTCTTGTGCATGTACGTGTTTGTATTTTGGTTTGCTTTCTGCCCCACCAAGTGACCGAGGGAGCCAATGCCTGGGATCAAGTTTGTTTCCCTTGGTGGGAGCACAGCAGTAACATTCATGTGCTTCTTGTCCCACTATGCTATTGCTTCACTGCCTGAGAAGACCAACAGAGCGGTCTGGTTTATGGACCTGCCTTTACATCCATTTCTGCCTACGCTGTTATTCATGAGGTGGGACCACCAGGCAGCTTACACAAATCTTTCACTGTGTAAATCATTCTGGCCCTAAAACTGCATGCTGAAATGCACCTTGTGAGTTAGAACATCCAGACCTGATACTGAGGTGAGGTGGAATCACTGCTCTGCACTGGAATGGTTTTGTTAAGAATGCAAACAAGCTAGTATTGACTAGAGACATTTTCATCTGTTACTTTATTTGAAGAAAAAAGAAAACCTGCTAATAGTGCTAACAAACATCAGAGCTAAGCAATTTCATAGGGTGGTTGTACAGAGCTCTGGAAACCTTCTGTCTACTGCAGCCCCTAGATATTAACACAAGCAGCAGACTAAACATTTGTACCCTGTTTGTACTGCCAGCTGACAAATTAAGGTAATTAATGGGCAGCTATAAGGTGGAAGAGTCTGGAAAATAGCAAAACTTGTAGTCCTGAAATACATAGAGGTGATGCCAGAAAATTGATTTAATTCCTTTACTGTTGCTAGGTGATCTTGTACCGTTTTACATTATATGTTTATGTTTACAGCTCATTATATTTTCTTACTTCTCTTCTATCAAATTTTCTCTTTGAACATTTATTTCTAGCTGGACATTAGACAAAAAAATATCCCATATCAGGTGCAGCTATTCAAGTCAGCCAGTAATAGGAGTTGATACTTGTCAGGTCTTTTAAATTTAGGTTTCAATTATCTTTTCTTGGGTAACATTGACTCTGACAGTGGATAATTACAATGAATACCATTAGTGAAATTAAAATCAATGACATCTCTGTTTTGCTCTTTGGGGAAATTGCCAACAGAGACAAAAAAACATTTTCCAAATGCTCCTTTGGAAGTGGACAATATTAAATGAAACTGGAAAGCAAAAGATTTATGACTGTATAGCATTTGCCTTACTGTGGGTTGATTACTTTTTACAAAATCCATAGTCATTTAAGGTGAACTAAATATATTTGGCCTCAGCTGCAGAATTTCTTCCAAATTCATAGTTTTCTGCAGGCTGCTTCAGACATCTGCTCTCCAATGGAATCAGAGAATGTGCACTCCAACTTCAGTTTTTAAGTCAGCTTGTTAGAAAACATATGGGTTTTCATAGTCATCCAAGACAATCAGCTGATTAGGTACAGAGAATAGTTTGTGGTAAAAAGGGATGGTTATAATGGTCTGGCCTGACCTGACCTCCTGCCTGTCCTATCTGGCAATTTCCACGGTTACTCCAAAAACTTCAGAAGAAAATACCTTTTTATAAAGACAACCAGCTGAAATTTTAGAAGTGCAAAACATGCTGAGTTTTACATGCCTGTGGTAAACTGCTCCAGCAGTTACATACCTCGGTGTTAAAAATGTATTTTATTTCCTGTTGTAAAATTGCTGATTTAAACTTCAACCACTGCATTTTGCTATCCCTATGCCTTTATACTAGAAACTCTTCAATCTGCCTTTAGCACTGATAAAACCCATTCTGTATGTGGGCTGGGAAGAAGGATAAGAGCAACGCTAAAAGGCAATGTATTTGCTCTTTCCAATTTTTCAGGAAAGGCATAAAAAGATAGGCTGAATTAGTTGCTGAATTTTATCACACCCAAAAGAGCTTTCTGATACTATGCCAATATGAACACTGTATTAGATTAATCCATATGCAGATTATAATGCTTTCTCCTGCACAGCGTTTCCCTCATGGGTTTTTGAGTGATTTTAAAGAAAAAAACTCACATTCCACATTAGAAAAGTTACAGGCATTTGTAGCATTGTGTTGCCTTGTACAGGGGAAGCTAACATTCCTCTCCAGAAGGATGTTTCTTAGAACAAAACCTTGGGGACATGCACATCTAGGCACTGTGGCAGGTTCTAGTTTTCATTCACAGAGGATTTGCAGGCTGCACTTAAACCATTGAAGCATAATGGTAAAATCAGTTCCTAAATATTATTAAAGTAATTCCTGTTCTAGGAACTTGGTTTTTTCTCTTGTAGAGGAGAAAGTTCATTATGGTAGGCCTTGTGAGAAGGGAATGACGCAGTGATAGATGCTTGAGCCAGGTTCCAAAATGCTGGCAACACTTGGTTGGCACAGAGCAGTGACTGAGAGGAAAGGCCTGACAATGCCAGGCTGATATGGCAGTGTTTCAGAGTTAAAATAAAACAAAGACTAAAATTCAATAAACTGTGAGGAGACAATGTCTTCACCCTCTTCCCACTTGTCCTGTTGTTGACTGCACACCTCCTTTCTTACACCTGCTCTGGCACACCTTGGGCCCTGTTGTGATTTAAATTAATTCTAGAATGGCAGAGAACTATTTAATTTTTCATTGTGGGTTTTTTTCACCATTTTAGCTAATGGAATTGGCACATAAGAAGAGCTCTGGCAATTGCCAGCACCAGCATGTTGGTGAGGAGAGGGGAGGAGGCAGGTGAACGCACATCCCACCTCGGCAGCAGCGAGCTATAGATCAACTGGCTGCATTTTTGAAACCTCTCTTCAGTTTTAATCAGAATGTAAAAAATACATGGAATACCTTGAAATGGAAGGACCTTTGATGATCCAGAAGGCAGCAGCGTGGTGGGAGCCTGGAGAAGCCGGGACTGTGAGAATCAAGCAGATAGGGAGAGGTGAGGGTATCCCTCAGGGTTCCCGCTCTTTCTGTGAGGGCCTTGTTGTAGCACTCACCCCTTCCTGAGGCGAAGCAGAGGCAGCTCCAGAGCAGCCCCGTGCACAGCAGTAAGAATATTGTAATGGTTTGAGGGTTTGGGGGGGGGTGTGTGTGTGTGTTACTTATTAATTTGAATTTCCATTCTTTCCTTCATTTGCTTTTGAGCGCAGTCTGCAGACGCCTCAGTGTGTGGCTGCTGAGGCACAGCTGCCTCACGGCTCATGGGGCCGAAGCACCAGGTCCTGCAGTGGCACCAGGGTGTCTTGGCAGGCTCAGGAGCTCTGCCATGGCCTACGTGCCACCAGGAGCTCTGCCATGGCCTGCATGGCACCGACACCCCCTCAGCTGGGCTGAGGGGCCTAGACAGGAGGCCACTGCCGCTCTGCATCCGTGGGAGCATCCCCAGGGCCTGGCTGAGGTGTGCCAGTGGTGGGAAGCTGTGTTTTAATGTTTTGCTTTTTTTGGTAAAAAGCCAAAATTCCCGTGCACGTGCACATCAAGTTTGTGAAAGGACACGTGAGACATGAAGGTCGCTCAGGCCTCACGGGTGGTCAAGCTGGCAGCCCTAACACCATACAGGATCCGAGGCACTTAGGCAGTCTGGAATTTAGTGATAGATTCCAGCCACATGTCAGGAAACTTTAGGAGTTGGTTCAGACTTTAGGCAGTTATTTTTATCTTATGTTTATCATATTGACCTGCTGGGTAAAAAATAGGAGTAAGAACAAGAAAGGCATAGTTATATAACATGAATGACTCCAAAACCATCCCATGTTATACATAGAGTTATTACAGAAAGACTGTTGGATTGGATATTGAAAATAGAAATGATTTACACAAATTTTAGTGTGGAATTCTGTGGATCTTCTTGCTTTTGTTCTGTTGCTATTGCATGCTTAAATTGAAGATGTACACTCCTGGGCATTTTTTATTTAATCTCTACTTTCTTTTGTGTGCTACTGCTTGTTTTGTGTCAGTGTTGTTTCCATGAAGTTTATGATTTTGAGGTAAAAACCCCTATATTATCATTCACTGTCACTTGATATATTCATAGATCATTGGACATATTTAAAACTGTCTATAACCTCAGTTTTGTTGCAGCAGAGGAAAAATCCTAATTATAATATACTACATAAATACTTTGATACAGTACAGTAGCTCTAAGTCATGCAAAATGGCCGCTGTTCAGCTCTGTGGGTCTAGTGGTGAAACAAACCATGAAAATAAAGTTGACTAAAACCAGAGATGAGAGAGAATAGAGTTCTCATGCCATCTGAGATGAGAAAAAGATAGGGTGTTATTTATGAACTGAAGTTGTTACCCTTCCTTGGATCCTAATGTACTCAGTGCCCTTTGCTGCAGAGCACTGCTGCTCTCCCAGTGCATGTTTCACTAGCATTTGCAAACCACCTCCATATGTTTTGTAATGATTTTTAGAAGTAGAAATACCAGACCATCATACTTGAAACCCAAATCTATCTCAGTTAAATGATAAATGAACCCAGGAGCAGCTCATAAGCAATCAGAGATTAGCTAATATTTATTTTAAATGTTATTTCAAAGCAATTTTTTATTCCTCTAAATTGAAGAGTGAGAACATGAATACTTTAAAACATTTTCTGTTTTCCAAGTAGTGACAGCACCCTTGTCTGGACAGACTGTGAAGAAAAAGACCAGGCTGCTGCAGAGTGAGGGCTGTCATAGTCCTCTAAGGTGTTGGCAGGCCTCCCTGAGCAAGGCTCATGCAAACTGGGTTGGCTTGGTAATCATGGAAGCTAAGAATTGGTAATCATTTTCATTTGTGAAGTTCTCAGGCTTTAGTGTACGCGTTTTGAAGGTCTTCTCTGCAGTCATGACAGACATAAACATGAGAGAAAGGAAGGTATAAGTTAATACAGTATAGGAAATGACTGGGACATAGAGCTGGAAGCACCCTTCATATTTGGAAGGTCTTACAATAAAAGTTCTGAGAGCTGGCAGTGCTGGTGAACCGTCTTGAATTCCAAATCCTATGCAGGAAATGCAGTGCAGGTAGTGCTCTTCACCTGGCTCAAGTTGTCAGCTACTATTGCAGACAGGTATACGGTGGGAAAAGGGATTCTAAAGAAATGCAGGTTGTAAATGGCTGCTGTTTCTACCAGATGTTGCTGCAAGAGCAGGACCTGAGCAAAGTCCTGTATCTACTTCAGTTTATAGACAGGGGCACAAACCATTTTCTGTGTGTATCCTTACCCATGTTTTTGTAGCCTTTTCCATGTGCTGAGTATGTCTCTAGGATACTTCATATTTTGCAGCCTGACATGAGTCTTAATTTACAATTCACTTGATCTCCTAATTATTTGGAAACAAGATTGTGTCTTCAATACAGATGTTTCAACGCCATGCACTTTATATTCATTTTGTAGCTTTAAAAAGCTCAGTAAATTATTTGGACCTTTTGAATAGTCTCTGATTCCCATCTTAGATTTGTGCCTGTTTTTTCTTACATGTTCCATGAGGGCAGTTGTAACTAAACACAGAGACTGTGTTTTGTCTCTTGTCATTAGTAGAGTCAGTAAAGGATAAAATTATTTGCAGTCTAACTGCTTTGTACACGCCTGCATTTAAAAACAGAGACATACCTTTTAGTCAAAATAGTTTCTCAATTGCAGCTCGAAGGAAGTTAAGGAGGAAAGGAGGTAAAGAGTGTAGTAGGGCATTTATCATGCCATTATCATGTTCCTGCCTTTGTGTTCTTCTGTAGGAATCTACTACCCCGTGCTGGCAGAGAAGGCTTTCTGTGCTTAGGAGGCTGTGGATCTGACCCAAAATGTCCATTTCTGAGCTCAAAGATTGAGGGCATTCTGGTGCTAGACAGGACATTTTTTAATACCAGAATAAATACTGACTGCACAGTTAAACCGAAAGAGTTAAGTTTAATTTAGCTTGTTTTACAAATTGCTTCTTAAAGGCTTTTCTGTTTGCTCATCTCCACTGGATCTTAAACAGAGACATTGCGTTGCTACAGAAAATAGTGAGCGAGCAATAACAAATGCTTCCTCACATAGAAGCAAAGCACGCTGTTAACCATCAGCCATACAGATATGGCTGGGAGTGGAAAAGAAAACATGGGGGAAAATATGAAACCAGTTCCAGCTTTCATTCTGTCCTTAAGTGAAATACTACCTCACTTCTTTTTTTCAGCACAGCACAGTTGCATTCTTGTGATCCTGGAGAAGAGGGTCAGTTGCTGATAGCAGTTTCACTGTTTAAGGATACCTGCCACAGTCATGAGTATCAGTGTGTAACAAGAGATTTTGAAAAGCCTCGCCAGAGTTATGCTTCACATATTCACATTTTACACTAACTCAAAAAGAATAAGGGATTTCTCCTCTGTGATCTTCTCAGTTCCAAGAAAATTTCTTCATGAGACATGTGTGGGAATATATTATCTTAAATCCAGTCAGACTTCATCTTGCCTCCAGACTCCGAAAGAATTGGAGAGACATAAATTACAAAAATTTGACCTTGGCCTTGATCTTTGCTTTGCCACCTAAGATGCTTTCCAGGGTCAGCCTTGAAATTCAACACACGGCCATTCTGTCAGAATAAAGCAAAAGTTCCACAGTAGAGCTACTTTTGTTTTTAAAGTATTACTGTAACAGCTTTTTAAAAATAGCCACATAGGACCCAACCTATTTTTAAACAACTGAATCTTTTTATTCTTAAGTCTCTCCTTTTTTTTCCATCTATCTGCAATTTTGTTCTTATAATGTTCTTGGCTAAACAGAGTTACAGTCAATGCTCATTCGTACACTGTACTGAAGCTGACATTGCGGGTCTTTTTTTCAAGGACCATTTGTGTTGTGACAGGCAAAGAACAGCCCAGTTGTGCTGTTGCTTTTACTGAAGACAGGCAAAACTAGGCCAAATCCTATAGCACTCACTCAAGCAAAACTCCAAGAGAAACTTTGCCTCAGTTCATCTAAGAACCGTCAGAAATGGTGTTTAGCAGTGCCATATTTTTCAGTGTACTCTGAAAAGCTCAAATCATCCTTTTTGCAGCTGTTGCTCATGCATGATTCAAAAATGTCTGATTCATTGTAAATGTAAAACTTAGCAAAAAGTGTACATCAGAAATTCCTTCAATATAGAGCTCTGACTATATGTGAGATGAAACCTAGTAAACTTGAACTTCCCCACTAGCTGAAATTAAGCTAATTTTTAAATAATTCATAGTAAATAAGATGGTCTGAAAAGTGCTCTGTGCCTTGAGAACCTGATCTGCAGCAGCAGTTGCACCATATCAGTCTCCCCAAATCAGCAAGATACCTACTTATCAAAAGAATTAAATAATGAAATCTGGGTCCTTTGTTATGTGTGTTTCCTCAATGTTTCCCTAGTTCTACATGATTATGCACGATTACGCATGATTATGATTATGAGTAGATAATATTAGACTCACTAATATCTTTCTTTTGTCAGGAGACATCATTATATTGCAAGGAATGCAACAATCCACCCACATTCACAAACTTCCTTTTATAATACATCCCCATCTCATCTACATTTTTCAAGAACTTTTACTTATTATAAGTACACTGGGGTGGTATATGGGACTCAGTACCCACAATGTTTTTTTCTTACCTAATTTCTAAGCTGCATTGCCTGAAGCCAAGGAGGTCTTGGGATATTCCCATGATTCTGGTTTGAGTCAGTATATGAAACACTGGATTAATAAGAGACTTTTACCAACTTAGTCACCACTCTGTATGCAAACAAATATTTTCCAGTGAGTGATTTAGACCAAGCTCAAGTTTATAAGCTTGACTCCTTTAATTCTGTTTCCTGCAGCAGAAATATCAATTATTCATTACTTACCAGGAAGGAAGTGTACCTGTTACATAGCAAGATGATCCCGTAGAGAAAGTAATATAGAACTTCTTTGGACATCAAAAACATGCAATAATATTTTGCTTCTCCCTTGGTAGGGAATCAAAGAGAGCCTTGGGTACTCCAGTTCAAACCACATCGCAGCTGAAGTATCCAAAGAGAATCTAAAATTTCAAATTCAGCCACTGCTATATAAAAAATGCCACAGGAACATTCCCATATCAAACCCACAATTTTTATAGCCAGATGAATAGCTCTTTCAGGCAATGAACAATCAGTTCAAATATATACCTTATTCCAACTTAAAAAAGATATCTGCTGTGTATCTGTTAATGGAGGATACTCAGCCTAGACCCTAATTTCTAGAAAATGGCATAATTTGAAGGCACTTGAGAGAACAAACACTCAAATTACAGACTGTTAAAATAAGAAATATGAATGGATTTCTACTGGCACACTTTGTTGGACACTCCTGCAGTTATGCTGCAGCCCAAATATAAATGCTTTCTGTATTAGCTTGAGAGGTGTTAAAGATCATGTTTTCTACAGATGAACTGAGATGAGAGCTGAAGGTCTAACTTATAAAAGCAAAAAGGAGGGGAGGTGTTTCTAATCATGTGCATGGAAGGCTCTTCTGTGGGTGTACCACAATGGCTATAGAAACAGAGCTGGCTTTACTTGGGGCAGGACTAGAGTTTGGGCCCCTGTGTTCTGTTGATGTCTTGAGCAGGACTCCTACTTGGGGGAAACCCAATTTCTCACTAGTAAACGTGGTCACATTCTTCAGTACTCTGTTGGGTTCAAAAGACTTTTTCTACCTGTCACTTAGATTTTCCGAGGACTGATTTCACTGTGGGTGAGCACACAACACCAGAACTATCTTAGGAAATGACACCCTATATTTAGATATCCAAATACCTTAAAACAAAGCTGCTCCGAATAGAAATAGCAAAAGATGTAAGTTTATGCACTTCAGCAAAAAGCTGAAGAATCATCTCCCATCTAAAAATCCTTTATTACCTCAAATCTCAGTGATGTCCTTAGTCATTTTTGCCACCCGGACATATAAGAAATCCATTTTAAATTAGTCATGTTATCCTTTGCAAGACTGAAAACAAAAGATATTTGTCCTCAGTTTTCCTTACAGATAGTGAAATTTAAGACACCTTTTCAGTTAGCTGTTCTCAAAATAAATGAAATAATACATTAGAAATTAGAAAAAATTGTGTGCTCAGAAAGCATAAGTTTTGTTTATATAATTTTAAATTAATTTCTCAATTTGTACAGAAAGAAATACCTTTCTTTTGTACATAGGATCTCCAAATGTAAATATCAAGCAACACTGAAGAGTGTATTTTATAACCTCACAGTTCGGGGAAATTTTGCTTAAAATTTTGGAAAGTCCTAAACTTCTCTGACTAGTTTTGCAGCAGCCCTCTTGTCAAATGGCAGAAATTAACTGAGACACAGACCTTTTGTTTATCACAGCATGAAAAGGGCTCTGGTTTGTTCCTCTTTACAGCTCAGCCATCCTGACTGCAGCTATTCACTGACTCTGGCTGCAGCAAGCTCCTACTGTAGGTTTCCCTTGCAGCCTCTGACTGCTGCTTATTGCCTGCTGAACTGTGACTGCAGTTACTGGTTTGCAGACTCCGACTGCAGGCTTTTACCCAGATAGAATGTGGCTGCAGGTTCCAAGAACAGGCTCTAACTGCAGACCCAGACTGATCCCACAGCAGGGATTCCCACTCTCTCTCCCCAGGCTCCTCCTCCTTCAGGATCCTCCCATTTCCCTCCTCGTCAAGGTCCCTCCTCTTTCATGATGATTTCCTCCCCACCAGCCAACCCACTCCCTTTTATCACACTGATCTTTTTTGGCTATAGCTGTGACCCATCAGGAGCCAGGCTGTATTGGGTAACTAACACAGCTGTTCCTTATCAGGGGCCAGGTCACCTGTATTCCCTTCTCCTACAGACTAGCACTGTCTGCAGTTTCTGGTGGAATTCTCATGAAAGGAAATAAATGTGTCCATGTCCTTTGGTTACTGGGGAGGAATTCAGGGGCTGAATTTCCTTCACATAAAGCCGTGCTCCCAGTCCTCATGCCAAAACATCCACTGCTAGAAAATAAAGCTCTTTGAATGGTGTTTCAGTAATTTTGAATAATCTGGGCCACCACATTCTGGACTCCAGAGTGACATGAGGTTTGAAACTGGGACATTAAAGCTAAAGTAACATAAATGGAATGACACGTGTTCTTTCCAAGATCTGTAAGACTGCTCCCCTCCAGGTCTCTATCTTATTCAGGAAATGATCATTTTTTATGGTGCTGATGTTCTCATATACAAATGAAAATCCACTGTGTTTCCCAGACCTGACCCTGAAACACACACAAAAGGGAGAAGTGGACTCAGAATGAAATAAAATGCTAAAGGAAACAAGAATAATAATATTGAACTTCATTTATTTTGCTCCTTTAAATCTTTGTTTGGCAGTGTTTCTGTGGAAAAGATGAAGTTTAATTTTTCACACATTTAACACCTGGTTAACACCATGTAAACCCATGGCAGTAGCCAAATACACCTCATTGAGGAAAACTTGAGACTACTGTCCTAATGAAATTCCAGATTTTCTATGCACTATCATGGATTTATTCTTTAGAAGCTTTTTTCAAAAAAGCATCTGCCCTGATTACTTGTGTCCAGATTAAGTGGAATACATGTTATTGAATAACCACCTCTGGCTGTGATTCTTTATATTATTTGAAAATGTGTTTCTAATATTGCTGTTTGTAGGACAGCAGAGGGAAAATATTCTTACAAAGTAAACCAAGAACAGACGCTGTAAAAGAGAATTCTTCTTGACACCTGTCAGTATTTGTGTTGACATACTGTGGTTGACATACTCCTCCTCTTTTTTGACTTGCTTTGTGTACGGACTTTGGCCAGCAACGTGGAGACATTCGGGCTTCAAAGTGCTACAGGCCAATTTCTTTTACTTCCCCGCTATCACCCCCAGAGGTCAGAAGTTCATTTGGAGCATTGAAGCAGCCTGCTTCTGTAACAATTGGTGAAACAAGATAAAGAAAGCAGTGTTGATTTTATTAGAAACTAGAGAGACGAATTAAATGAAGCTAAAGTTGAACAGCAGAAAGTTTCCTGTATCTGGCAGCTGCACAAAGTCTAGCTCACCAGGTTACAATCTCATAGTTATTACTGATGCATTCAAGCACACTAGAAAAATGTATCAGTGCTTATCTGACCTTTCTTCTCATAATATGGCTCACAGATCTGTTACAACAGGAACTTCAGCCAGGAGCAGCTTCAGGGAAGAACAGTTCTGGCAGTCATGAGCAGCAGGGAAATGCTTTACCTTCTGAAGCTCCCTTCAGCTGAGAAAACTCTCCCTTGTTAGGATAACTGAAACCCAATTTTTTCAGTGGCAGGTTGTGTTAAATATATTTCAAGGACACAAAATCCAACAACTGTTTCACAAACTGCACTTTGTGGCTAAATCCACTCAGTGATGACAGTGTTTCCAAGCCTTTGTGTGAACATTCCAGCCTTTTGCTAGATGTGTTGGAATATGTTGTGCTGTGTATGATAAAAGGCAGTCTTCAGCTTAGCCCACACACGCACACTTGCATTTCTCTTTGTGGAAGCTTTGCTAACCTGTCACTGGGGAAATACCTTACTCGAAGAAGAGAAACAGAATTATTCTCTCAATACTGTTACTCAAAATTAGGCATATTGTGTTTAAGTACGTCGAAGGTTGCTGTTGCCATAAGGCAGGAAGATGCACAGGCGGAGGCTGATTGATCAGCACAGAACTTCATGTTGCTACATTGTAGTCTTTAATATAAAATGCAAGGATACTCTGCCATCAGATTGTCATTGCTTTTAAAATTGGATTGTGATTCCACACCGAGGGTTCAACATTCCTTGAATTTCTTTAGTTAGTGACTACAAGAAAAAAAATTGGTTCTCAGAACCAAGAGTGTAAAAGTTATTCTCATTCTAGAAATCTGTCAGCTTCAGATTCAAAAGCCTGAAGAAAAATCAGACATGCAGAAGCACAAATCATGGATGGAAAGTGCAAGGGCAGCCATTCCAGTGTTGCAGTTTGCACAAGGCTCAAATCTGCTTGAAACTTGCAGGGTTGGAATAAAGTTTTTGGCCTAGGAAATTTTTTTAATACTGACAGATGAAGGAAACTGTTCCGGACAAAGAAATCCACCTCTGACACAGGGATGTGTTCATGGGATGTGCTCATATTCATCTCATTAAATCAAGCTGTCACATCTAACACCACTCTTGCTTACTGAAGGAGCTGTGCTGTCTTTCCAGTGCCTGGTCTCAGAACAGAATTGCAGCAACCTCTTCAAAATATCTCCTTTGCCACATTGTGCCGCTTGTGAAAACACACAATACATAACCAGAACTGACAGGATATGGCAGCCATGCAGAGAAAAGCGTGACACACACAGTGTTTTGAAAGAGGAATGGAGGGCCAGAAGAGACAGTGAGGAAGAGCAGGGAAGAGAAGGTATGACAGCCTTAAGACACATCAAAAGAAGAGAGGAAAGCCATGGAAACAATGATGTCAGGCAAGGAGTATGAAACTGAAAACAAGGAATAGAAATTATTCACTCTGTTTAGGATGGGAAGGAGGGATCCAAAGACAGTAGAACCGGGGGCGGGGGACGAGGGGGGGAGGAAAGAGTGCAAGGGCTATGAAAGTAATGTATGTTAGAAGTAATATAATAGAAAACCACTCTAGAGGAAGTACAGGCAGCTACAAGAGATTAGAGACGGAGGCAAAGATCACAATGAGGAATGGGTAAGGAAGGGAGGCTTTACTGGAGACTCAAATTAACCATTGATGGAAAGAAAATAGAAACACAGAATGAGGAAAACATTTGGGGAATGATAAAGAAAACAGGGATGTGCAGACATTAGGACATAGGGAAGAAGAGTAGATAGGAAAGAATACTCTAAATCAGATGAGGAGCACAGGCAAAAATAAATAAATAAATAAAACCCTCCAACCCCAAAATAAGCCAAGAAAAAACCCCAAAAAACTTCCTTGTCTTAAGTCATCAAGGTAGGAGAAAGAGATTAAGTTATCCATTGTTGACATAATCTTTTCTTTTAGAAAGACTGCATACTGTTTGCCAATTACAGAAACAGCACAGTAACTATAGTTACCAAAGTGCATGCTGTGGCAAATACAATCCTCTTCTGGGTGTCCATGTTAATTCCTGCAGAGATCACTTTGTGATGCACAGCTATATCAAAGGATCAATACAAGTGCACCTAAATGTATTAGAAAACTTCCATTTATCTTCCAAGTCAGCCTTACATTAGTACTGTAATTGTAGTGACTGACACTTGCTTTGTAAGAACCTTTTCACGGTAAGCTACTCCAGGAAACCATTCCCCAGACTTACCTGATCACACACCAGTGTTGGGTGGCACGTTCATATGAGGTAACAGAGACATAAACACAACATAATCCTTGCTATGTAATGTAATCCTCAGTGTTACAGATGAAGAAATTGGTGTAGAAAGGCATTTGGGGACAAAGGTATTTCATTGTAGCCTAGAGATTTAGGCAGATGTCTCTATTGCTTTGGATTTTGATTTTACCATCCATTAGATTCATTGTCCAGGAAAGTTTCTTTCCATTTCAAGTTAGCCAGTATATTTTGATTTCTATATATTTCTTAGGAATGTTGCAAAACTTAATGAACAGTAGCTTCATCCTGGAAAAAGATAAGAAAATGCAGCTTTTAAGTTACGTAAGAGCAGTGTTAAAGGGAGCATTTCTAAAAAGAACTCTCTAACATTTCTGTACATTTACTGTCTTCAAATATTTCAAGGTCTCTACATTGACTTTAATGGGCAATGAATTCGACTTTAATGAATGACAATGAATTCGAAAGTTAAAGCTTGACTGAAGCATTCACTTAGAAAAATATGATGCTATCTGTGAACCACTGCATTCTGAACATTGTGATCAGGTCACAAAAATTCAGCTTGAAACAGGTGCCAGATATTTTTGTAGGAAATTGGTGCAATTTCAGAGGAGTTTAATGGAGCAGCCATTTCATGGAGCAGCTAACCATCTGCTCACACTCCTATTTCACTCATCTTAGCAAGATTATTCAAATCTTTTTTGATCAGTTTCTGATCAGTTTTCTGCTGATCAGATACAGAACCACACTTACAAATGGCCATGCTTTGTATTTAATCCATTTTTCCTTCAACTGTGCAAACACTTGATATTCACTCCAGGATACTTACTGCAGAGAAAGCCACAAAATGGGCAGCAAAGTTGTGTGGTACCTAGTCTGTCCAAACATGGTAATATTACCTACTAAAAATAAGCTGTAAAATGAGAAATGGAACAAAATTACTATAAACTGAGTGTAAGTGTATTAACTATAAATGGGATTAGAGAGAAAAAAGGTTCAACTTTTTCCCTCCTCTCCTTAAGAAGCTACACTGAACTCATTGGGGTAACTCAAGGTAGAGTTCCTAACCGAAGAATCATGTCTTATTGTTACACATTCTTTCTCAGCATGGAACCCATTTATTTTTTTCCCACTAGACTGTTTAGTAAGCCACAATTATTCAGTTAGCCATCAAATCTTAATTAGATTACTTGCATGCCAGAACAACCCCAGTCACTCATGTGAACTACATTAACTTCTAATAATTTAGAAGGAAATAAGGAAATAACAGGCACTGAAATCAGCTCCCTCTCTCATGGATGGGAGAGCAGCTGCCTGCAAGACCACAGTCATGCCAAGGATACTTTATGATCTGCAGATGGTTCCCTTCCGTCTCAAGTTTGAAGATAGAGATGTGCTGAACAAGCCTTTTGTCACATTCCTGCTGAAAAGTTAATAGCCAACAACCAAATCTGAACAAAAAAACCAGCAGTAGAATATTCCTCTGAAATATGAAAATCTATCAATGGCCTTTTCGCAACAGAGACTAATTTGGTATTTCCTAAACAAGGAAACTTGGACTTGATTAATGGTACTTGGAAGGGATAATGTTTTTAAACTTTAGAACTGGAATGGAATTAAATCACTGTTGATTGTAGTGCATGCCTGCTCACACCAGTTATCATCCTCTGCCTGTCTGAAGATTAATACTCTATATATATACACTGAGCAGAGAAAGATGGAGCAAATTCCTTTCCAGCATTTTTTTCAGTTTACTAAGATAATTTTTTTTCCCTGTAAAAAAATTCTATTCCCAGAATTTGAAATGAAGCAACTCCAGGAACGTAAGTTGAAGATAACATAGTACACAATGAGTAGCACCTTTAGTCACAAAGATGGGAACAGAGGAAGCCTGATCACGTGCAGCAGAAATTTTCTGTAGTGCCTGATGAGCAGGACTGCACTGTCTTGTGGAGATGTCAGACTGCATCACTGCAGCAAGCTTGGTGTATAATCCACATAACCGGAATCTTTAGGGATGATGTATAAGAGTGATGAAGAGGCCTGACAACAGGCCTTTTCCCTGAAGAACTGAAAATAATCACCTCCTGAAGGCAGAAGTTGAATTCTAACAGCTGTTCATACAGGTTAATTTTTGTCTTCTTTTCTGCTGGCCATTTACAAATAAGCGACACTTGATAGCACCAGTGCTACCCATGGCTTCAGAACTAAACAGGTTTAATTTTTTTTTTTTTTTAGCAATGAGAAAGACACAATCATGAAATGCTGTTGCAGATCATGCCAGCAGAAATGGGGAAAGAGTGTTCTTTAGCATTCTGATTAAACAATTGCCTATGTAACCTTAATTTGTGCTTTAAATCACCATTGGCTTTAAACAAATAGGTGGTGTGAATGAAAGGCACTGGACAGCTGGTAGGGAGAGTGGCAGAATGGAATGTGAGGGGACTCCTGTTTATAAAATTTACTCCACACCACTCTCATTTGTCAACCCACAAAAAGCCTGCAAACTCCAAATCCTGAAGTCCTGCTGTTAGTACTGTATTTTACACACTGAATTAGCATCCTGAGGGGTGTTCTTAGTGAGTTAAAATGGGATAATAGCTATGACATGAAAATAAAGTAGCCTCTGCTCCTCTGCAGCATGTAGACCTAACTACTTAGGCACTGAACAGATTCAATCCATATATAAACAGATACCAATGGCAGGATTTCAATTTTTTGTCTGCTTTGCTGGTCTTTTCCAGAATTTTGTGGATATCCATTTCCTAACAATTACCCATCCAGTGTTATTTCTGCTGAGGACATTGCCTCTGATATTGCCTGTGTACTGCAAGCTTTCGTCAATTTGCCAGAATTACTTCACTCTTCATTTGAGGCTTTTTCCACTCAATTTAGGCAAGACAAAAGCATTGGCATTCTCAACTGCATACATGCATACTGATACTTTTCATTACTTCTAGCCATAAAGAATATTTTTTGGCACAGTTTTCAAAAAACTTTTTATCAGAACTTAGGGCAGTTACAATTGTAGATATCAACTGACAGACACTAACATTTTGCTTTTTTCTCAAATTAAAACATAGTAAAAGTCTAAATTTGTAACATATTTTAGGTAGACTTAACATTTATATGTCTCATAATTTTACTAAGTCTATAAAACCTAGTACTTGCTAGCTCTTATGTCATTGATTTTACTCAGTAACTGTGACATACATTCCCTTGAGATAAGCATATACTTTAGCTCAGGTAAGAAAGGGTTCTGCTTTTGAAATTTAACAATATGTAAAGCTATGTTTTGTCATAGTATCTAAAAAAATGTGTGGAAATCTCTCCCCTTCTCCATGCCATAATACATGATCTCCTCTCATGTTTCCAAGGTCATAAGAAGGGTTTTGCCAATAGCTCGCAAAAGCATAAGAAGTATGAGAAGCATCATCCTAAGTCTGTGAATAAGAACCTAACATATTTTGTGCATATTTTACTGAATAGACCTCCAAGGTAGACATAAATTTTATTTTTTCGTATTAGCTGTTATCTGAGGCTGTTGATCCTACTAGCAATCTAACTCTCAACAACTGAGTAGCACCTGCTTCTTTAATAGCACCATTCCTTGACCCAAAGCAAAATTTTGCTTTTCCTTGTTTTAAAAGCATTCTGGCTTTATACCTGTGGATGGCTCTTTCAAGCAAGCTGTGAGATGTGGTCACTCTGTTTAGTGCATTAATGGACTGCATGCCCTGGGCTTTTGTTCAGTCATGTAGTTCTTTCAGTTCTTCATTTCCAAAACCATAAAAACCTTCAATACCTGGAGAAGGCAGCAATGGAAGTTGCTCTAGATTTATATCATTTAGATAAGCTTAGATTGCTTCTGGCTTTATTCTAGACTAAGTTTCCCCATGTGTAGGACAGCACATATGGGGAGGTTCCTAATAAGTTGTACACTTTAGAGGACGAAGTAAAAACATTTTTTTTCTTATTTGCAATTTATGTTTATGTCTCATTGGTAAAATCACATCTTTAAATGTTATGCAATGACATATTTCTAGTGTTTGTACTGCTGAATGCTGGGTAGAGCACTCACCAAATCAGTCACCTATAAAGATACTTGGCAATCACTAAAAATAAGAATAGAACCACACATAGGGTGAACGTGCTCCAATTTAGATTATTATTTCATAC